>NC_064535.1:8265020-8582362 GCF_023856365.1 Brienomyrus brachyistius | reverse complement strand
TTCCTGCCCAAATGCATCTTTGTGTATTTTTACCACATAATTTTCTGCTACAGGCAGAATGAGAGCAAACTAAAATTGATTCTGATGGTGTATTTTGAGGAGGGGTGTTGGATGATGACCCCATACTCCATGAAGACCCTGACATTCTCTCTCTCTCCCTCTCTCTCTCTCTCTCTCTCTCTCTCTCTCTCTCTCTCTCTCTGTCTCTCTCTCTCTCTCTCTCTCTCTCTCTCTCTCTCTCTCTCTCTGTCTCTCTCAGGTAAATCAGCAGATGTCGGGTATGACCCTAAACGGTCCAGGGGGAGCAGTGGCTTTTGGTCAGCCTGGGGCCCCCGTCGGAGGCTGGGTGGGGCCGCCCTCGGGCCAGACTCTGAGTACCCAGCTCTGGAAATGAGCCAGCCCCCCCCAGCAGCCCCCCCTCTCTCCTTCTCTCTCTCTCTCTCTCTCTCTCTCAGTACTGACATGTAGTTACTTCATCCTCCACTCATCCACTCGACCTCTCCAGGTGAAGGTCCCCCATCGAGGGTCCCGAGCTGGATGTTCCATCGACCAGCTGCTTTGTCTTAATTTTCTGCATTTTTTTTTTTCTTTTACTTTTTTTTTCTTTCATTTTTGGTTTTAAAGACAAAAAGACGAGAAGCATATCAGCGATTTGAAGCTGCTGGACCAACTATACAAGTGTCTAATATATCATTACCAAATCAATAGTGCATTCTAGTATTTAAATAGCAGAAATATGGCTATCATGAGAGTGACCCCCCCAGTGTGTGTGATTGCAGGCCCGGCGGAGGCGAGGTGTGAGCTGACACATGCCCAGTTGTGAGCGTCGCTAAATTCCACACTGCAGTCACTCCACTCCAAACAGTCGTGCATCTTTTAACCTCAAAGTTTATTGTTCCTGTCACAGGAGAAAGCTCAGCTAGTCAAACGGTCAACGAGCCGAACAACCAGTTTCACCTCGGTGGGGGTGGGGGGAGTTCTGAGATCTGGTGGAGTGGAGGGGGGCAGCGTTACAATTTTGGGGAGGGGGGACTGGGAACTAGGGACTGGGAGAGTAGGGGTTCGACATGCAACAGAATCTTGGTGCCTGCTGCTCAAACGCTGACCCCCTCCACGCAGCCAGGGGGCCTCGCTGAGCTCACACCTTGTCCTCTTGATTTGTTCCCGACATTGTGTTTACATTCTCTGGTGCCTCGGTCAGATACAATGTTATTTCCGTGCATTAAACAGTGAATAGCCATGAAATGCGGTGTGTTTATTGTGTCTAAAGACTCCTTTATTGCAATGATTTTTTTTGGGGGGTGGGAAGCTCTTGGTTTCTGTGTGTTTCTGCTCCTGTCTTCTGCAATCCCTATCGGGGAGCAATGTTGGATCCGCGTAGAGTGTCTCAGCACCACAGCTGCTCCTCCCTTCAGCAAATGGGATTGGGAGGTGGGCCAAGTCACTGATGGGTTGAAGGTCTGCGGTGCTGCTGCTGCTCCTGAGTGTGCAGCTTCTGCTCTGGCAATGGGGGAGCGGGACTGGATGGAGGAGCAGGAACTGGAGCACAACCTTCAGCCCAGCAGGCCTGGCCTGCAGGTCCTCCTCTCGGGGTCCCCGGTCACCGCTACACCTCAATATGGATGGAGTCCTGCCTGTGTTTGGGTTCGTTGCCTAGGTTCACTTTTTCTGTGCGGGTGTGCCACACCAGTACCTGAGAACAAGAGAGAATGTGGGTATGAGTCTGCGCCCTTGCCCCCAAGGCCTCCCGACATGATATATCGATGCTGCCAACATTAATGGCAGCCGTACCAGGCCTGTAATGCAGTAGTTGCCAGTCTGAGGAGAACCAGCCCTCACCAGCTCAATGTGAGAATCTTTAGAGGTGTCCTGGTATGGATGTGCTCTCTGCTATGCTCATGCCACATCTTTCTACTGGTGGAGATTTCAGCAGTGCTTTCTTGTCATATTGATGGTCTGTGATGGACACTCATAAAGGCTGAGATATAACATTTGGGTTATCAAGGTATCTGGGTGGTAGAAATGTAAAGAATCCATTATATCCCTTGGTGGTGTCTTGCGTATGCAGGTGGTCTAACTACCAGGTTGCCTCCAGATGGGCAATAGAAGAGTCACGACCTTCTCATGTCCGCTGTGACTCCTGCATGAGCTGCCCGACGTTGCCTGTGCTCTGATCCGTCTCCCATCATGCTCTAGCTTGCCAAACACTCCTCATAGGGACTGCTTGACGTGAAATGGATATATCAAGTTCCATCGACGCATAAGGTAGCCACCGCTGAAGTAGCGTTATTGTGGGCGGTCTGCCGGCTTCACGTAGACTGGTGGTGGGAGTGGGGGCGGATCTGTCACGGTACCGTCGCCACGGCAGCTGGCTGCCGGCGGGCCGCACACCGACAGATTGACGTTAATGAGCGGATGCCACAGCAGTGTGCCCGTAAACAAGGCTGCCCCCAGCCGTCCATCGGTCCAGCTGAACTGTACAGGAGCTGATGAGTCTAATGCGTAGCGTCAATCTGGCGTGGGCTGAGGACAAACCTGCAGGGGGCGGACTCTCTATAGAAGGCTGGCGACAGTGTTGTGTTTGGGGGTGACTTAGCAGCGTTGACGCAACTTAGGCACCAGCTCGTGTTTCACACGAATGTACGATTTGATGACTGACTCAGAGTCAGAAGTGATGTCAGAGGGTGGGCGGGGTGACGTAACTGACCCGGGTACAGTTCTCCGCCTTGGGTTCCAGCTCCTCCACCTTGGTGATCTGCTTGAGGAAGTCCGACTCCTGCATGCCAGGCTGTGACCCTCTACGTTTGAAGAGCGCCCTGGGGTTGTCCAGCACCACCTGGAGGTTCACGCAAAAAACCTGGAGAGAACATGGGCACTGTCATCGATGCCACGTCTGGCCTGGCTGCCTAGGACCGTTCTGTCTGTGGCTGAAGGCGCAACTGAAACCTCTTACTGATAGTTTTCATTCTTGGTCTTGACAGTGAACCAATATGGTGCCCTAAAGGCAACAGTATAAAGCACAAGAACACAATGACGTCAATGACCTGGTGGGTCTATATGGTCATGAGATGCTGCTGTTTAACGTCTCTGAGCTTCTGTTGATCTGATTCTGTTTTGTAACCCAACAGAAAAAGATGCTAGCAGCCATACAGCCAGCAGAGATTAAACAGAGCTGTTATACAGTAAATATATCTTAGCATCAACAAGATCTACCACTTTGTTCCCCAGGGTTCATATTAAATAAGGTCACATGTCTGTCCTCAGCAAAGCATCGATACTTCAAATGCCAGAAGAAAACCCCAGAGGCGAGCTTTCCACGCAGCTCGGTCATAAATAATGAACGCTGTCTGCTGGTCGAGTCGCGTTCCTCTGCGTTTCATCAACTGACCAAAAGCAGCCGCTCACTTTCTGCAGATTAATACCGTATCAATGGCACGGCTGTTCGACGGTTAGGGGAATCTCTGGCGATGGTAGCAGCCGGGCCTGATTCATGCTGGATGGCACCCCCAGCATGGCAGCGGTGTAGCCCTTCCTTGTAAGGTCAAGAGCAAAAGATTGGAGCCCTGGGCCGCAGAGATAGAGGGAGATGTACAATGCGCTGTTGTCTAGCCCGAGGATCTCACCAGAGGGCTTTGCGAGATGGCCGTTTAATGAGAATGCTAAACTACCTCCATCTGTAGACAATCGCTCTTGCTTCAGGCGAGGCAGAGTAACACACTCCTCTGCGAAGTGTGTGTGCGTGAAAAACATTCTGACTGCAAAGCTCCATCCTTGGCAGCCCTCTACAACCTGCAGCGCCTGCAGATTCTGTCTCTGCCTTAAATAATACAATACTTTCACCGTTAAAGGATGGTGACTGGTTGCTGAGCTCAAATTCGGCCACCCAGCCTCTCCCCCCCCCCCCCCCCCCCCCGAGAGCCTCCCGCAGTCAGGACTTCATGATAAGGTAGCTTGAACATGTATGACTATCGTTGAGTCGCATTGCCCTTAAGGCCAACGTCTAAGGGATTTTCTGGGTCTCTTGCCAGGTGCCCAGGTGTAGTCTTATGCCAGTCTGAATATGTCCTTCATGGTAGCTGCAGGCATGCAGAACGGAGAGTCCCTATACGGAGCCTCCGCCTTCAAGTTGCTTTGTAAAGCCTATGATTATCTGTCATGCCACAGAAATTCTGCTAAATAATTTGCTGTGGCCGACATCAGCGGTGACACGAGCAGCGAACCTTCCCTAGGTGCACAGGAGAAGATTGATGGAGTCCAGGGTGATGCTGGATGCCTCCATAATCTCTCTGAAGGTGGGGGAGATGTAGAAAACCAAAGCAAGGGGGTGCTTCTGCTTGGATCAGTATGGTCAGGATGGTTCAGATCTGTGTGCTGTGGCATTTTTGTGGGAAATATAAAAGGCGGAAGTACCTGCCATGTCGATGGCGAAGGGCCGATCAGCCCTCCAGCCTGTGTACCAGCCCACTACCCTGCCTTTATCCACCAGGGGGCGCTCATACCGCCGGCCACCCACCAGCCCAACTGGCCACACGGACACCCGTCTGGTCGATCGCATCTGCCAAGAGAAGTGATAATGTTAAAAAAAAAAAAACGTCCATTTTATCCAAGATGGATATCAGTTTATTGTGATACATAAACTGCTGAGTGTTCAGGGAACATAATAATTAAGGAGAGGGAAACGTTCTTGACAAGTACCAAGTTTCAAAGCCAAGAAGTGTCTGAACAACCAGCTTGAATTTATTCAATTAAACAGGGTGCTCTAAAATGGATGTGCAGTTTAAATCGGTGATTCTCAACCCATGGGTCACAGCAAGTTCTGCAAGGCTCGCGAAGCAGAGTCGGAAATGTAAGCATTTTTAAATCAGAAAGCTCATATGCTGATCCACGATCAGATTTCCCAGCCCCAGTCCTAGAATTAAGCTATATAAACGGGTCTTGGGTCTGCAAATGCTTAGCGCACAACTAGTGGACACCCATCCAATCCAAGAAGCCAAACCACAGATGCATCATTTAATATTCTCTGGCACATCCAATCAGATTTGTGCGATAGGCATTGATTGGCGTAAATTTCAGAGTGCCCTGCGTGCCTGATCATAGCGTTAATTTAGACCGATACTTGATATAGGGTCGCAACTGAGCTGGCATGGTAACAATTGGACCGCGATGCAAAAAGGTTGAGAATCGCTGGTGGATATAATATGAAATGCACGAGAGAATCATAAGTATGCCATACAGAATTCTTGCAAAGGATACTGTAAACAGAGAATATTACGCCTCTGAATATTAAACGGCATCTGTGATATTTTTGGCTATTTTTCACAGCAAAACATAATTCGTTGAAGAAATATTTCTGAAAGATTAAATACACAAATTACAGAAGTGTATGTACTGAATTTAAAAGAAACGCAATGTGAGATACATTTTTTTGTCTTTCCACACCATACTACCAACAGAACATTTAATTAAATGTAATATTTATTTGCTTGTTTATTTATTTAATTGTTACTTGCAGTATAGCATACTGTTAAACTAGCTCAACTAAATTCTATTGCTAAGCTGTTTATGTGCTGTATAGGATTAGACTTGTTGGCCACTTTTTTAAAGAATTAGAATGACACAACAAAGAAGACAATTCAGCATGTGTGCTCTATATTAAGACACTGTCCATAAATAAATCTGAGCCATCCTTTGGTCTTGAAACACAAAAAGATTATAATCAGAAAGACAGGAAAGAAACAACGGTAAAGGGTGACATTCTTTACACCTGCTTCTCTTTCATTTATATAAACCTATTTCCCTATATGCTTTGTAAATGTTTCTCCCACCATCAACTGCACTTAAGTGCTTCTGTTCTTTCATTGTCATTGTTATTCATTGCGATGTAATAAAGGCGAAGGCTAGAATGATGGCGAAGAGTTGAATCCCAGGAATGTGCAGGAAGAGGCACGGAGGCACCGTTTGCGTGATGCCGGAACTTGTGTTATGCCAGCATACAGCTTGCATCTTCAGGGGTCTGTACAGTGATGCACCTGTCTCTGATGGGCCAGGAGACCAAGCTGACATTGCTGTGCAGGTTAAAGCGGCACAGGCACCGTGAACATTAGAGAGTGACAGGTCTACTGAGCGTTGGTGCTGCCCTGTGTTCTATACACTGTTCTGAACTAAAACCCTTCACTTCTGCACCAGCGTGACCCAACACTAATTCCCATTTATTTAGCTACCTTCACAGGACACCTGCCACAGACCATTAAACCCCATTATCCACATGCAGTTGGACTGAGTTGGTGAGTAAGCAAGCATTCTTCTTCACTCCCGAACAGAAGCGATACACTTTACCCTGTGATACAACCTACCCTGTTAATTCTTATCTTTATCTGACATTATTCAAGCCTTTAGGTGGAAATAGCTCGGAAAACACTCTTATTTCTAAACTGCATTCTTTTAGGCTCCCTGACTACATTCAATAGCCTTCTCGCGTCTGTTCCATTGCTCCTTTCTTTTTGGATAAAAATGGGCAGGTTTGTTCCTCGCGTGCGGCATGGTATGCTGTCCAACTCATGCTCACGTGAGCATGCAAATGCACAGCTGCGGACCGCAGGGAGCCAGATCGCGCGCGTGCCTTCAATCCTGCAAACTGCATGACAGCAGAACTGGCGCACACATCCCGCAAAACCAATTGCTCTATAGCCCACATAGCAATGTAACGTTTTCTGACATATATTTCTCACAGTATGAGAACTGGACTGAATAGACAGACCGTGCTATTAAATAAAAATGTACCTTGGCCTGTGCCAGGGAATGCCTTAGTGCATTAAGAAGTAAACAACGTATGGTGAGTAATCTGATTGATTTAACGTCGTATATAGTGCAAAGTGTGTGTGTGTGTATGTGTGCGATAGAGATAGAAGGAGAGAGAGAGAGAGAGAGAGAGGGGGGGGGTGCGTGTGAGTGTGTGCGTGCAAAATTCCGGATTCTCCATGTGTGGCTTTTCTTCAAACCACCTTAACTGAGACGACTCGGTGATTTAAAGAATGTTTGCCCCAAAACCGCTACAAAATTGTAGGCAAACTGCGCCCAAATTATAACAAAACTATTTTTGCTGTTATATCTGTTGAAAGTTTAAACGTAAAATAAAGAAACCCCATTACACTAAAATCCACTTAAATGTCTATATTTACTCAGAAAAAGCATCCGACACAGAATGTTACAATGTATAAAAATCTATGAACCCCTTAGCCAAGCTTATACTTAAGAGCTCAGCTAGAACAAAACCGTTTCTAATATGGGGATTCAACAGATCTGTAATATCCAGTCGAACTTTATTGATTACTATATTGATGTAGTAATATAAATCCATGTCTGCCTGGTGTCTCTGTGGCTGTTACCAATTTCTCGCTGCGTGGTAATACCGAAATCACCGCACGCAAATTAGAGTCGCAATTATGCCGCTTACAGTTGCGTTTGTACGGAATGCACGGTGATGTATCGCTCGTCCATACCCACAAAAATAAAGAAAAAATGTTTTTAAAAAAGGTTAAGTAACTCATTCTGAAGTAAAACAAGTGATCGCAAAAGCATCAAATATGCTAGATTACCAGCTGCTTTCTAGTAGTGATCTTTCGTGTAATCATTTTGATCGCGCCATTGTCCCTAATACTCTTTTTTCATTAAATGCCACTGATAATGTGTCCTACATGTACCGAGTAATCAAGCAGTAGGGTTTAAAGGGTTTTGGATTATTAGGACTAACCATCTCTAGTTGTACTCCATTTTCTTCACTGTGTATATTCAAACTCGTTTCAGATCAGTACACATTATGACATTCATGTTTATATACTTCAGTAGTAAAAGACAAAGCATTCCTTGTTTTTCACTCAGTAATAAAGACTGCACAGAATAGCAGAGAAACTATACTTATATGACCAATGTTATATTGTATGGTTTGCAACATCACAAACACGAGGACAACTTCCAACATGAGATGCCTTCTTTACCTCTTCGAATAACTCCAGGCTGTAAGTATTGTCATCGTCTGCAAAGAAGAGCACGCCGGGGTCTTGGGGCGACCGGTGCAGACGCAGCCACCCGAGGGCGGCATTTCTCTGCTCGGTAGCCCGGGGCATCCCGGTCCGCTTATACCTGCGGGGCGTGAGGACGTGCAGGTGGGTGTAGGACAGTCCGGATCGGGCTAGGAAGCGCGACACCAGCTCCGTGCGCACATTAGAGTCCTCCACCACGATCCAGTGGAAACTGGGCACCTGGCGAAAGGTGTTCGCCAGACGGGTGAGCTCTGCTTTTTGCTGCGGTCTGCTGTACGTAGGTGTTACCGCGTAGATGACTGGCTGAGTCGTACCGTTGTACGCAATCCGGGTTGTCCGGTCTTGCCGGCGTGCATTTCCCAACCGGGAGAGGTAAAAGTGGCCGCTGCTTCGGGCAGATGTTCTCTTGGTATCCATATCGATCATAATAATAACAATCAGAGCCCAAGGTAAAATGATAAAAAAACGGCTATAGAATTGTGATTTCATGATGCAAATATTAAACGGAGAAGGATTAGAGGATAATGTTTTTATTTTGTCTCTTCAGTCCGATGATTCTTCGGCATAGCTTGGGCATCTAGAAGTGTCTTATGTCTTTAAACCATCTCTTAGCATTTCTTTTCCAGCGACGTAATATTTCGCATTCGATATAGTCCTATTTTGAATTTTAATTTTTTGTTCTTTCTTTCTTTTTTTTTTTTTTTTAAAAAAAAAAAAAAAAAAAAAAAAAACGACTTACCGGAGCCGCCCCGGAGAAATCCAAAGTTTGCCTGTTATGCGGATTTCAAAGCGCCGTGATCCCGCTGCCCTGCCTGGACCGCTCTCCTCCACCGAGTGTCTCTTCATGACGGGAAGCGGAGCGATGCCTCGCACCTCCGATCGGATGCGGAGGACCGCGCCGAAATCGGAAACAACAGGTAATTCAAGGATCCGCGTCTTCGGCGTGTGCAGTTTGAATTGCGCCCTGCACCGATCCCGGAAAAAATAACCATATGTGGCACATGCCAGATATTTATTACATGCTGTTACTTTATATGGATAAAAAGGGGATCTGCGGCGCCGGCTGGCTGTGAGACTGGCGGCGTGTCCGACAGGGCTGGGTAAGAACCGCGTTAGAGAGCGCCTTTGTTGTGCTGCTCAGAAAAACGTCAGTGTCCGCCGAGACCTGAAAGGCTCTTCGTTTTATCCACTAGTGGTATCCTCCGTAGAGAAAGGGAGGGCCGGGCGAGAAAAGGGGGAGAGAAGGTGCATCGCGCTGAATTCATGCATGTACTAATTTTCGGCACTGCATCTGATAGGACAGTTTAAATTATGGCTTTATATTTTACATATTGCACGTCCAAGATACTGTTTTATGCACATTCAAATGCGTTTTGCATACCTTGCAAAAAATGTTTTCCTTATCACGACGGTTCACATAGCCTGCTTGCTTTAATTAGTTTCAATAAAATCTGAAGATTAATTTCAAACAATCCCAAGATAAACAGAGATACTAAACGGTTGAGTAGAGCACTTAAACACACCACGCGTAAAATAAACACGTAATAAAGCTCTAGCTATATTATTAGCACGTTGAATTTGGAAATGAATTAGCACGTTATACTTGGGTCTTTCAGAAAATGCAAGTTTATTGTCACGTTTTGCACGGTACGCGGTGCGTAGAAAATAGAGGCATGCAGTGCGCAGTATCAAGTATAATTAAACACGGACATTTATCAAGCTTGTCATGTATATTTAAAGTAAGCTATTATTTCTTGCAGCGATTAAATTTCCCTGTGTGTGTGTGGCTGGATAAATAAGATCATCACTGTGTCATCAGTTTCAAGTGTGAAACCATATTCTAGAAGTTTTCTCTCAGAGTGGCCTATTAAAAAAATCCTGGAGCAGAGCCGTAGCGATGCCGCATTGTGAAAATTAGTGAAACAATACGAATGATACGGGTCACTCTAAAATGCACCACGGTGTTAATAATCCTACTGTATGTACGTGGTGACGTCACATAGTACGTTCTTAACCCTCTTTCCTACATGTGCGAAGCATCCTACTACATGGAGACATTTACGTTGAAAATATGGATCGCGTTATATGATATACATCAAATGTCAAAAATATTACACTCGTCAAAATGGTAGTCTGTTATAGGTACAGAGACATATAATTTTTCTGACTGGCTTTGCAGGCTACATTTTGCACCTTGCAGGGAATGCAGGAGGGAGGGGGGAGGCAATCAGAAAAGTACGGCCAAAAAAAAATCAATCTTTAATGATGGTGGCGCTAAATCAAGGAGGTATTTCGATGTGTTATTATCTCGGCGCTACCCAGTTAATGTAATACGCAGGCGTAAGGAGAGAATAGAATAATAGATTAAGACGACAGAGAGTGGAGAGTATTGTGACTAGTAACTCTTTCCATACGCTTCAATAATGCAGGCAGCTTGTGGAAGAAGTGGTCAGTAAAATTGTTGCCATGTAAAAATAAATTATGGTTTAATTTGATTATGCGATAATACGAACATCCACTTCAGTGGGTTTTAGGGCAAACAATTTATATTCGCTCAATGAACGGAAATACAAAATGAATTTGTCAACAACATTAGCATAGAAATGGCTTTCCTTTCCCGCCCTTTATTAACTAATAAGAGTCAGCTCTGCAGCAGCTACCTAGCGTCACGTTGACGGTTCAAAGTACGGCATTTTTGTTTTTACAATGGCGTCCAAAGGGATGGAACCTTAGCAGACTATCTAGTTGCCGGAACTTTGGTCCGCAGAAAATGGGTGATAGTAAAATAGCAGTGTTTACATCTAATGGCCAGTTGAAGTGAGATTGGACCTTGTCCTAGGAAGTATGGAGGTTACATACACAGTAACAGTATTTTGAGACACAGTTTCACTTAATGCCTTTGCACTCCTGGAGGAGTCCAAGGTAACGAAAGGAACGTCACTAAAGAAAACATGATACGCAACCTCCAGACACAGAACCGGGGCCAGGAATCGAACCTGCAACCCTAGAGGTTTGAGGCCACCCTCGTGCCACAGAATAGGATTGGTGATTACCCTCATATTCCAACACAAGCTGTTTCTGCGATTTTGTTTGGCTGAGTTTTTCAGGTGTTGTGTGTACTGGCCTTCCGTTGTTGTTTGTACTGTTGACAACATCATCCTGTCATGGGAGGTAGCAACTGCCATCGTCACACTTTCCTTGCTGCTTGTCACTTAAGTTAAATCACTTTGCCAGTAAGTTTCACGCCAGTTTCCGGTTGAGAAATCAGGTCTTAACTGTCACCTTGTTTTTGTCACAGTGTTTTGACACTATCTTCTGCAGCTATATAAGAAAATCAAGTAAGTTATCCTGGTAATACCTGCGGGCTGTTGATCGTGTTATTATATTTGTAAAATATTTCCAAGGCACTGGTAAATTTCCACATCAGATGCATAGCAGATGATTTTTAAGGATTTCTGGGTAATCCGGAAGGCAGACACTTCCCTCCTTGAATACAATTATGTGTCTTTCCCCAGTAGATGTTGTGCTGTGTTGCTGAGCTATATCATTACTGTGCTGCCTGCTTCTGGACCAGGCAAAATTAAGTGATGAAAAGATAATCTTCTGACATAATCACATCATTATTTCCTCCGCGATAACAGAACAAGTGCTGTATTTTTGCCGGAGCAAAAAAAAAAAAGCACTTGAAACGATCCTAACCCAGCTGCAAAATGAATTTATGTTTAAATAACCTTGAGTTGCCGGTAATGTTACTTTACGACGGTGACAGGAATTCTTAGGAATTCATTTGCATGACAAAAGTGAAGCTTTTCTCCAACCACAAAACCTTGTTAGCGGGGAAGGGAATGTATTCCGCAGATTAGTTTACAGGCGTTTAACTTGCGCTAAGAAGCAATTAGTGGCAAAATAGCCCAGGCCCGCTCAGCACAGGCTAAGCTCACAGGGGCACTGTGGACGCTGAGGGTGAGTCGCCACGTCCATGCTGTCATGAACACACACGGACGTAATCGATGATTTTAGCACCATCCTTTTGTATCATTTGTTTACTGGACTGTGCGTCACCATGCCAAATTTAAAGGGAGCAGATGTCTCCATGATTAGACATCCTGTAGATGAATGATGCAAGGTAAAGAAACCTACTCTGGATTATTTGTTGTGATCTAAATCTATCAGAATTATAGCTATAGTGCAGCATTGTATTGGCTGGGAATCACAATGACACACCCATCCATCTTTTAGGCTTTTATCCTGGGCATGGTAACAGATGGGCCTG
This sequence comes from Brienomyrus brachyistius, assembly GCF_023856365.1. NCBI lineage: Eukaryota > Metazoa > Chordata > Actinopteri > Osteoglossiformes > Mormyridae > Brienomyrus > Brienomyrus brachyistius. The sequence goes on along the minus strand of NC_064535.1, from coordinate 8,570,050 downwards.
GATTCTATCCCTGGCAGCATGGAGCATACGGCTGGGGCACACCCGGGATAGGATGCCAATCCATTGCAGGGCACATACTCCATGCAAATACTCCATGCATATACTCTATGCATATACTCCATGCATTTACTCCATGCATTTACTCCATGCACTACGGGCAATTTAGTGATGCCAGTTAGCCTACCAGCTATAGAGAACCAAACCCACATGACTTGGGCAGAACAATTAAACTCAAAGCACATGGTGCAGAGGCAGGATTTGCAGCCCCCACCCCTCGGAGATGTGAGGCAAAAGTGTTACCCCCCCCCCCCCCCCCCCCCCCCCCCAGAGCCACCAAAGAGCAAACGACATCAGGATCACTGTTATAAAGCTACAGAAGCTAAAATGCTACCAAAAAGAGTCAGTGGGCCTGGGGTTGTATGTGATATTACACCCTCCTCTCCTCCATCATCTCACCTCCACTTCTGGCAGTGGTGTAGTCCTCCCCCATGCCGCTCCCCCGCCCCCCCCGCCATTCCTACTTATCTATGCAGATACAAGTGCTCAGATTATAGGCTCCATTAGCCTGCTTGTTTTAGGAATTTCTCATTTTGGCGATGCCGTTTCCCTTAATGTCTTTCTGTGAAATGACGGTACAGACTGACGGAGGTGTTTACACCCACCACCACCAGCAGCCCCTGGGCCTTGCCTGAGCGGGGAAGCAGTAGTCAAATTAAACCCCGGTTCCTGGAAACAGAGCCGAGGATCCTGGCCGGAAAGGTTAGATTTCACAAGGGGGCGAAGCTTAATGGGGAGAAACAGCGACTCCTTATGGTCGACGGCAACTGACTTTTCAGCACAGTATTTTTTTTAAAAAAAGCCCTAATTCAGTGTCTCTCAACTCGGTCCCAGGACAGTCCACATTTTAGCAGAAACGGATTGAGAAACAGCCTTAATTGCAGGTGGCAGAGATACTGCCCCCTTCCCCACCAATCCAGACTGCTAGCATTTAATAAGGGACCACATCTCCATTGCCTCTCCCGCTGCATCTATACCTACAGCATAAGTCATCTCATTAGTTTTAGCTTGGAATAATAATAATTGGCACCCAATCAGTTTTCAAGGTACAGGTGCTCAAGCAGGGGGAGTGAGGGGGGCGTGGCTTAGGGTAAATTCTACCGACCTTGGGGGGGGAGGGTGGGTTTCCCTCAGTAAATTGGTTCAATCAATAAATGCATTTTACTGAAAAGCGGCACTTAGAAGCCCAAAAAGGGGGCACCCTCGATCATTCGGGTGAAAGGGTTAGGTGCTCAGGCACCCCCAGTCCCCTCACCCCCCCCCCAACCACCCCTGCCCAGCACCATAAATAGCCAAGATGAAGAGCTGAGTATTTTCAGCACACAAAGCTCACCACCTTATGCAGGCGTTCTACGGATCCCGGCGCACTCTGTGAACCGTCCTTGCATTGAAGGGGAGGTGAGACAGAGTTCCGAGGTCAGATGAACAGGCTGCTGCACCTCCAGGCTTCTCCTCATTAATGAAATCCGGGGGGTGTCGGCAGCCATATTGATGTAGAATTTGACCTCCGCGATGCCCCCGCTCCCAGCGACTTTACATGTCTGCTAATTTACATGTGGCATATATAAACTCGAGTTTCAAGGGGCTCATTATTACTCAATCTCAATAAACTTTGGTATAGTAATGCTTTACCAGTGTCTGTGAAATGTTCAGAAGAGGCACTACTGCCCTCTGGTGTTGTACTCGAAAAACACAAGATAGTGACTCGGTGAATGAAGTTACGACGTAAATATGAAGTGTGTTCTTCTAAATATACACAGGACATACACATGTAATATATGTGTGTCCTGTACTATATATATGTACAATACATCTAACAGACTGATGGATCTAACCCTAAATACCCTTTCATATGTTCAGGAATAGTAAATAAACAAATAACAAGTAGTTTTGGTATAAATTTTACATTCCTTTCATGCCCTAGTGACATGGAACTAACAAGTATAGAGTGCAAACACTGTCGTTGTCCAAGCCCATGTCAGGCCTGTGTCTGTCTGCTTTGGGGTGGAAGTGGGGGGGGCATGCTTGCTGAGCCCTGTCCTTCTTGCAGTGAACCATCTGCCAGAATATGCGGCAGAGAGGGAGAGACCTGAGCCGTACAGGGACCAAGAAGATCTCAGTCTGCATTAGCTGCCATGTATTAGGGGCCCTTGTTTCAGACTTTCCATCAGTTCAATAAGTAGTAATATCAGTCAGTGTGGAGCTCAGTCCAGTGTTTCTGCCAAGGATCGTAGGCTTGAAGTGGCTACTTGGGATTTTAGGTTAATTAAATCTGAATGGATTCATTTTATTGGGTTTTTATAACACTGTGCTTCAAGAAACTGGGACCACTTCTTTTTCATTGTGTGACCAGTCTCAACGCAAGAAGGTGCTCCTTAAGAATCCACTAAACTTCAGATGTAGTTTCACCTAGAAAAAAAAGCATTTCTGACAGGCTCGGGGATTGTTGTAAAAGATGGAATACGGGCACCACAGGCTGATATCAAGCTGATAATTCTTACCTCAGACAATTTCAGTCGACTGAAATCCTCACCTCAGGTGTCAGAAAGATTTACTGCCGCAGTGGAATAATCTTTTTACTGAGCCACAATCCCGAAATAACTCTAGGTTTTAAAAAATAGTTTAAATGTATTTTTTATTATTTCTATTTTTGGTAAAGAGACTTAAAGAGCTGTAATATATGGAAGAAATTGCAAATTGCTTGATGTGCATGCCATATATATATATATATATATATATATATATATATATATATATATATATATATACTAATAATGATGATAATAATAATATACCATCTATATTACATATGAGTATTTAGCAAACAGAACAGATTAAACAGAGTAAATGTAGAAGCAGCGATGTTCTTGCTAGATAAAAAGGGAGACTTGGACGGCACACAAATCCATTACAAACCTCTTTTCCTCTAGGTGGCACAATGACAGCAGACGATATTCCCTCACAAAACCAAAATGATTATCATTAAACTTTAGCTGAATATCATCACTGTGACTGCTATCCTGTCTGAAGTCCTTGTTCCTGTCCTTCCTTGTTTAGGAAACTGTGAGCAGGGGTGTCGGAGGGGCACAGGGGCCCCTGAATACATTAAATTTGGCATCCGGAAATCAATAAATGTACAGTGAATGTGGAAATCAATTTAAAGTATTTGAAGCAAAGTATAGACAAGACTTACATGACTGGTCAATTATGTATGTGACAGACTTATATCATTGCATCTCTCAGTCTTTCTCTCTCTATTTCCTGCCTGCACCATATGCTACCATTTACCTTGTGTGGCTTAGTGGGCTGAGTCTCTCAGCCTGTGATTGAAAGGTTGCCAGTTTGAGCCTGGTCTCAGCAGAACAGTTATATGTCTATGGGCCCTTGAGCAAGGCCCTTAACCCCCAGCTTTATGGGTGTGGCTGCCCTTCATTGCCAAGCTTTCTCTCAGTGATACATGTGTCTGTGTGTCATAGAAAGCAATTATAATTTATGTATAGTTTATTGTATTTGTATATATTTATTTGCAGCTGATTATATGCTAAGTACATTTCATTGGCTCAGCCAACTAAAACTTTTTACTGCTTAATTTAGCAGTTAATTAGTAATTAGTAATCAACTCTCAGTTACAGGTATACATTTATGGCGTTACTTTTTATTATTAAAGTATCAGTATCTGTTTGCGAAAGAACACAACGTAATCTTAATCATGTGATAGAGTAGATAATTTTCTCAAGTTGCAGCCGGGAATACTTTCCCCTTATTGCCCTAAGCATGACGTAACCCCTGGTTCGGGAAACCAAATTGGAGGCGTAAAAAAGTCATATGACCTCCCAGACCAATTCTGATTGGCTGTCTAACTGATCCCCACCAATGGAAAACTTCGAAGAGATCGCGCGTGGTCCGCACAAGAGCGGTGCTTAGTTTTGTTATGATAGTATTTGTTATATAGGGTGCCGCCAAGCGATTTTATTCCCCTGAGATTATTGGATGGCTCACAGTGCAGGTTGTTGACTCGTTTCAAAATGATAGTCGCATTTTATCGCTTGTTTCGTGATATCCGTATATCCGTCGGCGAAGTGTTTGGCTTACCATCCAAGCATCCACTCATGACAGTCTTTCTCACACATAGCAGTTGTTGAACCTCTGAAGATTTAGTCATATTCTGATTGCATTTAAACCCGATTTACATTTTGGGGTGAGAGGTGGCTTTATGACAAATAGTGTACAATACATACCCACACTAAACAAATTTAGGTATTACTTAACACTTAACATACACTTAAAGTTCCACTACTATTATACTTTAAATGCCTTTTTTAATGACTGTATTTTGTGTGGTGACATTCATGTATGCAATAGTAAATAATGAATGCATTTTTCATATATAGCTTATTGTGATCAATTGTAAAGGTTTGCCTTCATAAATGAGAAGAGCGCTTGTACTTTAAAGTTCAACGTAAATATTTTGTAGGCCAATGATTAATAAATATTCATAGTACATAGAGTGGGGCTGTAAATCAACTTAAGTAAACATTTTTCAACAAAATATATGCTCACTACATTGTCGTAGTTAAAACTTTTATTTGGTTCTTATAGCATTTTGTGGTGTGCCAGCGGTGCACAGAACTGGCCTTGATATGACCAGCAATCGATACAACCTCGTTTATAGTTAAAACGTCTAAGGCAGGGGAAGAAGGCGAGGCGTGGCGTCATTTAACTTTAATCATTTTGTTACAGAAAGTAACATCACCTTGTGTGTCGTAGAAAAACTATTTATTCAGACCTACAAAAAAAACTGAAGTGCTATAAGTCCTTAAAAACAAATACAGAAATAGTATTTTTTAATGGAGTTTTAAAAAATCATAAAATTATGTCTTAATTGTAATCTAGCTATTTAATAAATTATATTCACTCAAACGTTATCCTTAATTATGAGACAAAAAGACTCCGAACAACCTAAATAGCAAATGCACGTGGTCACTAATAACTAGGTTAAACGTAAAGGCAAAATAACGTGAAGTAACAGCGGTCATCCTGTTCCTTCCGCAAGACAGGACGAACTACATACATGATAAAAAAAAAAACGGTAGGGAAAATTGGGTTTTTTGCGGTCTTGACGAATTGCACGGCGACGTTGACGCTATCCTTTTTGCACCGATCCGGCGCCCCTTTTACGCTGAAGGGGGTGTGTTCAAGGCGCTTCGATCGAGCCCTCATCTAGAAAATCCCTTCATCCCGCCTTTAAAAATTATCCGTCCACAGTCCTGGACCGCGGGTTCGGCTGCAAGGCCACGGCAGCTGGGGGGGGGTGACCATGGACTGTCCGGGAGTTTTAAATATGTAGGCAGGACGCACCAGGCAGTGAATGAGCGGTCGCTGAAATCGGTGCGGGCTTAAATGGGAAATCTGTTGGCCAGCTGGAGGTATAAGGAGCCGAGCACAGTGGAGGAATGCGACTCGACCTGGGATACGGACTCCGATGGCGAGGATCAGCAGGGAGAGGAGCCCGGCGACAGCCCGATCTCTCCCCGGCAATGTGAGCAGGCGGACGCGCCACAGCAGGTAGTTAACGCGACGATCCGGCTCCAGCCGAACAAAGGATGTCAGCGGGGCGACAATGGTGGCTTTTTTTGGCGTTACGAGTGCAGCTGTCAATGAAGTCGCATAGCGAGATCTCTGCATACATGCTGCTAAATGAAATATCATCGTTGCTTACTTGGAAATGGGAAATGATTCCCCCCGCTGACCGACGATGTTAACACGCGGTCCCCTTCTGCACACCCACCGCTCATGTTGCGCTTTACAACGGATCGGCGGATACTTTCTTGCTTTAGCTGCTATATTTCGATGCAAAGCGTGGCTACCAATGCTTAATGGTGCAGTTTTTTCGTAGATAAAACCGTTTATTGAAACAATTTAAGTCGTCAATAAGACAACTGCTTTTGATAGACTACCGTCTAGTCCACTTTTACTAGCATAGAAGTAAACCCCGTAGCAATTAAGCTATAATCAGTTAGGCTGAGTTAATTAGATGTCATTGTTTTAAATTGACGTTCTTATTCTAATAATTAATGCATTTCCCGTGATCACTAACGTATACTAAATATCAAAAATTGAGTTCCTTAATTTAAATATTACTATAGGCTACTGCAGTTTGATTAATGTATTTTGTACACACATAAAAACAAATTGTATCAATCTCCGTGTTACTTTACATTTTCCCCATAACCTGCGTGCTGCGTCTGTTTTTTAAATTGGGTTCAGGTGGGGGAATAAGAGTAATATGAGTATAGCTTGTAAAGTTTATCGAGGGAGATTTATGGGTCAGAGTCGCTGAATTGCACTGTTTGGACCTTTAATGGAATCCATTATTTTTAATGACTTGCTTGTTTTTACTTTGTTCAACAATCTGTAGAGATGCATGTGGTATAGAAGCAATCCAGGTAAAGAACTTTCTGAAAAGGTCTAACTGCAGCGGCTCTCCTGGGAAAACTCGCCTACGGTTCCCTGCTCACGGTTTTCCGGCTCGGTGTCACACGTGCTTAGCGATCACACTGGAGCGCGCGCCTGGACGATGCTCGGCACCGTAATTATCGGGCTCCGCTAATTGCAACCCACCTCGTGTCCTGCAGCACTCTGACCCGCACGAGCCCGCCGCTAAGGTGAAGAGGAGCTTCTATGCAGCCAAGGACCTGTACAAGTACCGCCACAGCTACCCGGTAAACCACTCCTGCCACGCTGTTCCCTTTCTTTTACGACAGGGGAACGTTACACTTCCCTTTAGGCTGGTTATTCCCTCTGGATATTACCGGTTATGCGGTGGCTCCGGTCAAGAGCTACACGTGATGATGTGCTTAGTTAAAGCGCGAGTCAGGGACGGGTGATCTAGAGATCGCTGCCGTGATGATCACGCGTGTCGCCGCCCCGGAGGAGATGTCATCTGGGCCCTGTCTTGCACGGGGGGTTCTCAGGCTGATGCAGGTTCGTTCGTCTCAGACGACCTTTAATGCTGGGAGCGAAGCGTTAATTAGCACAGTTAACTGAAAATCAAAAATATCCCAATTAAAGTGCAACTTTCAGTATAGGAGAATAATTGCAAACAGTTAAAGTAATAATAAATAATGCTGAAATTAAATCATCGCGGCTGCGCAGCAGGTGAGTGACGTTTTCTCACCTGTGTCGTGCGGCTACGGTTCAGCCGAAATAGCATCGAGACACGCAACGAACTCTCAAAATAATCAAGAATAGAAAATTTACAAGGGAAAAAAAGAAATTCTTCCAGATTTTGCACAGAAACATCTCTATACTTTAATAATCAAATAGTCAATTTAGAGATATCTAACAGTATTGATTAGCAGGTTGGACATTTTACATTTTCTTCAGTTATCCGATGCTTATTATAAGGACTTGCAGTAGAGGGAAGGGGTTACAATTTTTACATAGGCCTATAATTGGATGGTACTGGAGATGTAACTGTTGTTCGTTAAATAAATTGGCGTATACATTTTTACAAAGTGTGTCTAGCCAGCGAGATAAGACCCACAGTCAATTTTAGCATTAAATAATGCTTTCAGGTACGACTGAAGCAGCAAATGGACTTCTTTGCTTAGTTAACATCGGACACTGTCTGCGAAAAGGCTAATATCAGCTAGCTTATGCTACATGCTAATGCTAGTCATCTGGCTAGCGCAGCTATGCTATTGATGAGCTGTACTGACTCAGGCTTTGGTCACATGGGCAGCCGTAGGGCCATTGTCTTTGCTATAGGAGGGTACAGTTTCCATGGATGTTATGAGCTTTGGGCTCTGCGTCTTTCCCCAGAGCTACAAGGAGCCGCGGCAGCCGAACGACTTCCGCAACCTGAGGTTCTATCTGAACAAGGTCCCCTTGGTTCCCGATGGTAAGTTTCGCAGTGAGGTTGACCGTATGAACTGCAGGGGGCATAGCGCCCACACGGTGGACAGCGTGGAATGACGTGGCTGCTGTTTACTCGTTCAGAATGTGATTTGGTCAAAATTCTAGGTGGAGTTTTAGGTGGGTGGGGGGCAATGACCTGCCTAGTCACCTGAAATGCTTTGGGTCTATACTGTCAAAATCGACCCCTCCTTCATTACGTAAATCACACTTTAAGTTTAGCTAACATAAGGTATCGCTGTTGTGAGGTAATTAATTGTGATCTGTGCTGCACTTTTGCACGAGCGGTTTGTCGGTTCTCTAGGGTAAGCAAGGTGGGGGCTTTTTTTTTCTTTCTTTGCCCTCCAACGTGCAAACATCAGACTCTGCCTGTGGTCGATATGTTTGCTGTGGAAGTGTAACCTGCCCCCCTTGTTGACACTACTTGTGGCTCCCAGGGGTCTGACCGCTCCACCTGTCAGGGAGGAGCCTGGAAGAACGAATCGATAGCCTGATTGCTGACCGCGTGCCCTGCTAAACATGCCGCTAACCAATCGGGAATGTTCTTACATAGATGCACACGTATGCATATATAAACACTGACAGACTTCCGCACCATAACCACCACAGACAGACACACACACATATATATATTATACACACACACAAAGTAATTAGTTTGAAATTGGCCTTAGGGCCTGTACAGGTGGGCCACTAGGGGTCAATGCAATGCTTGAGGAGACACAGTAGCAGTTGAATGGCGGGAATGGGGGGGGGGAGATCAATAATCTGTTTGGAGAAGGGTTAGGAGTATTAGAAAATTTGCTCTTCAAACATTTGTTCCGGTAAGAATCAATTTGTGGAGCATTTTGAAAGGAGTGTTAGGGTTGGTAGCTGGCTATAGGGGGTGGGGGGCGCAGGGACATTCGCATACTAGATACACAGTGTTACCCAGTGACTCACACAGCGGCGTAGCAGTAACTGAGTGTGTGCTTGTGCCCTTCTTCCCCAAATTCGTCCTCCAGACATTCATTTCGAGGGCGGCCTGGAAAGGGTCGTCTCGCAGCCCAGGGGCCCATTCGACCGCGGCAGGCCGGCAGCACCTCTGCCTGCATTTTTCCTGTCGACCTGCTCGGCCGGCCTGTCCCTGCACGGTCCCGAGAGCGCCTCCTGTTTGTCGGACAGGTGGGGCTGCGGGGGCGGTGCTGATGCCGGTTGCCCGCCTCAGCCCCAGCAGGAGTGACTCCTCTGCCGTGAAGGACGCGTGGATCCCGCAGAGTCGGGGCCGGCCGGGGCTCTCGTTTAACGCTCCTCTGTCTCCATGCAGGTATTTACGTTGAAGAAATCCTCACGCAGTGGAGAGGAGACTACGACAAGCTGGAGCACAACCACACGTACATACAGTGGTGAGCCTCCTTCCACGGCTAAAAACGGCATGAGCCTGAGATCCCCCCCCCCCCCCCACCAAACACTGGCAAGACGTCACCCCCATAAAACAGAGGAGTTGTTCATGAGACGGCACGTGGCACTGAGCTTAAAAAAGACGCTCGTCACGGGGCTGGGAATCATTAACATAATCCCAATTAGCAACTCCAACTGCGCAGATAGCTAAAAACTGCGAGGTAGAGCGACGTGTTCTGCAACTCGGTCTGGCCTTGGTGGGGTGGGGGGGGCAGGTATGGGGGATAGCAGCAAGGTCGGCGTTTTCGTCGAGTGGGGATGGAGCTGCCAAGAAGCAGGGGGCACTAGAGAGCGGGAGAAAGCAAGCTGCTCACTGGAGCGTCTCTCTCTGCTGTGTCGCAGGCTGTTCCCGTTGCGAGAGCAAGGCCTGAATTTCTACGCTCAAGAGCTGACTCAGGATGAGATTAAGGTAGGAGGAACTCCGCCGGCATTGGCCGCGCTGTCGGTGCCAACTTGTCTTGCATTCTCCTAAAGAGCTGGTTGACTTAACCCTGATGGAGAGGGGTGGGAGGGGCTTCAGTGGTGCGTGTGACCGCTGTGAGCCTATCACTGCCGCCCGGCAGGAATTCCAAAACTCCCGCGAGGCCCGGCGCCGCTTCCTGCAGGCCTACGCCCTCATGTTGGACTTCTTTGGTGTCAAGCTGCTGGACAAGAGTGGCAGCGTGACCCGTGCCCCCAACTGGCAGGAGCGATTCCAGCACCTCAATGAGTGAGTGGCAGCGTGCATCTTGATCCGTTTTGGGACGGCGGGGGGGAGTTGGGGGGGCAGGGGTGTAGCCCAGGCAAACATGCAATGGGAGCAAAGAGCTCTAGATCCTGCCTGAGGGAGACATTGGCCTCACCGGTGTCTCATTAGATTAGGCTCCTCCCCCTGTGTGTAGAACTGTTTGTTTATATGACGGGATGCCACAGTAACTCAGTAGGTAGGGCTGCACCCTCATACTTTCAGGGTAGAGGGGTCAAATCCTACTTTCTGCCTGTGCTTGTTTGCATATCTCCTGCGTACTCTGGGTCTGAGCCATGAGTAACGGCATCTCCTGCCCTGTGTCTTCTGCGATAAGCTCAAGGGTCATCGCAGCCCTGAATAGGATGTTAAGTACTCGAGCATATTTTAGCCTGGCTACATAACAGTGTATTTATGAAATGAGGATTTTTCCCCTATCTGCAATTAATTTGTTTTGCAAAATTTAGTATTTGTATAATAGTACAAATATCCATTTAATGTTCATGATTGTTTACTTAAGTTACAACTTAACTCATAGAAATACAAAGTTTTTTTCTACATTGTTTTGTTAGTCTTTGGAATTCACCCTTTGGGTCAATCTGTGTAGAATAACATATTTAGTAAAATCATCTAATGACACCGAAGAATAATCAGGGTGTATTTTTCCAAATCCCTAAACCTTCAGACTCTTAAACGTTCGCTAGTATAATCTCATACCTCAAGCTGTTTTCTGCAATCGGGCACTAATGCTTAATTTAAAACCCAGAATGTGTATCCTGTGACGCAGGGCGAATGTGTTAGGAGTAGGAAATGATTTGAGAAATTCCACATCATCTTGCTTTGCTGAACTTTTCACCTGCTGCCCTCACAGGTCCCAGCACAACTATCTTCGTATAACTCGCATCTTGAAGAGCCTGGGTGAACTCGGGTTCGAGGCCTTCAAAGCACCTCTCGTGCGCCTCCTGCTGGAGGAGGCGCTGGTGGGCGGCACGTTGCCGAACATGCGCCACAGTGCGCTGGAGTACTTCGTCTACACGCTGCGCGACCGCTCCCAGCGCCGCGGCCTCCTGCGCTTCGCCCAGCGACACTACCTGCCCCCGGAGGATTTCGTCTGGGGCCCCCGCCGGAGGAGCAGGAGGGTGGGTGGGGCCAGGGTGAGGTCGGTCAGGGAGGCACACCCGAAGAGCCCCTCCATCTCTCCGCCCTCTGAGAGGGGCGGAGTCATGGGAGGTGTAGCCGAGGAGGAGGTGGGCTGGGCTGCGGCAGACAAGCGCAGAGGAGAGGAGCATCCAGGAAGGGCAATGAAATGTCAGCCGCGCGGCGCCAACAGACCACCGAAAGACGTGTGGGCGGAGCCTGGGTGTGCAGGGGACAGGCTTGAGTATGGGAACTTCCTCCCTGTGTAGGAACCAGGTGTGAGGGAGCTCTGGTTGCTGGAGCTATGGTGGAACATTCCGTAATGCCTACTGATCCATGCCTCCCCCAGATGTGGAACGTAGCCTTCCAATGCTAAACATGTACATTGGGGAATAGCTGTACTCGTTACTCTGTGGTAGCTATTTTACGTAGTTAATCTCTTGCCATTGTTCTTCCCTAAGCACACATGTAGGTATATAGAAATTATATGGGCTACCTGATTTCCCCTGAATTTCATCACCCACCCACCCCCCACCCCCGTGAAATATTACATCTATCTTGTCTTCCTTCGCGAGGATTTCTTTGCCAGAAGTCTGAGTTAACGATGCTGCAAGCTGCTTATTGACGCCGTGACCTTTGCGCTGAATGCCCGTTCCATACGCCATTAGACGATAACGGCCTTCCGTTTAGTTTCGTAGCTCCTGAATGATGGATTCTGACATGATCCATTGTCCGATTGACATCTTCCGCATCCATGATCGTGATCCCCTCTGTGCAAACGTGCGCCGTGTTGGGGGAGTGTGCATACGCTTCCCGGAGCCCGGTGTGCCTTACAAAGTGCCTCCTCTGAACCCCACGTAGCGGAGCAAGCGGGGACCCATGGCCCTGAGAAGGCCAGCCGCATTTCTCGGGACCCCCGTCTTCCCAGGGAGGCTCCACACGTGGGTCCTATCCTTCACATTGTAAATCGCCGCGTACTACTTCCAGAAAAGTCCAAGTGGGGTACCAGGATGGTGCGCGGCACCCGGCAGACTGTTATTTACCCCGTCACAGGGCTAATACCCCTCCAGTTCAACCCCCCCCGACCCGTAATTGGAAGCAAGAGAGAGGAGAGGTGTTCTGTTTGGGCCTAGAAACCATTACGCTCAGGGTGTACGATGCTGACCAGCCATGTTTAGCTAATTTAGGGGTTTTGGGGGGGGGGGCAGCAGTGGAGAGTGGATGGAGGTATTCTTAGGGGTTCCAGGGAGCCTGTGCGCTCAAATGCAGGGCTGGGTGTCACGGTGCTCGTTGCTGGATGTGGGGGGGGTGGGGGAGCTTGTGAAACACAGGCGAACAAAATAAAATGACAGCATCCCGTTTTCCGGCAACACTGTCCGCGACATTCCCACACCTCCAAGATCTCCCTGTATGTGCCTCTTACGTTTATTCCAGTTTTTTGAACAGTGCAGTGTTGTAGACCTCTGCGTTTCGGTTCCCGGTCATTGTAGCCATCATCTGGACGCGTCAGGTATAACTTGTATTTTATAATTCTGTACTCGTATTCCAGTGTGAAATGTGGCAGTAGTTTCTCTTATTGCATACTGCTGGATTAAAGTATTATATATGGAAAGAGTGAGTTGATTTTTTTTTTTAATTCTTTGATTATATGGTAGTGATGGCCAAATGAAGCTTGGTGAACCATTTGCTGTTTTTCTGACACCACTAGATGGCGCTCTCAGTTCAAAAAAGGCTCAAAGCATGACCCAAAGTAAATCAACAACACCATCTGCTAAGGTCAGAAAATATGGAAAATGGTTCATGAAGTTCACGTGGCCATCACTATTAAATCGGGTCCAGAGGCAGACATCTCCAAACAAAGCCATCCTTTTATAGCAGTATGATTTGGAAGGAAAGCGTTTAAACTCATGAAATGACACTTAAGTTCAAGCTGAACCCAGTGCATTCAGATAAATTCATGGTTTAAATGAACAAGACATTTGTGTACTTTATACCTTCCTGGGTTGGGGGTTCGAATCCCTATGTTGGATCATGCCTGTTCTCTCTGTGCTGTGCGGTTCTCCTTTGGGTCCTCTGGGATCCTCCCACAATTTAAAGACATGCAGTTATACTAATTGGCATCTCTAAATTGCCCATTGAGTGAGTTTGCGTGCCAGTGTGATGTGTGTGTTCAGTGATGGACGGGCATCCAGTCCAGTGTGCAGTACAGCCCTGTGCTGCCTGGGCTAGGCTCCAGCCCCCTCCTTGCAACCCAGACCAGGATAAGGAGTCAGAAGATGGATGGAAAGAATTACCTGTGTAAGGATTTGCAGTGGAACTGTGTATTTAAATAAAATGGAGACATACTCCTTGGAAGATAACCATGAGGAATGAGGGGCTTTCAAAACAGATAAGATATAAAGCTTTAGAAATGCTGAGATCATGAGAGTTGTCAAATGCACTCCGTATTATTATAGTAGAAGCATTTATCGGCCCACAGAACATACTTATGACAATCCAGGCTTCCAGTCTCTGCTGGAGCAGAATGAGAAGCTACCGGGAGGCCAATAACAGCTCAGAACGACCTGCAGGGTTCCACTGAGATGGGATAGACTGCTCCCCCCATTATCGAGAGCCCGGTTACTGTGAGTGGGGAAAACAGAGTCATTAGCGAAAATGCCCACGCATGTTTGCAAATATGCTGCGAAGCACATCACGGGCTGGAAGGATGCCGCCAACGATTCCCTGCTCCAATTAAATAAGTATTCAGACGCTTGGCCAGAACTCTAATCGCTCTGCGCGGTGGAAATTACAACATACCACCCTGGTAACACCATCCCCTATACGTGCAAAGCATCATGACCGGGCAGCAAGGGATTGCTTTTTATGGGTAGCATTGTGGGCATTTCTCTTGATCGAGAAGACAATAGATGGAGCACAAGGCAGGCCCACCTTTGAGGAACAGCCAAGCCTGGTTCAGCTCTCCATGCTGATTCACAAGATATTTGGAAGCATACCTTCAGGAACTCGTTGTTCAAAAACAATCTAAGTCTGAACTGTAAATGAGAATCCTCAGAAAGATTATTATTTTGGATATTATTGTGTTCTGCTTTCAAACTGCATGCATGTTCAGCATAAATGGGAAAATGCAGTTAAATTTAACATTCCCCCCCACCAGCGCCAAAGGTTATGAAGAGCCATCAAGTCGACTTTGACTTCTGGTGACCATGGAGACAGCATTCCCTGAGAAGTGTTTCCCAAACCGGTCCTCGGGGACCCACAGATACGTCCCTATTTTTTTACTCTGTGGTTCAAAGAGATTGGTTCATAGAGACAACCAAACAGAATGTAGAGGAGGTGGGACCAAGACATCTGATTGGTCGGTCCCACCTCCTATGCAATCCGATTGGCTTTCTCTCTTAACCAATCATTTATGTTCTGCCCTCAGAACATTTTTGTGTAAAACTCCCATTGCGCTGGTCCTTCTCATTTACCTTCATCTTTTGCAAACATTATAGTGTCTTCCAGTGTACAATGTCTTCTCATAATTCCAAAATAACTTTAGCATTCATTTTTTATTTAAATGATTAGATTTGTAATCTTTAGGCTGTAACACAAGAAGGGCGAACACTTCCAGTGGGCGCTGTCAAAGCGGAGTGCTTGAAAACAGCTTTCAACGGGCTTTGTGAGACCATGAGGATACAGTGCAGCGTTGGTCTCAACCTGCTCTGAAAAGTGCAAAGAGTCCATCATACCAGCAAAGTGACCCTCCCACATTCCTGTGTCTTTGTGGCCCAGCTGGTTCTGAAGTGGAGGACTGTGGCTCGTTTTTACATCGGATCGATGCGATTCGACAAGAGGTCGCAGCACTGACTGTATTCTGAGCCCCGCTGTTTTCGTTCTTGCGTCTTTGGCTTCTGGCATCAATCCAGTCTATTCCTGCTCTCGTCAGTGTCACGACCTTTTCCTCCGGAGCACAATTACCGACAGCAAGAAGAACTTCCGCATCTTAGAACTTAGATTATTAAACCGTTCGGTTAGTCAGGAGTCATTTGCCCACGTGTACTTTTCTCTTGTTATTCCCCAACCCAGGCTGCCCGCACGCGGTCGGATCTCCAGCAGCTGCACTCAGAGGATGTATAGGTGAGCGCCTGGATGGTTATGCGGTTTCAGTTCCTGTTGTGGTCGAGAGAGAGACTACATACGCCGCACTCACACCGAAACTGGGGTTTTCAAAATCGCAACTGAAACCATGTGACATATCAGGACACATAAATTGTAAGTGGGGCTTTTGGGGCCTTTATCCCCCCCCCCCCAGTAAAGGCAATCTCCACAACAAAAACAATCATACAGTAAGCCAGGTATGGTTATCCGGCCATTCCCCCTGGAATATGCCCGTTTATGAAGGATATAAGCTCCCTGTACTAAACGCCGTTTGCAGGACCTGACCTGCTATACATCCATATATCCACGCTTGTGTCTTTGCTGTTCTGGGACTTTCAAGCGAGCCGCTCCAAGAAACAGTCTGTGACACAGCAGGTTAGGATGTGGTCCCTGTGATTGGAAGGTTGCTGGTTCAAATCTCAGGCTTGGCAGAGTGATTTCACCATTGCGCCTTTGAGCAACGTCCTTGACGTCCAATTACTCAAGGAACTGTCTATACCTGCTTTCGCAATTATTTCACAATTCTCAGATGTGAATCACCAGTTACACTGAGACAAGGCTGATCTCATCCAAATTAGAGGGCTGTGCTTTGAGTATGCTTTAGCCATGGGGGGGGGTACTGTTATTCTCTGTAACATATTATCAAAAAAACACTACCAATCAGACAGCCAGTGTTTCAAGAGGATATTACATTTATTACAGTTCAAAACCATGTATTAAAATACTGTTTCTCACAGTTTTTAGCTGCAGGCAAATAAATTAGCAACTAGCTGGTTAGCCGACTGACATACTTCAATTATTTAAAGGAAATTCAATTATTAACTTCATAATCGCTCGGGTATTTATCATAATTGTGGAGCCAGCGGTGATTTTAGCATCACATATTTAAGAGATTTATCGGCACTGCATCCGGAGCGTAGCCCAGCCTTACACCTCCGTACTGCATGGGACAGGCTCCAGGCTCCCCCTGCAACCCTCAGCAGGAGAAGTGGGTAGATGATGTATGGATATTTAATAGATTTATGCCAGGCTTTCACTGCTAAGCAGAGCATTGTTACGTTTAGTGCAAATACTGACATGCATAGTATACCAGTGGTCTTCACTGCACAGCCTTTGGGCCACTGGCATCCCCCCCCGTAGGCCAGTGTAGCGGCGAGGGACTGAATAAAACAATAAGCAAATTATCCTGACCATCAGATTTATTCATTTTTTAAATTATTATTATTACTTTAATTATTTTGAGATGGTTTTTAATCTAGACACAATACAGTACACTAATGTGCAGCTACGTAGTTGACTAACAGTCAAGTGAGGTAACTATTAAAAAGCAAATGTGGCCCCCAGCCGCCCTTCACACTGGTAAAGCGTGGCCCTCGTCGAAAATTCACTATCGGACAAGTGGTCAAAAAATCGATGCACGGTTTACACGAATGCTAAACTTTCTTCAAAATAACACACCATGCATAAATCTATTTTCAGTCACCTCCATTCAAATTTAGGAGAGAGTGTTGAAAAATATATTTTGTCTTTCCAAACCGGAATAAAAAGAATCTTTTAACATATCCATTCATTGAAGGCATGGGCTTGTCAGTATCCCTGGCAACGGACTCAGTTTACGTACAAGAATAGACACGCCTATTCAAACACATACTGCAAATGTTAAATAGTGTTGTCAATGCAGCCAGAGCCATGGTCACTGGACTCGGGCCCACAGCAGACAGGAAGTCTCCCACTCCTGGTCCACAAGAAGCCACTGCCTTCAGCCGGCAGTGGGGAAAAGGCGCCATCTGCTGGCAGCAGACCAATACTGAATTATGTCAAATCATGCTCATTCGTCATTACACTTTTAATTCTGCTGAGGACTGCGTCTTCAGTACCTTGCAATGTCATTATTATTAAGACTACTATTACTGCTTGGCAGAATCTTTATATATATAGCCTTATTTTTTTCCCTATAGTTTCTCAGCAATGTTAAATATGCTCACTTGTGAGTATATGAATACCCTCAGCTTAATGCTTCACTGCAAACAGGCCAGACTTTGTCCGCCTTTGGGCTGCGGGGGCCCAAACGCCGGGGCAGCTGTGGAGCAGAGGTGACTGGGCGGCCGCTCTCTGGCCACCCCACCCTGGAGGAAACAAAACAACAACCGGAAGGGTGATTTTCGCTTAATCTGGGAGTGTGTACACACTGCTTCCTCTGAGCTGCTCCTTTTAGCTGCTATCAGGCGTCTGCAGCCAGTTTTAAATGGGTCGGAAGTGCCCCCCCCCCCACCCCCGGCACCACCACGCCCCCACAAAACCCCTCTGATTTGCCATCCCTCAAACATCGATCTCACATACATTCAGGGCCCCCTCACAGCTCTCCTGCTTGGTCTTCTCTCCTGCTCTTACAATGTGCCTCAAATCTACTGCAGAAGCAGCATGTGATTGGCTCTGAATGGCATCCTCCACCTGACCCAACCCCGCCTCCCTCCTGGGTACCCCATCACACCAGCTGTGTCTGCCTCCTGCAGCCCCCCCCCCCACACACTTGGGAATTCCCCTCGGCAGTTTCTAAACCTGTCGATGGACCGTTTCATTTATTTCCTTTGTCTCTATCAGGTGACTCTGCTGATGTTGTCCCCCCCAGCTGATGCTGCTCTCCCAGGCCAGAGAGCGCAAACAACCCATCTCCCAGCCTCTGCTCAGGCCACAGCTGAGAGTGTAGGATGTTTACACGCCCTGGGGCTTGGGGCGGTCCTGAGGTCAGAGGTCACGCAGACATTGGGGGAGGGCTAAACTAAGAATGGTGAAGGGCGGGGATGGGACCTCAGAGAGCTTGCTGATGATGACCTTGTTGGACCCTGTCACTGAGCAGTGTCCTATAACAGGAAGTAGCTGACGTTGTCACAGCCTGTTTCCGCCCCCTGTAAAATAATGCCTGCTTCTTCACCGAGAAGGATGTTGAAGGGGAGCAGGAAATACAATGAGGGGCAGGTATGACAGGATTCATCCGGGAAGAGCAACGCGACAGTCCTGTAATAATCCAGTGGTTTCACTGGAGAGCCTCTGGTCTGGGGCATTGCTGTCTAGGATGTGGAATAATAAGCCCGCAACAAGCTACTGCTTTAGCCTCTAATAGACAGAGGTTTGACTTGGCAGAACAACCCCAGAACCAGCGCTACAGTCTATGATGGCTCTGTTCCCCCAAAGGTGACGGTAGCAGGGTCACCAGGTCTGGAGCTGTCCAGGGTGCTGAAGCGGGGTGAAGGGTTTCGAGCGAAGGGTGAGCTGATGGACTCACTGGGAACCTGATGGTGAGGATCTGGCCCTCCATGCACACTGGGTGTCCCTGACACTTGCCCTAAAGAGATGCCCCCCCTGGAAGGATTGGAAGATTATCGCTCCAGGCAGAAAGAGCTTGGGGTCACATGGGTGCTGCGGAACATGCTGTCCCTTCTGTGTCTGTATGCCCTGCCAAGGAGCCGACCCCTCTAATAAAACAGTGGCCAATCCAATATTGCATCTTCCCATTTTGGTAGCTACCCGACTCTCTGGAAAGCAGACCCCATGACATCTTTCTTCGGTCCCACAGAGAGATGCCCGAGGCCTCACCCGCCCCCCCGAGGCCTCACCCGCCCCCCCGAGGCCTCACCCGCCCCCCCGAGGCCTCACCCGCCGCCCCGAGGCCTCACCCGCCGCCCCGAGGCCTCACCCTCCGCCCCCGAGGCCTCACCCGCCGCCCCGAGGCCTCACCCGCCGCCCCGAGGCCTCACCCGCCGCCCCGAGGCCTCACCCGCCGCTGCTCACCATCCACTCAGCGTCACAGCAGTTGGCGGCTGCAAACATCTGACTGAAAGCTCCATTTAGCGCATCAGCTTCCAGTCAAGGATGTTTACAGTTGCCCCTTCTGCCAGCTGTCCAGGGCCACCCAGAAGCTGAGGAGCACTCCATCCGGCCTGGCCCCCCCCTTTGCTCCAGGGCGATCAAGGCTCATTAGCCATACCAAAACCTCACCTTCAAAACTAAGTAACTAGACTAAGTATCATTATAATCATTTTCTAAGTCCATCCATCATTCTTCCACCCTGGACAATACGGTGATCCACAGGACGTACGTAGACACACAGAACAAGATATTTCAAGAGGCTAACTCGGAATGTGGAAGAAAGTCAGAGAACCTGAAGGAACGCCGGAAAATGTGAGCAAAGTATGCAAACCCCAGACACGCACAGTGAAATTAAAAATTCCCAGCCTTGGAGGACAGGGAAGTAGGAGGCTGTAACCAGGGGTAGAGATTATTCTGGCTCACTCGCTTGAGGCAGGTAATTTTGATGAAGGATGAATATAAGAAAACTGAACACTAGCCTGCTGGCTAGTTAAAAAACTGCATGTTGGACCAAAGACCTTGGTGACCACACACACTCCTAAACCAGAGGGGGAAGTGGCTCAGTCCCATGGGCCCTATGATCGACCGGATCACCCATCAGGAAGGAGGGCAGCTCTAGCAGATTATGTGACACCTGATTGGTCAGTGGGTCAGTCGCCAAGGCGAGAAAGAGCTGACTCTGGACACCATGGTGACAGAGTCCCACAGACCGGAATAGCTGTTGTCCCTGACACCCTGGAAGCCGCCATGGCAGCACCTTACCAAGAGGGGGCACACTTCCC
Source organism: Brienomyrus brachyistius (assembly GCF_023856365.1). Lineage (NCBI taxonomy): Eukaryota > Metazoa > Chordata > Actinopteri > Osteoglossiformes > Mormyridae > Brienomyrus > Brienomyrus brachyistius. The sequence goes on along the minus strand of NC_064535.1, from coordinate 8,549,983 downwards.
TGCCCAAATTTTATAATTGTGCCTACAGCAGCACGCCATTCAGAATAAGCAGCCCCCCCACCCAGCCATCTGTGGACCAAGTCCACATGGCAACATGCCTTGGCAGTGCCGGGCCCAGCCGAACTCCCAGGGTGCCCTGCGGGTGGGTCATGGGAGAAACAAAGCTAGCTTTATCGGAATGCCGCATTCCTGGGATTCTGTGCACTTCGGCCAGGGACGACACTCCCATATTTCTGGTGGGTTTCCACAACACAGCCCAGGAGACAAAACCAGAATGATTACTTGGATCCCAGGGGGGTAAAATGACATTAATGGGCTACTAGATCCCAAGAAAACCTGCTCAATGGCAGCCAGCACTTTCGGGGGAAGGCCAGAGAGGGCAGAGTGAAATCAGGATCCCTGCATCTTAGGCGGGAGGGGGATCCTGCTTTGTGCCTGATAGGCCACCCAGTCATAAAAATGTTCAGCCATTGGCTTCTGGACCACCAATAGGGGAAGCCCACCTGGCTGGCTAGCCCCGCCCCACTACTGTACTAACAGTTAAGCTTCGCTAAGATGCAGTGGGACTTTCGTGCCCCAGAGCAATCAATCAAGTGTGGTGAAGATAACATTTTGAGGTAGCAAGCCGATTTTTTCCCCCTTCCATTGAAAGCTCAAGACTGAGATGAAATGAGTGCATTCACGCTGAATCTACTCGCAGATCAAGAGCCTCGCTCATCAAAGCATTCTTCTTGAAATTGTGCTTGAACCACATTTCTTTAGAGTGAAGTTATTCAACGCTAGAAATCTTGCGGGCGGGGGGGGGGGGGGGGGGTTCGGGGGGATTGGAATGCAACTCGGATCTCGAGTCGTTTGGACTACATGGTTTCCGAATGAAAAATCTTTGATCTCCTGTAACCACACACATTTCACCAATTCAAAGCTCATCTATCAAATGATTATACGCCTTTTCCCTTTCTACCCACAAGGACGCCACATTTAAATACAAAAATTAAAAACCAGTTTAAAACCAATTAAACTAATCATGGTCTTTTTGTAACCTATCCCTCCAGAAGAGAAAATCATATAACAATATAAATACTGCATGTATATTCCATTTTCCTCAGTTACGTACTCCTTCATATTATAAGATATCTTATAATCTTATATAAAATCTTGGTTAAATTGTATTTATTTTAAGAACTGCATCGTTTGAACTAAAATATGGTATATGTGGTATATCCAAGCAGGGTTACTGTGCTCCGAAGTCACGAAGACTTCATGCAACACTGGGGTTCGGGGGCAGAGCTGCATGGTCATGTGACCATTAAAGCAACAAATAAAGCGAGAGGAAAACAAAGCTGAGAGTACGTGAGCCTCCGAGGGGCCCGTCGGGACGCTCCCTATGCGAGCAGCCGCTACCCCACGAGTCCGTGGTTGTCACATGCAGCCCTGCTCCTCATCAGCTGAGAACTAAAAGAAAATCCTGCTCGGGGTCCCCGGCAGCCCTACAAGCCCCTGATCGTGTTCCCCTCCCCTCCCCTCCCCTCCCCTGGCTTGTGAAAGTCAGCTGGCTGTCAAAGTTCTCCCAAATGCCACAAACAGACCACAGGCACAAAGACTTGGAATAGCATCTTTCGCAGCAGGCGAGCACGATGTTGTTCGCGGTTCTCATGTGGCATGAAGGCACTTACAGCAATAAGACTCAAAACAGAACACCTTTATCAGCTTCGCCCCCCGGACATTAAAACAGCCATTATCAGAACAATTGTAGGCCTACATTGTATCTTAGAGGATGGGAATAACGTATATTTGCCATCTTAATTTTAAAGATGTGAAATATTCTACTCTTAAAGATAAGTAAAGAGGGTTTTTTAAACTCAAAATTCTGGTAAGCTGGAACTCAGCGAACAGTAAAGTCTATAGTTTGCTGAGCACCGCAAACCGTTTCCAAACCTTCCCTTCCTTAAACTTAATCCGAGTCTCTAAGGCTTATAAATTAAAGAAAGGTTAATTACCTTAAATACATTTTGCAGCGTGCAAGTAGAAATCAATTCAATCTTGTAAAATCACCCCCCCCCCAATAATGAACCTTCTTGCCTCGTTTTGGTTTAGATTTCTTCAGTATAAACTGAACATGGAAAATCTTGAAATTTTACAATAAATCTGCACCGGCATGTTGTGCCGGACGTTGTCGGCACAGCTGCTCACCCTGTCCGACGGGCGCTGAAGGCAGGATTCAATCAATCCGCTCCCTCTCTCTGGCACAACACAAGTTATCAGCATATTCCCTGCTTAGAACCCGCAATCGCCAAAGTAAACTCCTCCAACACTCCCGATGTCCCTTAAAATCATGATGAATTATTTAATGTCGGAGTATCGCCCCCTAGATTACAGACCCTCGCCATGTTCTTTGCGTCTTTTTTCTTTTTCTCTCCCCGCAGTTTAAGCGCGTCTCCGGCTTTGGCAGAGTGATACTTCGTGCTTCTTATTAGTACCTATTTATAAGTGCGCCCCGCTTCTGCAAATCCGAAACGCCCGTTTAAAAAAAACACCAAAGACGTGCACTTACGTCCCGCTAAAAAAAGCCGGAAACACTCCTTTTGTCGCCCGACTCCCAAGCGTCCCGGGTATCTGTCACGGACGCCGGACGATCGCTCGGTTCCGACTTTTTCTATGACGGCGGTCTTTCGGCCCGGCCCCCTTTCTGCCATCGCTACGGGACGCTGACCAATGACCGGCAGGACGATGCACATCAATGGGACGGTCTCACACCAGTGCCCCCCGTGCGCGCGCTTCCCAGTGTCCTCCAGCAGGAAGAGGAACGCTGGTGTAATGAAGGTATCAGATGCACGATCTCGCAATTAACCGTCCTTCTCGTCATAATACTTCTACGTCCGTTATTACATATTTATTTATACAGTGTGGAGAGGGGGGTTGGGGATGGTACATTGAGAGGCTCGACCAGGACCAGGCCTGTTATCTGGGGAAATGTTTGCACAGTCTGCTTCGTTGCCCGGTAAGGTGCTTTGCTCTGTAGCACAGTCGGTGCTCTCATACACCCTGCATGGCGCTGCTATGTGAACCACGGTTCAGATCCTATCGGACCTCGTGGAAATGCAACTCCCATGAAAGCAAGCAGATGTTTGCTTTGTATTTATCCTGTACGTAATACCACCCCCCTGCGCAATTTTAACCAAATTAGGCATTCTAGTAATCCCGAATCACGCTTAACCGTTTGCAACACATGCATTCACCATGATAAGATTTGGCACTAACAGCAAAAGAAGACTATCTCTCAAGCTGCTGGCAGTCTGACTTGCCGCTGTCAAAAAGTGCACTGATACAACAGCAGTATGGCACAAACTCAGAAATGGGATTTTGTTAGTAAATATGCCCAGTTTACTCATGCTGCCCACTATATATGATTGATACAGTACAGTGATTGATTACATTTGATTACTTTACATTTGGTCATTTAATGTGAAAGTCTGCAAACAGGCATTTTTAATGGGAAATCACCTGCCGTACAAACACACTCGTAGGCTTCTGTGCTGGAAATCGATCCGAGCAGAGATGCAGTTGCTCCCTGGGGCTTAGATGGATGACATGTTCATGTCTGCGGAGTTGGTACCAGTATAGTACATACCCCACCCCCTGCCCCCCACATGACCTCCAGCAAACAGGCCGTCACAGTACGCCCCCTATATGCACTGTTCCCATGGTCATTCAAGGGTCAAAGTTCACATTGTAGTCCCATAACCCCGCCCCCCAACATCACTGATTTTAATATCATAGTCCCAACTTACCTGATCAAAGATAATACAAGAACCCAAAACCCTGTGTGTGAGTGTGTGTGTGTGGAGGGGGGTCACACATTCCAGGCCCACCTAGTTTTCTGTTTCAGGTAAAATCATCCCTCCGTACGCTCACATCATTGTGCAAAGACACAGTCCACAGACCCAAGTCACATGATTCACTTCAGCCAATCAGGCGCACTTAATGTTCTACCAGGGCAAAGTTCTACCCCCTCCAGCACTTTAAAACCAGCGAAGCAAGCATGAGGAAAGGAGTTTTGGACTCGGTTCCATCTGTTTTGAATACAAACAGGCAAGATCGCTGGGGCTAGCAGAAACAAAACAGGTTCTCATAGTCTCCATGCTGACTCGTGGACGTTCACCTCCTCAACCTTCGCTACACTGTTGATACCAAACACACAGTGTCACACTATAAGATCTGTTTTTCCTAGTCACACCAACAGGGAAGCGTACGAACACACTCTCAAAGCGCTGTGTGAACAGAACCGTACAGCAGTAGTAAACACAAGGAAGGTCGCACAGAGGACAGCAAGCACAGTAACAAGGAGAATTTATTGTGTCGTATTTAGATTTTCAAGTATCCATCAACTTCAGTGAGAACACAGCAGCCATCTGTTAACATAGCTGATTCATTTTATGGGGAAAAAAAGACAAAACATACAGGAATTTCTAAGAAATACAGTGCAGGCCTACATGCAAAGATCACATCTAGCATTTATCAGTGAAAGGTAGCATGAGTTAAATCGAATACTGTCAGTCTGGTTAACAGAAACAATCCCTGCCTGAATTTAGATATTCAAAATACATTAAAGAGATCTAAATTTATATCACAGTGCGTTTCTGTGCAATTTTCTGTGTAATCATAATGCAAGTTGTGTGGCCAGGGACAGCAAAGCTGGTCCTCTGGGGCTGAGTTGTGAGTGGAGATCATGGAGTGTTAATGTGTGTACTTGAGGAGACGTCAGAAACTGCTCCCTCTGAGACTAAGGGCCTTCCGGGTCCGTGATTGGCTGTGTGAAATTCTCACCGACATAAAGCCCATAATGCAACTGGTTGCCTTGCGCTGCGGCCCATGCCATCTGGAGACTGCTGAAACGGGCTGCCCAGTCGCCCTGGGGGTCCACCACCACCACCCCTCCCAAGCCCTGCACCCGGTCCTTCATGTAGGCTAGACCTTGGTCTGCTGCCTCTTGAGCCGACTTCCCTGCAAGGTTGGGGAAAAGAGATAGCTGAAAGACAAACCTACTCCCCCAGCACAGATGGGGGGCGGGGCGTCTGAAGTCGGAGGAGGCCTGGAAGTGACTGTGAGTCGTCGCCCCCCCCCGAGGTCAGAGGTTGACTGTAAACACTACGCAAGAATGTGAGGCTCCGTCCTCCCAGACTGGTTAATATTTAGCTAACAAACACCAGGTCAGCAACTCTGACAGCCTCAGAGAGCTAAAGTATCTGGGGGAGGGGGGGGCGGTTGAGGGGGGGCGGAGGAATTCAGATCCCGGGGGGGGGGGGAGAACGACCAGACAAGGAATATTCAATTACGGCAGCGGAAGACCGGGTCCAGAAAGCTTTCAGCTCTCATTACATCATTCAGAGCTCAAAAAAAGGACTTTAACGGGTTCAGTGAAGATGGTGGAATCAGGTGCTTCACTGTGCGGTGGGAACAAAAGCGTCTGTAGGAAAGTCTGCCCCCCCACCAAGAGCACACACTGATCTCCAAGTATCTGTCCAGCTTCGCTTTTAGTAGAATACCGCCGGTGCCTGAGATTCCCAGACAGCTTGCAGCCCCCCCCAAACCCCCCCTTACTCCTTGAAACAGCCCCTGCGTCCAGGATCCATCCCAAGTTTCGTTTCAGTGTCGCAGGCGTGATGGATGCCGTGCCTGAGCAGGCCGACGAAACGTGGGCGTGCGATGTGTGAATTCGAGGTGGGGGGGGGGGGGGGGAATATAGAAACACCATGGAGTATCGTAACGCCCGCGGGGGGCACAGCCCAGTGTGTGTGTCCGGATGGGCGTACCTTGCTCCATGTAGAACAGGATCAGCCTGGACAGGGTGACCTTCATGATGGCCTCACCGTGACCAGTGGGGGACACTGCTCCTACGTGGTTGTCAGCATAAGCACCACACCCTGGGGAGGACAGGGATCACATCACCCAGTGAGAAGGACGAACACAAGCAAGGATGGGAAGGGATGCCGCAGGATGGCTTGGACACAGAGACTGATGCTTAAATTCATTATTAAATACAATAAACAGCCAGACAAAATCTGGAACAGCTGGTATCGACACTGGATGTAGCAATACTTTTTTATGGCCACCAGGTGGCATGGCAGGCAAGTTAAAACTCTGCATGATGTACTGTCACTCTAACAAACTTAAGACCGATAGTAATGTTTGCATAAAACCAGTCATCGTCAAGACTGTGTGTTACTATCGAGTAATGAAGTGAGGACTCACCAATGCAGGCTGTGTCTCCCACACGCCCCTCCATCTTATTAAGCATGCCTCCGGTGGAAGTGGCACAGGCAATGTTGCCCTGTGCATCTACCGCTACGGCACCCACTGTGCCAATCTTGCCCCTTAAAGGTACACACACACACACACGCACACCGTAAGGCAGTGATTAAAACGACACATGGAATCTCACAGGCTTAATTTCTGACGATTCTGGCCAGTGATATACCTCACCCTAACTGCAATCTTATGTTTAGGACCCGAATACCAGAAATGCGAAAGCAATGAGATGCAATGGGCAGATAGAGGTGAGTCTCTGTGCACCGTGCCATTAATCTTGGTCTCTTCGCCTTTGTCCAGATGACTACAGTGAACAATAATGGAACAAAAAAAAAAAAAGAAAACAACGAAACAAAAACAGACCGAACACAAGGATAAGGAACTGTGTATGTAGTGGGGAAAAGGCAGAAAACACTAAGGCATGCAAATTCTAACCAGATAACAGGGCGTATTTTACAACAGCTCTAAGACCTAGATTTTGGACTTTCGACACTAAAACGCTAAAAAAAAAAAATTCCTTTTAAGAAACCCCTGTCAAACTGCCAGTTACCAAGAGTCACAAGAGCAAGCGATACAGGCAAATGGTTGACATGGCAACAGAGAAGCAGGACATGCTCTGCATGCGAAAGAGCCGAGAACTCGGAACACCAGAGAGGGCTCAGAAAGAGAGTGATAGTCTTTGCGGGGCATCTCTCGACTAAACCTGCATCTGCTTACCTGGCAGCGGAGCCCTGTACTCCACATAATAAAATCAAAGAGATTCACGTCTAAACTCGTCGCCCAGCTGGAGTGAGAAAGGACAGCTGGATGAATCCTGCAGTGTTAAACATTTATATTAATGACTTTCTGGGATAAAAAGAAACAGCCTGCAGCTGAAGATGTCGCACTCCATAATGTGGAACTTAACGTCCTGCTTTGTGTAGACAACCTAATCCTGCCACTGAACACAGACTATGGCAGAGCCCAAACCATCTGGAGCAGCGGAGGGTCTGCACCCTCACAATACCAGTACAGAAACAGAAAACTATAAAACCGTGATTTTTGTGGAGGGAAAAAAAAAGTTAGAAACAGTATTTCGATCAAACATAATGTCAGATTTGATTTATACCTGAATCGCACTATTAAGGAACTTTCATTTAACCAGCAACACCACAGAACCTGAGACCAGCGCCTAACTGAAGCCACACTCAGCTCCACAGAAGGTCCACCAGGCTCTGAACATCTAAGAGTTCGATCCAAAGAACAGTCTTCCTGAAACAGCCGATTGTGAAGCTCTCCCAGAACACTGCTTAAAACCAGCTACGGAGCATGACCAATGAAAAAAGGTTAATCACAAAGCAAAAAACAGGCGCTGGAGGAGATTATATTTAGTCATATAGCGCCTTTTCTGTCAGAAATACAAAGCATGCAGACTCTGACCAGACACCGAGACTGCAGCCTCGCCATGGAAACCGTACACAGAGCCGGCTGCCCAGAGGACTTCCTGAGGTCACCATGCAACAACCAAGATGGAGATGTGTTCTGTAGCAGAGTGCAGTAGATACCCCCCCCCCCCCCCCCCACACACACACACACACACACACACACACACACACACACACACACACGATATGCCAAAACAAGCTGTGCTGCTCTCTGCTACATTTTGCACAGACTACTAAGCGAGAAACACACACCGAAGGCCCTGCTCTTAGCTAATTTGTAGTTTCCGGCCTCAGTCTGAGGGCTAAACATGTCAATTTTCAGGAGTAAACAGTGGAATCTAATCAGAGGGCTAGATAAATAGGAGACAGTGTCCACAAATATTTCTATGCCTGCTAGGGCTGCACAATGTTGGAAATGGGTCAGATATTGAGAGATTTTTTTTGCGATCAATATTGTGAAATACATAAAGCAAAGAAAGAGTAAAATTATACGGAAGAATTCCAATGTATGTGTACTTCTACGTATGCAAATGGAAAATAAAGGATTTATCATTTTCTCCAAAATAAATTATAGGCAACACCTACTGACAGAGTCAGTTAAATAAGCTGGTAGTGTAGCTGAAAGTTGTACTGACAAATCAGCTGCTTTTGCTCAAATATCGTCTCCATGGAATCCACGATATTTCCATACAGCAGAAGACTGACCACTTTTCGGTGACCAGTTCTCATTCGCTATTTACCTCCCCACTCATTCTGCTAGATTTCTCACTAAAGTGTCACACTGTCAATGATTGAGTCTAACAAACCACAGCAAAATGATTACGGTCGTCTTGGACAGCGCATGCAGGGCTCATGCAAATGCAGCGGCGGTAAACTTTACAGCAATTTTTACCGTGAACGAAACACCCGAGCTGTTCTCGGGCAGTATTACAGAAACACGGTATACCACGGTGTTATGTTTGAACGACAGGCCATGTAGTATAATTACATGTTTGAATCCCACCCCCCGCACAAATTTATTTGTTTCTGACCAGCCACATATACAGGTAGTAAAATAACGAGTATTGACCCACCTCAAAATTTCTCGGACCCCTTCCCCCTCCCCAATCTGACTATCAGTCTTTGCAATGTGGCGTCCGCATGTGCAATAGCATGCATTGTCGATATAAACACTGCGCATTCCTAAGCACGGTACAATGCAAGCAGCCTAAAGCTTTTCATTTCTCCACATTTCATATATGATCGATTTACTGATGTATGAACCTATGTGCACATTAAGGGTTATATACTCAGTGTCATGTGTATCTACTGGCGCTGATGGAGTCTCTCCACCAATCATCATGCACTGCACTGGGTTGGCATCTGGGGCCAGGTTTTTCCTCCAGCGCATCCTGGCGTAGTCGGTGATGAGTGACTCCTCGGGGACCTCGGGGACACCCATGGCTCTGGCGAACTGGGAGGCCCCCTCCGCTGTCAGGCACAGGTGTCTGGTCTGGGTGGGGACAGATAAGCGGAACGAGACCCGCGGGTGAATGAGCCAGTATCCATTTTTATCGCCACCTCTAGCTTCTAAAATGTTGCATTTTAAAAGCCGCACTGCGGTGTTCTTTCTGTGGATGACGGCACCACAAACACTATTACTGGTAAGCTGAGTTTGAATAGTCTTGATCTTAGGCTCCGTCTTTGTTTAGAAGGATATTGTGCGGTTCCTGCTTCAACACGGCTTACGTTTGTAAACTGATATTCTTTGGAAGCTCAGCCTAGCTGCACTCATGCCTATTCGACACGTTTGTTCGTAATGTGTCATTTGTCTCAATTTTACATCACTTTGGACGAAAGCTAAATAATGTAAAGTTAAGAGCAGCCCTACAGCAAAGCTGGGCAAATTTTCAGCCCAAGGGCCACGTTCAAATTTTTTTTTTAACTGTAAGGCGGGCCTCTTTCATTGCAGACAGCCCGTTATAAATTTATGACTGCGGTGACTGATGCAACATAATGAGAATACAAGCAGTTTTATGGCTATTTATGCCACATAAATCATGAGAGGAAAGCTGATGACATAACATTATTGTTTGATTTTTATGTATTTATTTAAATAAAGACCATTCTTATTCTTTCAGTATGGATGACAGAGACACCAACAGTGAACATGGGACACAGCAGTTGTCATATTTGTGTGTTGTGTACCTTTTAGTCACTACCTGTACTGTCTTTGCACTTTGTTTTGCATTAAATATATGGTTCGTCTGTGCATATTCGCTGCTATATGCACAAGAATTTCCCCGTGAGATCAATAACTTTAATCTTACTCCGTTATTATGACTGACAGTGCACCAAGATGGCGGACAAGGCGACTGCGCAATGCTACTACAACCCTCATATCATAAACGAAAACAATAAACGAATACGCTTTAATTTCCAGCCTGAAAAGCCATAGTTTGCGCTACCCTGCCCTAAGGGTGCAGACGATTTTGTGTGTCAGCGCGCCCAACTGGTAGATGTAGGCAGGTGTACCTTTTCCATGACAAGCCTGGCCAGCTGTATGGGGTTAGCGATCCTCCTGACCGCAGATACGGCTCCACTGGCCAGCGTGCGGCCGTCCATCACTATGGCATCCATTTCCACGGTGCCACTTTGGGTGAGCACCGAGCCGCGGCCTGGTAATAGTGCCGTAGGACCGGTTAGATGTCTAACCGGCAAAAACCAGCTCTCTGTCTATACTTGCCCATCTGAATAAGTGCTCTAATTCTACTCAGTCACTAAAACCAGTGAATAATCTATGATATATTTACAATCATTCACAGATAAGAAAACAGTCAGTTTTAACTACATGGTTTTTAAACAATTTTAAACGTCAAATTATTAAAGAACTATTATAAAACTTTTAAGTATAGCTATTTCTGTTACCAGTCTTTTTACATAATTATTTTGAAGAAAATTGAGACTGATACATTGTACCTACCCAGTCAATGATCACCATATTAAACTGGTTCACTGTTTCTGCGGTCATCAGTATCAACGCCATACCTGCATTGTACGCGGGGTTGTTCTCCAGGTTCGCGACAGCCTCGGTTACAGCATCCATGGCGCTGCCACCAGCCTGCAGACAGGCGTAGCCGACCCTGGCCGCCTCTCGCACCCCGGCACAGGAGATCTGCGCACGGTCCTTGGGGATATGGCCTGCTCCTCCATGCACCACCAGCACGGGCAGCGAGGGCATGGCTTGCAGCTGGAGAGCAGAAGAATGCACGGATCACCCTTATAGATCAGCCTCGAATTCCTGTAAAAGTTACTTTAAATCTGCCTGAAATGTAACACAAATCATATTAACAGTTGGTATTCTTAGCAGGCGCAGAAACGGGTGAAAAAAGGCACCTTTAAAATATTACACCAAACAAAAGCCTGTAGTCCAAGTCGTGGTTTTGCGGACGCTTTTTTGAACAAAGGCGCCCACAAATGTGTCGCTGCTTTTTCTTGTTCTATAGACTGTCCAAAGTCCGAGTTTCTGGCTCCGCGATAAAGACAGTTCGCAGTTAAGCGATTCCGTTAAATTTCTCTCTACGGCGCAGTAACGTGCAAATCAGTAAACGGTGGCATTTTCTTACTTGTGAGTTCAGACGAGGTCATCCCGAAATCTGCCGATATTATACTTTACCTTATTTCCAAGAGAATAATAGAAAAAAACTGACCACATAAACAGGCTCATACTGACCATTGTTTTTTTTTTTTTTACAGTCCACAGTTTTTCTGCCATTGATTCATATGTGTGTGAGGCAACAGGTTCAAAGCAGCTACTTTGAGAGTGGAAGCCTATTTCCAAGTCACACTGTCAGTCATATTAAAAATGCATTTCCGTTACACAAACATGGATATGTGGAAAAAGTCACACATTTTTAGCACTTTTTGCGGGTCACTGACCTCTATGGCGAAGTGGAATTGCAGATGGGACACCAAACACCTAAAAAGTGACTCACAAGGACCAAACCGGGCTTATATTTACCAGGCTGATTTGTGATTTTTTTTCACAAATCAAATGGGGTCAGTCAGTCATAGGTGAGTGCGTGTACCAGGCAGGTAATAGGAAAATGGGCTATGTTTACACTTAAAGCTTACTAAGAATGAAACTGCCCTCCTAAATTTCAATATCCATGTTGTTTTTCACAAAATATTATTGCATACATATTATCACCCTATTTACCTCTATGTACACACGCCATGGCAAATATATGGGCTGCATCACAGCCCAGTGGCCAAAACATCTAAAAAAGTGACCCACAAGGATGGAAACAGGTTCACGGTGGCCAAATGTGGTCAGTCAGTCATAGGTACGTGTGTGTATCAGGTAGCAGTAAATCCTTTATTTGCCATTCACACAAGGATGAGTACAGGTACACTGGAATTCTCTTTGCCTATTCCAGCTTGCTCTCCGCGGCTTGGGGGTTACAGCGCAGGGTCACTCAATGCGCAGTGTCCTTGGAGCAGGATGTTCAGGGCCTTGCTCAATATCCCACGGACATGTGACTGTATCAGTCAATGGCAGACAAACTGTGGACTGTGAAAAAATTCACAAATCAGACTGGTCAATATGAGCCTGGCTGCACCTGTTTATATGGTCAAGTTAATTTTTTTTTATTATTCATTCCCATAAATAAAAAGGCAAAGAATAATATTGGTAGATTTGGGGTGGGTGACGTTATCTGAATTCACTGTTAACGAGTAACAAAATGCTACCGTTTACTTATATACACGTTACTGCGCTGTAGAGAGAAATTCAAAGGAATCCCGAATCGCTAACTGCAAACTTTCTTTACCACAGTAGTATGACTTAGGAAAGATGCACTTTTTTACTAGACCGCAGAATAATTAAAACCTTATTAAGAACAACAAACCTAATACAAACGATTTGTTTCAGTAAGCTGCATTGGGTCATTATAGTTAACTACATAACATAACCTGACCCATGACGATATATTTCGGAAGCGGTGATTTACAAGATCGGCCTGAGAGGAAATATTTCTGTGAATACAGCGCCATGTCGAAAAGACGGAACAAAACAGACAAGTGCATGAGTACTGTTTTCGCATATAGAGGAGAGTTACATTTCCTTTAAAGAAGCGTCTAGGGGATCGCGTTCGCTGTTCCTACCTTATGATTCGGGAGTAAAAGCAGAAGTCAGTACCAATAGAGTAGTCACGTTATTGGCGTAATGTCTATCATCCGATACAAGAACGCGTAATAGTGCCGCGAAAATACATATCATTCTCCTCTGACTTTTGTATTTTAAATGTAAAAAAAACTAGCAACCTCGTTCTCTTTGACTGTATTTAAATAAAGATTTTTTAGGCGTTATATTGACTGCGTCGACTAACAAGAACAGCAGCCGGTGTATCCTATATAAAAAAATAATACTATTCTTGTACTTCCTGGAGGTACATTCGTTCAAAATACAAGTAAGATTACAGTCCCTATATAAAATTATTATTCCATAGCTATGTTTATAGCTTAGTAAAATGGTTTATATGCAACTTATATACAGTACCCCTATTTTTGTAAATTAAAATAATTCCCAGTTTTCCACATTCTCTTTGTTTTATATGTCATTGATATATTGGATGCAGAAAAGACTTTTATTTTGAATATATCTGACCGCCTTGAGTTTTCCCTGATGACGTCTCGCAGTCGGCCATATGTCGCCATCTCCTGGACGCAGAGAGGACACACTACTTGTTATTATTAATTAGAGTGATCACACCTGGGATATATAGTTCACCTAAAACTGCGTTTATATTATTTGGGACATTGCCATAACTATATAATTATTTTATTGTTACGAAATTCACTCAGTTTTTTTTTAAGATTCGGTAAATATATTTCTGATTATATATAACAGAAAATATTATTTTGCCTTATGCTGGTTTTTCCTGAGTATTAATATCAACATTCGACATGTTTTAGACAACATGATTCCACATTTTATTTCCAAAATAATTCAAGCCAGACAATTCGTAACAGGAACGTTACTATGTTCATTTTTTATTTCCCACACACTGCGGAGAATTGAGAGTGTGTTGGAGTTTGTACACCACATTTTTTTCCAAGCAAAAAAAGCCACGAATCCACACGCGCTTATCAAATGTGAACCGTGGTTTCTAATCTTGTCGGAATAAATATTTCACTCATTACTTCATTCGCCAAATCGATAAAAGCAAAGTGTTATAGCATTAGTCATTCATTGTAGAATTACACCAATTTTTCGTCAGCTGGGAGGGGGGGGCACGGGAGGAAATGTAACCTATTTTGAGTTACTGTCACAAACCGAGCAGATCGCGGAAGTTAGAGGGATCATCAGCTAATACAGGTGACACAGAGAGAGGGGAAAAAGGGAGGCGATCCATTTCCAGACGAGTATGTGTGTCTGTGATGGAGAGGCATCGGGGCTGAGGTATCCGTCTTTCTGACACCGGCGGCGGCGGCAGCATCACCGCCGCGCCGGGGAGAAGAGTAGGCTATCGGTGCCGCACGGGATCCGCCTTGCCTTTCACGGCAGTTCACTGACAGCCGCCGAAGAAAAGAGCCAGCGGGTCTGATCTGTTGATGCATAGACCGTGGGTTTGGAGAGGGGACAAAGTCGGGAGGTGGGTTGGGTGAAGGTGGGCATGGATGCGAAGGGATAAGGGAAAAAACCCGATTCAATGCTGAAATTTAGTAGTGCGTCTGCGAAACAATGAACATATTTCAAGACTTGCTGTCGGTGTACTGTGCTGTAAATATCGGGCAACGACCCTTGCATTTTTGTCAATAACACGAGCCAAGGAGGGGTGAAACATGTCTGCTTCTGTGGGGTCCCGCACCGGATCCAACGCACCTACGGCGCTACCTTCATCGCCTGATATACCGGACCTCAGTCATCTCACGGAGGAGGAGAGGAATATCATTATGGCTGTAATACTTCGTCAGAAGAAAGAAGAGGCTATGGTAAAGTAAGAGAATACCCATTCCTCAAACCCTTACTCTCCTAGTGATCTTCTAGTCCAGCCTATCCACAGACTAAGTAAGATCAGTCAACTTCTGGACTGTATTTTGCATGTACTCCCAGACGCCACGGTGCTGGCTACTGCTGACAGCGTGTGAGGTGGTACATTTATTAAAATGCTTACCATTGCCCGTAGGCCTGCATGTTACTTCAGCATGTCGATTTTAAAAGATTGCAGCAGCTTTTGCACCAAATCCCCTGCGACGACAGTCGAATCGCACAAACGACACGTGTTCGGCTCTTTTCAAGTTGCATGCTGGCACACGGATGACAAACCTGTGTGTGTGTGTGTGTGTGTGTGTGTGTGTGTGTGTGTTTCGCCGTGTGTCCCGTCCGATTCACAGGCGTGAGGCTCACATTGACGTGAGAAGCGTGTCCCTGCTTGGGAAGAAACGACCGGAGCAGGATGACAGCGGGTAACTGCTCACAACCTCTCACCTCCCTCTATCCCTCCATCCTTTCGGTCCCTTAAAATAGAAAAAAAAAACTCTCGTCGAAACCTAGCTTTTATTTTTGTATTCCTTCAGCAACAGGTGCCAAGAGAGATGCAGTAGGTGGTGTCGTTGTTAAGGAACTGTACTTGTAACCTTTAGACAGAAACCTTGGATTTCAGATGCCGGACTGCTGCTGTACAGTTAATTTATTGAACACTTTTCATAATCTCTTATCCGGTGCAGGGATGAGGTGTAGACCGGTCCGTCAGGGGGTACGCAGTCACATACAATGGGCAAATAAGAGACACCAGTTCACCGATGCTGCAGGTCTTTGAATCGTGGGAGGGAACTGGAGTTTCTAGAGGATACCAAGGCAAACACTGGAAGCACTGGAAAGTAAACACAAGGCATAGCAGTGGGTAGGAATCGAGCCTATAAGTAATGTTTGTTTTTATAACTGAGTGGAGTAATTAGCCCAGGTATTCAGCTAAGAATAGGGGTGCAGATGGTGGGGGGTGGGGGGATGGGGGGCACACCACCCCCCCCGTCCCCCCACCCACAGTTTTATGCCTCATCAAGCATGTCTAGGTATGTTTAAAGGTTGAGACCTTTTGCTCATTCTTTGGTTCCCCCCACTTCAAAAATATCTCCTGCACTAAGTAAATTAATGAAGTTGTAAGATGTGTCCTTTTATATATGTCACTGTCTGCTGTACAGATAAATAATGTAAGGAATATAGTTGTGACTGTAATACCAGAATGGTCCCATTTCCCCTAAGCAAAGTTGTAGAGATAGTTTTAGGATTACATAGGAGATAGAGCAGACTACATTCGTTGCCGATGTGACGGAGCTGTGGGGGCGTGGCTTAGGGAGAATGGTTTAGTGCTTAGCGCTACTTAAGGGCTACATCCTAAAACCCTTATTTGCACCACCCTCCCTTGCTGCCTTTCCTTTATCCTGAAGGTTTTTCAAAATTCCTGTTGTTGAAGTGCTGTCCCAATACCATAGGGAATGAGTCATCGAGGAGCGTTTTTCGCTGAAGTCACCGTTTGCCAGGGACGTGTGGAGTCTGGTTGAGATTACCCTTTGCAGAAGAGAAATTCACCTTTGGTGACACTCATGCATGACCTGGCATAAAAGCTTCTACTTCATTGGTGACTTCATACATACAAGCAGAGCATGGAAAGTCATCGAGGACGCAAGTGTGTCTCAATACCACTTTTTTGTCCATGCTGACTTCCACGCTCACTCACTCATTCCTTGTCATCTTCATGAACTTTCAACTTTAGACAGCATGTCATCGAGGGAGCAATCAAAAACAGTTTTGGAGTGTAGCCAAGGTGTCCTCCAAGACACTGAGAAAACCAGGAGACAGCAGGGCTGCTCATCTCAAAAAAGGTGCTATGAGGTATGATTTGATTGTGGCCAGAGCCAACCTATGGCACGGAGAGGAAGTATGAGGGTGAGGCCACGGGCTGAGGGTGTGGCCATGGAGTGAGGGTGTAGCCAAGGGGTGAGGGTGTGGCCATGAGATGCGGGTGTGGCCATAGGTTGAGGGTGTGGCCATGGAGTGAGGGTGTAGCCAAGGGGTGAGGGTGTGGCCATGAGATGCGGGTGTGGCCATAGGTTGAGGGTGTGGCCATAAGCTGAAGGTGTGACTAAGAGCCTAGGGTGTGGCCATGAACTAAGGGTGTGGCCATGTGCTGTAGGTGTGGCCATGAACTAAGGGTGTGGCCATGTGCTGTAGGTGTGGCCATGGGCTGAGGGTGTGGCCATGAACTAAGGGTGTGGCCATGTGCTGTAGGTGTGGCCATGAACTAAGGGTGTGGCCATGTGCTGTAGGTGTGGCTATGGGCTGAGGGTGTGGCCATGAACTAAGGGTGTGGCCATGTGCCGTAGGTGTGGCCATGGGCTGAGGGTGTGGCCATGAACTAAGGGTGTGGCCATGTGCTGTAGGTGTGGCCATGAACTAAGGATGTGGCCATGTGCTGTAGGTGTGGCCATGGGCTGAGGGTGTGGCCATGAATTAAGGGTGTGGTTATGTGCTGTAGGTGTGGCCATGGGCTGAGGGGGTGTGATCTTCCCCCTTATCCATGCAGTCAGAATGCATCAGTGCTGTGTCTCTAACATTAATCCAACAGAGGGATAAAGACCAGAAGGGGCTTTAATTGCTTTGCCTTTAGCATTAGCACTGGAATATGCAGAGCATCGACAGGGTATTACTCCCCTAATATGCTGGTTCCACCCACTCCTAGTGTAACCAACCGCCCCTCCTGCCATAGCTCCACCCACTCTGGGCTGCAGCCCCGAAACCCTTAACGCCTCATGCTCTTCCCGATCCTGGAAGGCTGCTGTGACAATTCCGGCTGCTCCAGCTCTCCACACAGCTGTGCAGCAGGTGTTCCAGGAAATTTATTTCGGACCGAACTGGGATAGCTTCCTGTTTATGTCAAGTCAAGAGAGCTTTATTTACACTGCATCCATACACAGGTATACAGTGGCACCATATAACACTCCCCCAGGAGCGCAGTGTGACATTCAGAGAGGAGGTGACACTGGGAGGCATTCACAGTCATTCTAAAAAGTGCTAAAACACAGGAAAGTGAAGATAAAGAGGACTGGACTCGACTGTATATACTTAGTGGCTGAATGTATGTCAACAAATAAATATTACAGCAACATATAGAGAATAATTAGCGTGAGGAGATTGACAGTAAATAGATAAATATTTAAGTGACTGGGGGGGGGGGTGGGGGGGTGCTGGAGGGTTGTTTTTATGCATGGATTTATGCTCTGATTGTCACACTGCAATACTGTACTGGGGATCTCAGGAGTTGGAACATGTGAACTGGCTGCACTGGTAACAGTGGGCAGCATCGTTGTGTAGTGACTCCAGTTACCAGTCATGAACTGATTCTTTCCCAGTGTAGCTTGCTTGCCAGTGAAGGTAGAGCTCTTTGTGAAAAGTCTCAAAAAAGATAAGTTGCTATGACGAGCCCTCGGGGGTGTGATTTGTCAGACTGGCTATTGGCCAGATGCGTCCCCCCAGCCCACGGTCTACAGACAGACATGCATGCACACACACTGCCCCCTAGCTGTGGGACATGTGTCTGCACGGTTGATGCTGGGCCAATATAGCTGTACCTGCAGGACATGTTGAGGTAGGCAGGTAGCTTCATTAGCGCCCCTGCGAAGACAAAAATGGCATGAGGTTAGCAAAAATAAGATCAGGGCCTCGCAACTGCAGTGCCCAGCCGGGCGAAGGGCATCTGTCGCCGTCGGCGACCGGATATCGAAGAGTTTGCCCGTGGCTCGCCGACGCCATTCTGATCATCGCGCAGAGTGTGTGGGGGTGGAGTGACACAGGCAGGGAAGCACAGCGGGGCTCTCACTCTGTGCCGCGATGTGCCCTGTGGGGTGCCAGGGAAGCGGACAGTGGGGTTGCTGGGGGTGGAGACGGGGGGGGGGGACAGGGAGGAGCATCGGAGGTGACGGTCGGCTGTCTGGTCGGCCGTTTAGAGTTATTTAACAGGACTCAGAGCCGGGAGGCGGGCGGAAAGCAGCTGGCGGATCCGAACACGGAGTGCGTGGCGAGCATTTGGTACGTAGTGGGTGGACGGGGGCGGGGCATCCGCACGTGGGTGTTTTTTTGTCGGAGGGGCCTGGGAGCAGTACTGGAAGAGTGGCGTTGCAGCCGAGTGAGGAGAGCAGGACACCAGGACGGATCAGGCAAGTGAAACTCGCAGGTCTGGGAGCTGAGGGTGCTTCTTCACAGGGACGGGTGCCTTTGATTTCTGGCTCGAACCCGGGTCTCACTTCTGCTTCTGCATCCCGATTGACCGTGAGGGATTCTCGCATGGGGTGTGTGCTTGTCTGTTTTTTTTTTCTTTTTTTTGAGGGGGGGGGGGGAATTGAGCCTGTGTCTACTAGCAAAAGTCCTGGAAAAATATAAAAACAAAGAGGAGAGGCACCTTAAGTGGTGGCTTCCTGTGACTTCAGTCCGGCCTCCCGCTCGCGCCAGGTGTCCCGTCGGTCCATCTGCTAGGTGTCAGGTAGGTGACGCCGGAGCGCGGTGCCCGAGGCATGAGCCTGGCGGCATCAAAGGCATCGTCGAGCTGCGAGCCGCTAATTGTGCCCCTTTTCTCAGTGAGCCGCGAGTCGCCGGGGAGGCAAGCGTTAGGATTAGGATGCGGGTGGACGGGTTACAGGAAGTGCTGCCAGGAAACTCAGATCGTGTTTCTGTGTATATGACCGATCGGAGGGTCGCAGTGCATCACACCTTAATAAACACGGCACATGCAACCTGTACCAAGCTACCATTATCCTTCTGAGAAACTGGGAAAAAAAAAGTTTAACTGAATTTCTTTTTTGCATAAATGAAGTGTTGGGGTGGCAGAAAACACACTCCCACACATGTGTTGTCATCTTAAAGCTCTAACTGTCCTCTTTAAGTAACAACAGGACTTCTAAGAGTGGCATGTGTAGTGTGAGAGATATAAGAAAAAACAATGAGGCCAATGCAGAGGCCAAAAAAAGAATTTCTGGATCTCAGAAGGATATGTGATATTTAGTGTGTAAGTTAACACAAAGGCAATGGAGTTTAAGGCGTCCAGACCATTCGCCTCCGACCTCTGAATTTAACGAGGCGTTTTCAGCCTCAGAAGTCCCAGTGACTGGGAGTTTTTTTTTTTTTTTTTTTTTGCTCATCACACGATTTTTCTGGAAACTCTCGACACCGTGGGGCGTGAAAATCCCAGGATGATGACTGTTTCCGAGCTGCTGGACCCACCACGTCTGGCGCCGACGATCACACCACGTTCAGAAGCACTTAGCTTACGCATCTAGGCCGTTCTAAAGCTCAGACACAAAGGAGGAGAATCTCTTGATCCGGACTCTGTGCTGTATGTATTTCAGCTGTAGTCACATGATTAGAGGGGCAGGCTGTTAGTGCTAATGAGCAGGCGCAGCTAAAAAACTGTAGACACAATGCAGCGTAATATACGCGCAACCCAGATGCATATTCAGATAGTGTGTAACATATGCAGACAGACAGGTCAGCACTGTGCAAACGTTCTTAAGCAGCCAAAGAAAAATATGCTTAAATGGATTTGATATGGAGTTTGCATGTTCTCCCCATGTCGTCGTGGGGTTTCCTCCGGGTACTCCGGTTTCCCCCCACAGTCCAAAAACATGCTGAGGCTAATTGGAGTTGCTAAATTGCCCGTAGGTGTGCATGTGTGAGTGAATGGTGTGTGAGTGTGCCCTGCGATGGGCTGACCCCCCAAACCCTTGGTTGTTCCCTGCCTCGTGCCCATTGCTTCCGGGATAGGCTCCGGACCCACCGCGACCCAGTAGGATAAGCAGTTTGGAAAATGGATGGATGGATGGATGGATGGATTTGATATTATGTTTGACAAAACGTATTAATCAATGCATTAACTGAGCTGGTGATGAAATTTAACAAATACATGGAACGGTTGAGGTGCCCCTGAGGAGAGGTTTGGGATCTGAGGCAGCGGCCATCTAGCCACTCAACAAGGCATCAGCAACTTTGTGGAGAAAAAAGACATTTCTTTTGTGTTACTGTTAACGAACAAATAAACACTTACTACCTAGATAAATAGCTTTAAACATTTACTTTGACTGCCTAAGACTTTTTCCCAGTACTGTATTAATATTGTAGCTGTGCATAGTATTTCCAGTAAGACACGCAGCTTAGTTAGCATGTAGCATGCAGCAGACACATGCTATAGCCTAGGGCACAATGTGTAACCCCTTTGCTCTCCTCCTTTGCTGCAGGCAGCCGCAGCGGCCGGTCAACAGCTCCGAGGAACCGCCGGAGCACATGGGGGACGGCGTGGAGCAGCGGGGGGAGCATCAAGCCCCCACCTGCTCCATCTGCTGCAAGACTAAGTTTGCCGAGGGTTGCGGACACAGCTGCTCCTACTGCCGGACGAGGTTCTGCGCGCGTTGTGGGGGCAGAGTCTCCCTGTGTCCCGACAATGTGAGCCCCCCCGCCCCCCCCTACCGGACCCCTGTTCATCAGCCTCTCTGTATCCCCGTCTTGCAGTTTTCTCGATCTCATCTTGGTCTTCCGTCATCTGCTTGTTTCAATCAGTGTTTCTCCAACCAGTCCATGGGGACAGTCCATGCTTTTGCAAAAATGTGGACTGTCTGGCAGGGAGCTGGGAGGGAGCGACAAGGCGGACCGTCTGGGGGTCCTCGAGGACCGGCTTGAGAAACACTGGTTTAACTGACTACTTCTGTCAGATGGGGCAACACAACACCTCATGCATGGATACTCAGGAGTAGTGGAAGGGTCAAATATTTGTGAAATTTGTGGGATAGTGTTATCAAAAGCACTTGGTAAAAATTTGCCAGCCCAGGGGGTGGGGTGGGGGGAGCACAGTGGACCACCTGCTTTAATGTGCCTGGGGGTTCCTCCACCCCTCCGCCTCCTGCACTACTGGGAATACTCCCAAAAAGCCCCGCCTCACATTGGTTAGGGCTTTGGCACCCTCTAGTGTTCATTCTGTTCATCTTGAATATCGCAAAAGGATCGAAAATATAATCAGTCATGGGTTTCATCTGACAGCCAGAGACCTGTACCCCGGTATTGCAGACTCCAGTTATCGTAGGATAGACAGATGGTTTGATTGAAGACTCTCATAGAAAGGGCAGCAGGGCTAAGTGCGACCATTTATACAATCCTCCACTGGGGCGGCGCTCTACACTACAACCTTGCACCCTCGATGTGTTCCATGCAATATAGAAACTTCACCTACAAGACAGAGATGTCAAATAACCAATCAGAATGAAGCATTATTTATTATCGCCACAATATATGGGGGGTGTTCATGAGAAATGCAGACTGGTTAGCCAGGTGGAGACCCCATAATTCATCATCCCTCCCTTCCTTTTGTATCAGGTGGTTATGTCTTAAAGCCACAAGAGTTTTCCCTTGGTGACATCATTTTGGCAATGCCTGCAGAAATTAGTGTGACGAGGCTTTTATTCAGATGCAAGCGATTCTGGAACAAGATTATCTTCGGATTATCTTTCCCTTGCTGGACTGTACCAAACATCCAAGAGTCGTCTATTCTCTGGGGGTGTGTTATAAGGTCATCGCACTAAGGCCTGTTTGATCTACTCCGCGACACTGAAAATCAACTGTAATTTAAAAAGAGTTTTATTCTGAGCAAAGCCTGCCTACCTTTAATTACTTAATATTAGGGTTCTTTCTTGTGCAGGCTGTGTACGGTGTGAATTTAGCGTTTGGTTATGCAGCTGTGACAGCCAGCACCACACTGGTGCCCCGTTCGATGGGGAGATGGATGCCATGGGGCATCCCAGGAACCAGCTGGGATTTAGCCGGCATAATCCTTCCTGGGAATATTTACTGGGGTGCCTAACAGCTGTGGATAGTGCATCTGATTTACTTCAGATTAGTTTGGATTTATGCCAGGCATCATCCAATCAGAGGGACTGTTTATTTTGTTTGCCCCCGCCCTTGTTCCATTCGGCTGCTAGAGCTGTGGATGGTTTCGCTCACCGAGAACCATTCGGTGCCCCTTCTCCCTCGTTCTCCTTTTGCGCTGTTTCTAAAGAGCGCCCATCCCGTCCAGCTAACCAATGAATGGTGAGTGATAAGCCCAGGTAGGGCCAGGAGCACCTGTGGAACCTTCACCTCCACAGGGACGGAGATCTGTAAGTATGTAACTGTTTCCTGTGGGGTGATGTCATGATCGCCAGTCAGTCGTGGATCCTCCTCCGGAGTTAAATCCATGTTTTTTTCTTTGCCCTCCTCTAATTAGTCATGTGTGGCAGGTGAGACTGTCTGGGACGAGGCTAGCGGGAAAAGACAGGACCGATGATGGAAACGCGATCTGCTTTGTGGAAACGCTGACCCCATTCCGACTACTATAAATGCTGCTTGCTCGTTTTAGGTGCTGCATCTCGTACCTGAGCAGGCTTTGCAAGAAAAACACACACACACACACACACACACACACACACACACACACACTGAGAGACAGTGATCAGAAGAATGACCAAATATGAGACTTTACGCGACTGCGAACTCCGTGTCTATATCCTGTACCCTGTTGAGTTTGGCACATTTGCGTTCTGTAGGATTCTGGTGTCTCTTCTGCGTTAGCTGTAGGCTGCGTGTCACTGTGAAACTGTGACAGCTAGTTTGGGGTTTTTCAAACGGAATTGGTGGCTTGATTTGTCACATGTTGCACACGAAGAGGAGGACATGGAGAGCAGGTCAGGCAACTCGTTTACCGGCTCATCACCCGGCACTGATCTCTTAGAAAGGACCGTGAATAAGAATCATAGACAAATAATCATTCAGATGGCAGAATGTTCTGCATTTGTAAGGTTGGGCCTTGTATTACACATCTGTTTCACCCTAATAACAGGAGCGATTCTAGGATTTTTTTTACAACGGGGGAGGGGCGGGGAATAAGAGGGGCCTTGGCTCATACAGAGGAGCCAACCTCATCATTAGCCAGTGTCTGTGTGCCCCCACACATCCCTGAGCGTGACTGCTTGGGTCTTGCCTCCACCTGTCTAACACCATTGCTGTCTATAGTCCTGGCTATATCTACTTGAGTGATGTCCACACTTGACTAACAGTCCTGTGGCCTTGTCCTCTTCCCAGTCTCCTACTAACCTAGTTGTTGCACACTGTATTGAAGACCTTTGTTGATATTTCCCATGATTCTGCACTTCATTAGTGCTGTACACTGCTGTGGCTATTTGCACATCCTTTCCTGTCGCACCACCCATCTTGTGCATCGTCACTGCTCATATTGCACATCCTTTCCTGTCGCACCACCCATCTTGTGCATCGTCACTGCTCATATTGCACATCCTTTCCTGTCGCACCACCCATCTTGTGCATCGTCACTGCTCATATTGCACATCCTTTCCTGTCGCACCACCCATCTTGTGCATCGTCACTGCTCATATTGCACATCCTTTCCTGTCGCACCACCCATCTTGTGCATCGTCACTGCTCATATTGCACATCCTTTCCTGTCGCACCACCCATCTTGTGCATCGTCACTGCTCATATTGCACATCCTTTCCTGTCGCACCACCCATCTTGTGCATCGTCACTGCTCATATTGCACATCCTTTCCTGTCGCACCACCCATCTTGTGCATCGTCACTGCTCATATTGCACATCCTTTCCTGTCGCACCACCCATCTTGTGCATCGTCACTGCTCATATTGCACATCCTTTCCTGTCGCACCACCCATTTTGTGCATTGTCACTGCTCATATTGCACTGTCTCATCTCTTCTTGCACTGCTGTCTTGTCCAGGCACATGGATAGGGGTTGAAAGTGAAAGTGAAAGTTGAAAGTGCCTTTTGATGTTCTAGACCAGTGTTTCCCAATCCGGTCCTTGGGGTAAAGTCACCATTTTTTTTCTCAATTTTTTTTTGCAAAAATGTGGACTGTGGCAGGGAGTTCGAAGGGAGCAAAAACATGGACCGTCTGTGGTGCCCGAGGACTGGGTTGGGACACGCTGTTCTAGATGCCTCTTATCAATAACCGACGATCAATGCAAAACTTATTGAGAGGAACCCCCCAACACGATCAGGGAAATTTACCAAGGGGAACCACTTTTCCCACCAATAAAATGTTCAGGTTGAACCCCTTCGTTTGAGCACCTGCCTGATTCTATGCAAATCACTGGTCTTGTCCTGCGGTATCCTCATGCAGCTCCCCCTTCCGCTGCAAGTGCAGCTTCAGGATGTTCACAAATGCAGCTCTGGAAAAAAATTAAGAGACCACTCTTTTTTTAAATCAGCATTTAAATCCCAGTCTAATCCTGGTTCTGCTGACAGGAGGCTACACTGGGAGGCAGGCTGCTTCCAGGCTCAAAGTTTCTAGGACAATGAACAACAACAATGTGAATCAGGAGACACTGACGATGTAAAAGCCAGCCAAGGTAAAAGGCAGAGGCAACTTTCTAATGCCAGAGATGATCGTTAACTTATCCAGCAGTGCCTCATAAATCAAAGGATGACCTCAAGTGACCTTTAAAAAGAACGGTGTCAGGGTCAGCCCCTGTTGTCCCCGTGTTCCATCCCCGTTTGGCCAGCAGACGTTCCTTGTGTTGTCAGTCTTTGTGTTTTTCCCCACTCCCTGCAGACCGCATAGCTCACCTTGTTGTTCCCCTAGTGTAGATTTCGTTTCTTAGTTCCTTTGTTAGTTTGAGTTCCCTGAGTTTAATTATTAGTTTCAGCTGTCGCCTGTCTTTGTACCTGCCCTTCTGCGTTTACCTGCTCATTGTCCTGCTCCCGTCCGGATTGGTTAATTGTTTCTCACTCCTGTTGTGTCGTTACCCAGTTTAGTTTTGTATTTAAGTTCCTGATCCTGTTCTTTTCTTCTTGGAATTATTGATGTTTGTTTTATATCTTATTCTGTTTTTCTTTGTTACCTGCCTGCTTACCTGTTCCTTGTTGATTAGTCTTTGTTTCTCCCATTTACTTTTGACCCCGCTTGGTCTTTCTGTTTTATTAGTGGGTTCTTGTTTTTTTTTTAGTTCATTCAGCAAACCCCCATTTTTGTACCGTGAGCCGCAAGTGGATTGTCCACCTTTTTTGCCTGCACCATGCCTCGCTTCTGCTCAAGACCTGCCCGGATCCATGACAAGCGGGAAACATTTGGTGGTATGAAGTGCACTGCTAGGACAGTTCAGTCGTCCTAGAAGCAGGACTGAAGACCCATAAAGTAAGGAAGAAGCCCTTTGTCAATAAGAAGCAGGGAAGAGCCAAGCTGGAGTTTGCAAACAAATGTGTATTTTCCGCAGGTGCTTTCTCATAAACTGAGAAATCAGTGAAACTGAAAATTTTGCTGTGGTCTCTTAATTTTTTCCAGAGGGGTATGTCAATTAAACTTGAAGCTCGGAAAGGGATCTTCACTGGTGCAATGTAGCAGGACCCTATCTCAGGGGTAGCACCTCTGCTGGTCTTTCTCCTCCTTCCCCTCCTTTCTGTCACCCCCCCCCCCCCCCCCCCCCAGGTGATCTGGGTATGCAACCTGTGCCGCAAGCAACCGGAGATTCTCGCTGGATCGGGTCGATGGCCACCAGGGCAGGGTCCCGATCCCTCCTCAGTGGACGTGGCCGAAAGTGACCTGGTCATGTGCAGTGACAAGCAGGTGCTCCAGAGTCCACGGAACCGTATGACGGAAATCGACGCCGGACCTGACCCCACTCGAATGGACCCCCCAGGCTGTCGTTCCCGGAGCGAGCCCCCACGGGGAAGGTGCGTCAGCTGCTCCCCACCACGGCAGGTGGCCTGCTTGTTGATTTAGACTGACTCGTTATGACTCACATTGACTCACACTGACTCCAGCCAGTTGCATAGTGTAATCAATTATTCCGCTGATTGTAATGCTCTTTCTGAAAGGGATTGTGCCAGCCTAACAATGGTATAAATCTGTGAGAATAAACCCAAATGCCTTTCTCTCCATTTTAAACCCAAAATGAAAATTCTCTCTTGCTGAGATTGCATTTTGTAATATGATTTTTAATCGCAATTTATCTGATCCCCTTTTAAATGTTGTAGCTGGTCTGAATAGGAAGGCAGGTCACATGCCTAATCCGGGTGTAAATGGACAGGTCCTCTTTGGTCTGTTTTTTATATTTTATGTTCATATAGCATTTAAAATGATTTTGAGTTTACCAATACAAAGTGAGTATGGCCTGCCTGTTAAAAAATAGCTTGGTGTAATTCTTTCACAAGCTGGTCGCTTAAAGGCCATTCCCACGTTAAAGTGGTATCTCGTTAATGAGCCGACGTCCCATGATGTGGTCCTGTGGGCTGCTTCCTCGTTAATCTGCCAGTCTCTCTCATAGGATGACGGATTATCGAGATACTTTCTTACGGTAGCTGGTATCTGGATAATTTGGCAGTCGGTTGCTAATGATGTTTTTTGACGAGGCGCTCATTTGTAATCCTTCCCATGAGCGGTGGTTGGGGCCGGCCCAAGACGCAAGCGAATTTAACGGCTGCTTAGAACCCGGCTGCCACCAGGGGGCCCCAATTTGACCAGCTTGTCTGAATGGGAAGGAAGATGAGAAATGAGAACTCGTTTAGTCGCATTTTGCTTAGGCCCCCAAAAAGGATTGGGTGGGTCCTGGCAGAGGTTAACACTCTGTAACTTGGCCCCCATCCCCTAGGAGATTGGCGGAGTCGCCCCCAGAGCAGAGCGAGAAGCCCAGACTTCCCAGCGATCGGCCAAGGAAACAGCTGCAGAAGGGACACTCCCATGATCTCAGCCACCGCAACGGGGAGAAGAGACCCAGCAGGGAGGATGTGCAGCTCGAGCCCCGCTACCGCAGCAGCCCCCACCTGGAGACATGCCAGCTGGAAGGGGAAGCGGAAGCCCCCATTGGCCGCCAGGAGCGCAGGCGCTGCCACGCAACCAATCACAAGTCGGGTCCCGCCAAGGAGGCGCGGCTTGGAGATGCACCTGACGGCAGACGGGGGGCTGAGAGAGAGAGGACCGTGGCCAACCCAGTCGTGTCAGCACAGAACCATGTCGACCCAGTATCGCTGCACCTTAGGGAGCCCCCAGATTGGAGCAGAAGGCAACAAGGTCGCCCGGAGCCCACAGAGGTGCAGGACCACAGGTCACATGGTGCCCCGCATGGGAGGGCAGCCAACGTGAGCAATGATTCGCCGGGGCTTAACCAATCGGAGGCCCCGCCCGTGCCCCGCCCCTGCAGGGTCAAGCGTGGAGTCAACAAGAGGCACATGTCTCCCAGCAGCTCAGAGGAAGAGGTGTATAACAGCTGTGATGAAGCAGCGATGAGCAGTATCCCTGACAGAGGTAAGCTCCATGCTGTCCAGCCAAAATGTACAAGCTCTCCCCAACCATTTGTCCTGTGGGGGGGTCATTATAAGCCTTGAACCAGTCCTTGAAAGTAGGGGATGTTCTGGACAGGAAGTTAGTCCATCACACTATGGGCAGTTCAAACTAATATCTCTCCATATGAACTTGGGGTGAACTACATATACAAAATGTTCAGGGTGGGATAGGAACCCACAACCCTATGCATATGAGGCTGCAACACTGCCCGTGCCACCCTGGTCATAATCATAATTAAACCCACTAAAGTGCTGTTTCTCAACTGGTGGGTCGCGGGACCAATTACTTTAGGGTGCCGAGCGCGTGGATAAAAATATATTTTAAGACTTTCTTTTGCTTTTTAACAGTGCATGAAAGCATTGTGCTACAGTAATTGCAATATTTTCGTTTGCTATCACTGCACTGTTTTTTTTTGTTAAATAAATTTGGTTCGAAATTTTAAAGCAGTCATGACTTAATGGCCGAGGAAAAAGGTGGGCCCTTAGGTTAAACCAGTTGAGAACCGCAGCTCTGAAGTGCTTACCTGTGTGCGATGAGAGCTAATTTTCCGAGCCCGATACAGATCTGTTCATTAACGAGCTCCCACCCCTGCCTGGTGCTGAGATAAATTAGCATTTATTTCTGGTGCCTCGGTCTGCGGAGACCCTGAGGCAACAAGCAAACAAAAAAAGTACTTCACTGTTATCTCTCTTTTTGGGTTTGCGTTTGTGTCCAGTGAGAGTTTATTTGGAGTGCGTTGACACTCTGTAGTGGCCTAGTAAAGCCTCATTTGAAGTGATGGCTTTCTGTCAGCATGTAAGAGGTCATTCCTTTGTGTACTGCAGTGTATATTAGTGCGGTATTACAGGACTATGGTATGACATGATGTTTTGGGAATACTGCGGCTATTTTTGTTTGGCAATTTACTGGGGGGGTTCCTTGCTGAATGTTGTTGTGCCCCCCTGTCTTTTCCCTGAGCAAATTGTATTGGTAAGATTTCAAAATACTGGAGAAAATACTGTATATAATGGTAGAATGCTTGGACAGCTGGACGGTAAGCCTATATTATTAGTTTAAAATGCTTGTGGGAGTTTTAGTTACACAAAAATGTTCTGAAAGCAAGAAGGAAAAATAATTGGTTCAGAGAACCAATCAGACTGTAGAGGAGGCGGGTCCAGGCAGCTAGAGGAGACATGATCAAGACATCCACTTGCTTGGACCCACCTCTTCTACAATTTGATTGGCTATTTCTCTGAATTCCCATGAATGTTTCAAATGTCCTTAGGAATGCTGACAGTAAATATGGTCGCACTGAATGTGCATGGTCTCAACGCTGAACAGTTTGATACGAGATACGAAATGACAGCCTTCCTCTGTCTGTGTGCGAGTCGCACACTTCTGTTATGATGGTTCCAGTCCTGTTCCTCATCCTCTGTCTCTCCCCAAGGAGCTTGGAAGAGCTGTCACCAGGACACAGCACCGTGGCAGGTATGTGGAGAAAGGGCTGGTGTGTGGCAGTAAGGGTTAGGTCTCTTCCTTTCATCGGAAGGTTGTGGGGTCAAATCCTGTGGCTGGCAGAGTATTTCTGTTTGTGTGTCTTATCGAAAACTAAGATGGCATATGTGAAAACTAAAGAATACCTATGTACCTATACTAGAATCTTAATGTTTTATACTAGTTGTTACTAGAACTGTAACTTTTTCAAGTTTTAAGATGGACTTATCTTTCACTCACTGCTGATTGGCTGAACTTGTCCTTCACTCACTGCTCATTGGCTGAACTTGTCCTTCACTCACTGCTCATTGGCTGAACTTGTCCTTCACTCACTGCTCATTGACGTGTGCAGAGCTGTCATGGCTCAGCTGTGCTCAGTGCTTGGAGTGTCGTTACTTTTGTACCTATGTGTGTGTGTGTCGTGTTTGTGTGTATGAGGATCAGGCGGCCATTAAGGGCACAGAGATGGTTTCTCTGCTGTGGGATTACACGCCTGTCTCCTGCAGCATCCCACAACATGGCAGCCGTCCAAAGAAGGCGATCGTTTAATCGGACGGATCGCTCTGAGCCGTGGGACAGCTCTGTCGGCGGGGGCAGGAGGACAACTGGGCCTCAAGGTGAGGGTGTGAATAGGGAAGGAGAAGTGAATGATGGCACTGACTGAGGCTGACATCACCACTAGGTGAGTGACATCATTGGTGGAGGTCATTGACTTTGGGGAGTCGGACCTGGGGTGTCTTGCTTTTGAGGCAGGGGTAATTCAAGGACTTAAGGTGGGGAGCATAAGATGGGCCAACTTCAATTAGCCAATAATATGTTTTGAATCGATGAGTGATGGGGAGGGGGCATTCTGTGGACCAATCAGCTTTCAGCTGGAACTAGTGTTCCTGTAGCCCTGTAGCTGTGTACACCTGCCGAGATCTCCACTCCTGACGTTCACGCAGGTCGTCGGAGGGAAGGTCACAGAGGCGGGAGAACTGGGAGCCTTCATCACCAAGGTGAAGAAGGGAAGCCTCGCTGACCTGGTGGGCCATCTGCGAGCAGGTCAGGTCCTGGGGGGGGGTGCTGCCGTAACCATGGCGATATACATCTGTCACCAAACGCTGATGCTGGCAGTAAATAGACTCAATCCTCTGTGCTTCAGGAGACAGCATGGTTCTAAGGCAGCATGACTCCTAACGTTGTTTGGTTTGATGAAACAGTATAATTATTATCTATATATATATAACAGATGTCCATTCATCTAGCTTCCCAGCAGGGGAAGTTCTGGGGTCAGAGGACATCTGCAGGTCCGCCTACAAACTGCAAAAACAGTTGTAAGAATAGAACTAGGGCTTTAGCAAAATAATTCTGGACTTAAGCTCTGTAAGCCCGCCCCTGATACCATTCTTCCTTCCCATCACTTGTCAAGTGCTTGATTGGCAGGTGCTGCAGCCTATCCGGGGCAACCTAGGGTACAAGGTGTGGGGAATATGATGGATAAGATTGATACCATAGCAGGATTTTTCCAAAGAAGCATATAATCACAACAGTGTTTTTTATTTTTTTTTTATTTGTACAGCTATATCATTTAAGAATGTCATGAGTACAAAGAGAGTTCCCATTGTTTTGAAGCTTTGTGTTCCCAGGGTGGGTTTCAGCCCAGTCCACCACCGCAGACATTTATTGAATTGAGTATCTGACTGATCTTTTTCGAACTTCTCAGACACATTGTAGGGGCGAAGATTTGGAACTGCTTGAATTTTGAGGCAAATCGCATTAAAATTGAAGCAGCACCACATAGTGGTAGCAAAGAGAAATGCAGCCTCAGACACAGATCTGGTGAACCTGATTATATTGTGACAAGTCACACAAAGTTGAACTTTTAATAGAGGTGGTGAGAGTATATAAGGGACTAGAGATGATAAAGTTGGGAGGGTGGAGGACAAGTAGAGATTTACATTTCCTACTTCCCAACAACCTGTAGTATTTCCCTAAGGTTAGGGTTAGCAAATTGAGGCTAGGCTTAGGGTTAGAAAAAGCATGGCATTTTGAGGCATCAACATGTGTTTTTATGGCAGGTCTGCACCCCCATAGGACAGGAATCCACAATTCATTATGCTTTAGTAGTATATGTACTACTTCTCAACAGCCCGTAGTATTACCCTAAGGCCCCAAATTAGGGTTAGGGTTAGCAAACTGAGGCTAGGGTTAGGATTAGAAAAAGTGTGGCATTTCAAGACATCAACATGTGTTTTTATGACAGGTCTCCTCCCCCGTAGGATGGTAAACCACAGCTTAGCATGTTCTCATTGTATATGGAGGAGGGGATGACAGGATTGACCGGGGAATAAACCGTGGGTGTCTACCAGCATCTGGTGGTTTTGCTGACTGGTCCAGTCACTTGTACCCTCCATCACCAGCTGCTCCTTATTCCAGGCGACAAGGTGCTGCAGTGGAATGGGAAGTCGTTGGTAGGAGCCACGAAGAAGGAGGTCTACAACATCATCCTGGAATCCATAATGGACCCTCAGGTCGAAATAGTCGTCTCAAGGCCTGTCAGGTAATTCTGAAGTGCGGTATGTTTCAGGTACAAGCGAACACAAACAGGTTTGTAGTTTTCATCTCTGTTTATGTGACGGATGAGGAATAATGTGTTAATCAATTTCTTTCCGAAATATCTCCCCGGCGAAGGCTGTATAAAACATATCAGTAAGTAAATTAGAAGCATATAGACACCTCCGCCTTCTCCTGTCCTTGATCCCAATGCTTCCTGTGAGTTTTGACAAAGGTTTGGTTGATTCCCACAGAAAACAAATTTCCCTTCATAAAAGATGTGGGTTTTTTGTGAATGTGTTTGTGCACGTAAGAAAGGCATGCCTGTACCATCCTGAATGATTATGGTCAATATCTATGCGTTATAATTAAATGTGTGTTTTGTCATAGAGATGTACCAAGAATTCAAGGGATGTCCCCTCCAGTAGAACCCAGTAAGTGTCTATACTCAATGCTGGGGTGTTAAGATGCAAGTCTAAATTAGTGACAGACCTTTTTAACACAGAGCACAGTTATAGGAAGAAACACCTCGAACTTGGAGATTTTAACCTTGTGTAATAAGCCATTCTGTAGCATGTTAGCACTTTGGCTAATATTAGCCCATTGGCTAAAGCAGCCCCTTCTACACAGGATCAGGCACATATGATTTCCCGAAAATGGAGCCCCCATCTCCGCCCCCCAGGTCCCCCAGCAGCGTTGGAGATAAGCCCCAGCTGCTCCCAGGACAGCTGTCTGTGAGTGACCTTTGACCCAATGTCATGTGACGCTCACTGGTTAATGTCACATGATCTCTTGTTGGTTCAGTGTTCCCTCACTGAAAGCCTGTTCCGTACAGGTGAAGCTGTGGTATGACAACGTGGGCCATCAGCTGATTGTCAACGTGCTACAGGCCACTGAGCTCCCTGCTCGCCCTGACGGTCGACCCCGGAATCCATATGTCAAAATGTATTTTCTCCCTGACAGGAGGTACGCTTCTAGCACGATTTCCATTTTCAGACTCTTCCTTATTTATTGCGATTATTAGGAGACCATGTGTCCTGCTATGCCTAGTGTAGAATACTGGGTCTGTTTTTGGGCAATTATACACGTGTGTGCAAATTATTGAAACAAGTGGTTACGCAGGCATGCATGTAGTGGCCTGCTGGGTTGCTCACTCATG
The DNA here is from genome assembly GCF_023856365.1 of Brienomyrus brachyistius. Lineage (NCBI taxonomy): Eukaryota > Metazoa > Chordata > Actinopteri > Osteoglossiformes > Mormyridae > Brienomyrus > Brienomyrus brachyistius. The sequence continues at coordinate 8,516,721 of NC_064535.1, read as the reverse complement.
CCTTTAGTGTGACACTCACGCTTTCAGACTCTCACGCTCAGGCAAGAAATCTTACGGTAAATCTGTTATACCATTATAAAACTAAACCCTACAGACTATTTACAAGTTAATAAAACTGTTGCATACATGTAAATTAGCATGCGGACTTGTCTCGAATTGAAAATTTCATGCCAGCCAGTTGGTGACACTGGGCCTGGGACCTGCTGGTTTGCATAGCCAACAGAGCAGAGAGGGCGCTGAGTGGATGGACAGAGGAGGCACTGTGCCCACTGACTGGCAGGCCTGCTCAGGTGGGGTTAGAGCTGGGTGGATGGACAGAGGAGACACTGTGCCCACTGACTGGCAGGCCTGCTCGGGTGGGGTTAGCGCTGAGTGGATGGACAGAGGAGGCACTGTGCCCACTGACTGGCAGGCCTGCTCAGGTGGGGTTAGAGCTGGGTGGATGGACAGAGGAGACACTGTGCCCACTGACTGGCAGGCCTGCTCAGGTGGGGTTAGCGCTGGGTGGATGGACAGAGGAGACATTGTGCCTACTGACTGGCAGGCCTGCTCGGGTGGGGTTAGAGCTGGGTGGATGGACAGAGACACTGTGCCCACTGACTGGCAGGCCTGCTCGGGTGGGGTTAGAGCTGGTTGGATGGACAGAGGAGACACTGTGCCCACTGACTGGCAGGCCTGCTCAGGTGGGGTTAGAGCTGGGTGGATGGACAGAGGAGACACTGTGCCCACTGACTGGCAGGCCTGCTCAGGTGGGGTTAGAGCTGAGTGGATGGACAGAGGAGACACTGTGCCCACTGACTGGCAGGCCTGCTCGGGTGGGGTTAGAGCTGGTTGGATGGACAGAGGAGACACTGTGCCCACTGACTGGCAGGCCTGCTCGGGTGGGGTTAGAGCTGGGAGGTATAATTGTACTTCAGCCATCCATGTATGTTTCAGGTGAATGCTCAGGGGTTTAGGTGTCCCCTCGTGTTGTCACAGGGTTTCCTCCAGGTTAACTAGAGTTGCCAAATTCCCCATAGGCATGAATGGTTTGTGTGCCCTGTGATGGATTGGGCCCCATCCTGGGTTATTTCCATACAATTTTTATCAGTCCACCAGATCCTAAACCTGGACCCAAGGCGATAAGTATAAATTCAAGTGACTATGGTGTCTGTTTTAACTGTGGTCAGTCTGACTGCATATAGACATGACAACCTGTTTCAATTAACTTGCACAATTGTGTAGTTTCAACATATGACAAGGTTTGTCTAATGCAGAGTTACACCTTTCCAGTGACAAGAGCAAACGCAGGAGCAAGACGGTGAGGAAGTCTTTGGCCCCCAGGTGGAACCAAACCTTCCTGTACGGCCAGGTCCAGCGGAGGGATCTCCAGGAGCGTGTGCTGGAGCTGAGCATGTGGGACCAGCCGCACGCTCGGGAGGAGGAGAGTCATTTCCTGGGGGAGGTGGGACTTCCTGGACGAGGCAGGCCTCGCTGGCAGAGATGGTCTCGCCCACTTCCAAGCGAAAAAAGCGATCCAAAACCCACCATGAATAAATGAGACCCATATGTTTATGAGATTTGATCCTTAATTATAATATTTATTACCGTGTTATTCTGTTTCGGACTGATGGAAAACAGATGGGACCCTTTACCGCAGTAATGGTGTCGTTTATACCAGTATCTGGTCCATGTTGGTGACGTGCGTGAACATGCCCTGCCTGTTGGCTGGCTCGGTAGGTCCTGATCGAGCTGGAGACGGCGCTGTTGGACGACAAGCCGCACTGGTACCAGTTGCAGGCCCGTGCCGCCTCATCGGTGCCGACGCCCCTGCCGCACAAGTACCACCGTGGGAATGGTTCTGATGGGAAGCTGTGGGGTGCGTACAAGTTCCTCTGACATAGAGGTATAACCAGGATGCCATTCTGGCAGATGACATTTGGATATGTTTGCTGGGCACCAGTGTTGCCCTGATGGATGGATGTTCTCAACCCCAGATGATCCATTTGAAGGGTACCGCGTGAAAGGGACACTACAAAATCTAAAATTGATTTGGTCTGGGTTGAGGAGCTTAGGGTCCCAAAATCTCTGGTGGTGCCCCCTGTGTTCAGATTTTTCTGTGCAGTGAAGACCTTAGACCCCATGCTCAAGCTCAGTGTTGATCTGGTCCCCTTTTGTTTGTGTCCCCCGATGTGACCCAGAATGCGATTCGAGAGAGAGGGAGAGGCCCGGCAAACTTTTGTCACCTGAGCCGCAGCCCAAGGTACCACAGTGGGATGAGCAGGACGAGCCGGCCCCCGGCGTGATCCTGCACAGGTCAGTGCCACCCCTAGGCTTAGCCAATCACAGCGCACCTGGCTGGGTCCTGTTTAAGTGGGCAGAGATCCTCCACCATGGCTGGTCCCTGGAAACATGGGAAGGAGACCCCGACTTGCTGGCATTGCATGACGAACTTTGCTACTGTGCTGAACAACACCTGGACCAGCAATAACGTCATTTCTGTATCTGAGAGGAGATGCACTGGATCACCAGTGGAGCTGCACATGGAGCTGATGTCCTACTAATTGTTATTCTGAAGGAAGCACATACCCACTAATTCAGCAGTTAAATCCTAAAAAAAAAAAAGATCCCATTTTGTGCGAGAAATGAGTTCTTGAAGCTTTTAGTCGTGGCAATCCTGAACCACTAGGAGACACTGGTGGACTGCATATTCCTGTGTTGCTGCCGTCTGGAGAGTTGTGCTGGAGAATTAGTGTTGAAAGCAGCTAACATGACTTGAGGATAGATGTCGAAAGTGAATCATTGTGACAAATTATCTAGTGTGGACTTTTTACTTTGTAGTTTAAGCTTGCTCCATGTTATTTTTTTTACTTCTTACGTTCATGCCTGGTTTTCTTTCACTCTGCCTCCTTTGATTTCACGTCCTTGTGCTGTCTGTGTTCACTGTTGACCCCATTTCATGAGCTCAGTGACGTCAGTGAGCATCGAGTGGTCCCTGGCACGAGTACAGAATGCACAAGGTAAATCAGAGCTCAGGTGTTGTCCCCTTATTGGGGGGAATAATCATGCGCTAATGGGAGCATTACCTGCACAAAAATGTTTTGAGAGCGGAACGAAAAAAATGATTCGTTCAGAGAGAACCAATCAGATTGTAAAGGAGGTGGATCCAAGCCACTGGAGGAGGCGGGACCAAGGCATGTAATTGGTTAGACCCGCCGCCTCTACAATCCCATTGGTTATCTCTCTGAACTAATCATTTTTCATTCTGCCCTCAGAACGGTTTTGTGTAACACTCCCAGGAACTGATCGCATATTGTCAATCACATATTTACATTGGTCCCCAGTTAGGTTTAAACATTCATTGACAAAGTAAATCTCACCCACAGTGGGTTTGGGGGCCTTATGTTTCACATCACCGATTTCAGGATGTGCTGTATATATTTAACCCTAATAGCAAACTGAACGGCTGCTACAGGCCCGGTGACCTCCGGGGGGGGGGGGCATCGGCTCAGCCTTTCAGAATTGGGAAGGAAGATGACAAATAGGTTAATCCAACTTTGCTTAGGGTCCCAAAAAGAGTTGGGTCAGCCCTGCTTATAGATAAAAGCTCTGGAAAATTCCAACTGAAAGTCTTTCATTTTTGCAAAAGTTGCACGTTTAGAAATGGGTTTTACTACCAATTTGTAGTAGTTACAACTTTTTAAATGACTCTTTTTAATATCCCATTCCTGCGTGTGCGTTTTACATGAATACACCTAGGAACATCTCCAGGTACAATAGCGCACTTCCTCCCAAGATGCCTCTGCTCATGAACAAGATGCACAAGGACATGTACAGGTAAGTTGGGAGATAACTCAGGCCTATAATTTCCCACTACATCCTCATACATCAGCCTTAAGACCCAAGCACAGTGACCCTAACCCTCTGTAGCTGAGGCTGGAAGAGAGAAAAGCTTCCGTTACCAGTGGCGAACGTTGCTTGGTTGCGGATTTGGTCGTGACGCCGTTGCGTGCGGTACCCGCGCAGCTCGACCACCCCCCCATGCCTGAGGCTGCAGGTGCACGCGCGGCCAGATGGGGGCGCTCTCACACAGCCCTCGCTCAGGTTCATGGATGAGGACGGTGTCGGGTAGGATGGTGCCATTAGACGTACCACAGGCAATCGGAGTGATTTGCCCCTATTAAAAATAGGAGCACCTCAACACATATCGCTGAGGTCCTTCACCATAGATACCTCCTCCAAGCCCTTAAACAGTATTGATGTCCTTGTAGTCTCATTTAACTCTAGATGTAGTGTCTGACATGCTTTAATTTTCTTGCCATTCTTCCTTTGCTTTGCTGTGGGGTTAGGGATATTGAGCCATCTCTCTCCAGTGCTAGAAGTGCTAGCACCAACTGTTTGACTCCAGATGTCAGACTGTTATCCCCTGAACAGGAAAGGTACACACCCAATTACTACTTTCATTTTGATATCAAACTCATTGGCCACGCCTCCTCTGAACGTCCATAGATTACTTGCACTGCTTTAACGTTGTACTTCTGTTACCACTGGGGGCTGCTGTTGGCCACTCTCAGGTGGACTCGGTCTCTGCCCCGTAGGCAGTCTGGCAGCCCCAGAATACTAATTCAGCCAGGCTGCCCAGAGGAAGAGGGGTACCAGAGACTTCTCTTTACCTTAATGTACCATTGCCTGATACCCGCTGTTTAATTGCCCTGAAGTCTACATTATGTAGCTTATAGCCTGCGGCTCAGATCAGTTCCTGGACTGTGTGTCTATTTTGTTTCAGCTCATTTTTAGCTAATTTCAATAGCTTAATTGGTCCAATTATTACCAGCATTTTGTGAATGGAATGGTGACTGTGGATATTCAGGCTATCATCATTTGAGAGACACTATTGGTCCATTGTCACTTTTTGGTTGTATTCACCCATAATGCACCCAGCACCACTTATCGATAACTAGAAAAGCTCTTTATGCAGATATACCCCAGCGTTCTGTACCATGGCCTTTCTTTGTATTTCCGCATGCCAGTGTGCCCAGATTCCTGCTAATTCTTCACGTTTAGCAGTTGCTTCTCCCACTTGTTTGCTTTTAATGTCCATCGTGGGCCTGCAGTGTGTCCAGGATCCGGCCCACTTCCATACTGCGGGGCGGCAGAGGAGCTCCACCGCTGCGGCCAAATACACACTGGGACAGGTGCCAAATCCACACCCTGTTCCCACCTCATCGGCGAGCTGAACTCCCCTTTTCCCCCCCCATCCCGTGCAGTGTCCTTCCTTCTGGCTTCCCCTCATTCCTACACCCAGTGTTAAGCCCAGCTGACCTGTGCACTGATCTGCGATTTGTAGACACTAGTGAAGCTGCCGCTGTCCCTGTGGTTCCTGTCCTTAGATCACGTCTCACTCCCTGTCCCTCAGCCTAAACCTGTGGGATTCCCTGCTGAACTGGACTCATTTTTCCCTGTGCTGCTTTGTAAAGGGACTTCTGACTGACTATTCATTGCTGCTCTTCTGGTAATCTCATTGATTTCCTGCTTACTGGAATTTCAGTTTCCATGGCTGCGAGACAAATCCAGATGCTGATCTTCTATGTAGATTCTTCCAGTGCTGTGTGTATCATCAAGTAGCCAGACGCAAATTCATTCTCGTGGCTGACAGTTACTGATAAATCAGCGCTGTGGCGTTCATCTCCCCCCTCCCTTACACGATCTGTTACTCTCCTGTTGTCTATCTCTTTCTCAGGGCTGTTGCACACCCCCCCTCCACGGTGACCCCAACAGCCACCCGTAGAGCGAGGCAGCTGCCACAGGTGCCTGTGAAGGGCAACTCCGTTGAGGAAGGTAACCTGTGTAGGTGTGCATGTATGTGTACGGGCAGCTGTGTCTGCGTGTGCATTGACCATTCGAATCCATGTCACTACCCAGTGGTGGAGGAGCGTACTCGACAGGTGCAGTTGAAAGTCCAGTCCTATAGGACTTCTACTTGCAATACCACCCATGACCTACAGAGGGAGCCAAAGGTCAAGCGAGAGGTGAGCGCTGTGTACGGATAGGCCGTCCTGTCCCGGTGCTATAGCATTCCCATGGCGTAATGTCTGTTCCCTGATTCCACCTCAGCGCTACAGGGGTCGACGACGGAGCAGCGACAGCTTTTCAGACAGCGACGTCAGCGACATCTCGGCCGTGTCGCGCGACAGCAGTGCCTCGCGTGTCAGTAACGCCAGCTACATGTCGGTGCAGTCGGAACGGCCGCGGGGTCGTGTGAGGTGAGTGCGCATTACCTGCTCACCCACCAGGGGGCAGACTTCATCTGGGCTGATGAAGAGATCCACGTCATTGTGAGTTATCTTGTGTGGTGTGTATTAAACATCCTGATTTCTGTATTTTACATGTATTTTTGTGCTTCTTTAATTTGATTAAATGTACGTTTTGTTTAGCTGATGCGAATTCCTCAAGAACTCGCATCCGGAGATCAGCATTTTTTTTAAAAATCACATGCAATATTCTCATTGATGCTCGCTGGCTTTTTTTCCTGTAAGTCAGCCCCTCCGTGTCTGTGTCCCATGCCGACGGTTGGGGCTTTGGCGTTGCGGTGAAATGCAGGTCGAAGTCTCTGGAGAGCTGCAAGGGGGTGGAGCGGAGGGAGAGGAGGATATCATGGGGGACAATCGGCCTGGACGAGGAGAAGGGCAAAGGGGGCAAGAACCTCTCAAATGAAGCCGGCAGGAGGCATTCAGTCACGGGGGACCTGAGGTAAAAGGCTGATATCAAAGGTCAGGGGTCACCTTCATGCATCATGATTTATAGACTAGCCATCCTATAGATTGTACTGTCTATAGGATGGCTTGCCTAGCCACAGCGCAGGCTAATTACTAGACATTCATTTGTTAAAGACAATTGCATCAAACAGTTGCCCAACAAAGACACAGAAAAGAAGTGATTGAGGTTGCACATGCTTCTTCCCTTTCCTTGTATAAGCATGGACTTCCAACGGTTCTGGGAGATGGACTCTTCAAGGGCCTCACCTCCCCCCATCTCCTTTCACACTCTTCCTCCTAAGCTGAAGCTTGTCCCTCCTCCTCCTCCTCCTCCTCCTTCCTCTGCTCCCTCGCCGTATAATAATGTAGGCCTCTTCCTGCAACTTCTCCTCGTGTCTGGTCACTTCGATGAAACGGAGCTGACTTTCAGCAGGGTTGCTGGTTATGTGTCAAGGTACGAGTTCGGCCCGGGGTTGGGGTCAGTTAGCGAGCTGAACTTTTCTCCATCCGCCGGACCTTCAGCCACACTCCGGGCCGGAACCTCCTGAAGAGCAGCAGCATGAGTGGGGAGATGTACCCATCGGAGCGTGCCGATGGCAGCCAGTCCGATCCGGCTCCGGGGAAGCCTTCCAAGCAGCGGCGGACCAGCCTGAGCTCACGTGTGGTGGCCGCAGTGGGCCGGCCCACCCGGAGAAGCAGGAGCACCTCGCTGCTCGGTCAGGCAGGTCCGTCCCTCTGGAGCTGACCATGCTCCATCCCAGAACCCTATGTCCCGTACTGGTCTCACCCTGGCACCTCATAAAAATAGGGTTGCGGGTGAGGAGGGGAAGGTTCAGGGGCCCAGATACTACAGGGAGCCCATGAGTGTGTCAATGTGGATAATTGTTTGTATAGAGAGGGGGAGGGAGGGGGCAGACATGCATTTCTGGATCCCTGCCCTTTCTATTCGATATCATTCCATTATGCTTTTGGAAACATTACTATCACCATCATGTAACACTTATTTTGTTTCAGTTTATCCATCCATCCCCCATGACTACTTGATGCTTTCATTGTGCATTGTTAGCACAACTATCCCAGGAAGCACAGGGCTGAAGGCATGGAACACCCTGGCCATGAATGACAGTCCATCGCTTTAATGTAAATTTTCTTTAAATTGACTTGTCTGTGGATCCTGGGAGGGGCTGTAGGCCCATAACGCTGATGTCACATACAAGCTAAGGGTCATGGGAGAGGCCACAGACCCTGGAAAAGCCGACTGTGTGTGAATGTGCGGTCTGCTTTATGGCCATTGTTCAGTGCTGATACACTCCTCCTGCAGCTCTCTAAGCCTTATATGGTATGCGTGAGCGAGCCCGTAAACTCGATGGCTGACGTTAAATCTTGTAAAGTGGCTGATAGCGTGGACTTGTGCATCAGCGTCTCACAGCGTGGAGTCGTCCTGAACCGATGGTGACATTTCCCGAACCGTGAGTAGAACCCTTCTTTAAATTCTCCACCGCAATTTGAAGGGTTCATTTTCACAGGAGGTGATTGACTGTACGTTGACGATTAAGGCCTTTGTGAACTCTGTCCTGTAACCTTTTCTTTGTCTCTAATCGCTTCATTAATCATGACCACAAAATGTAGGGTGTCTAAGACCTTCTCATTCATAATTTAGATCCACAGAAATGACCAACATCATTCTTAGAATAGATCAATTGTAGATCAGTGATTTTTTTTTTTTTTTTACTCACATTTAAAATTTTACGGCGTCCTAAGGAGAGGTTCTGAAAACACTTAGCTCTCACTTAACTAGACGTGTTGCTGCTGAATGTAAATACTGAGGAAAAAAAAAAAACGGCAGTCTGCCATTTTTTGATGCGGTTAAAAAGAGCGGAATGGATCCATTTGTCTTTGGGGTGACACCTGTGACAGATGTCCCTCAAATTGAGGATTTAGAAGGTTCTGATGAGGGGTCCTCTTGCCCTTGAATGGCTTCAGCTCTCAAGCTTGGCCACCATTCAGGCCCGAACATGGATCCTTCAGCATTCCTGCGTCTCTGGGCTGAAGAGCAGCAGGGGGCCCAGAGTCGGCCCTGGTCTTGGCAGAACTGCTGCTTCAGCCCCCTGACATCACGTATGGACTCTAATCAGAAGTAATGGAGACAGACGCCTTTGAAGTTGGACCTGATATTCTTTAATGTCCCATATATTTAAGCTCTGCCTATTTATGTTTTGATTAATGGATTTCCAAAAAAATGAATATAGTGGAGTTCCTGGCTGATCTCTCTGCCAAGCCTGTGGGTAATATCTTAAAAGGCCTCAGGATGATAAATCAAACTGTGACCGGTGCTGAATTTCACTTTAATTCAGCAGATCTGTATCCACATCGCCCATAGCAGGTGGTCTGGTGTCTCTCTCTTCTTTACCAGCGGCTGGCCTAAAAGCTAGACAGGACACACTTGGATCTTAACCATCGCATGCAGTGAGCTACAGTAGGGGAGCTAGAGTGTGTCATGTGATACGTCAGGTGATTCTCCTTCACGTGGAAGAGTCTATTCCATATACGTCTTACTGAGTTTAATCTGTGGCACCTCTTCTGGGTCATAAGATGAGGAGTAAAGATGAAGGACGTGTCACGCTGAATTTTAACATGTCATGAGCCTGAGCAGAAGCCCTGAGTTAATCTGAATGAGCCTGAATGATTTGTTTAGCTCAAATATTTGAACAACCATGCCCTCAGTCTGAAAGCATCGCAGTAATCCTAGTCTAGGTCTGAGTTCTAAAAACCTTCGGAGTGCTCCTGTCATGAGAGAGCGAGCTACACCATATTATTTACATTGACATTCAAGTGGGCATTTTTAGTTGACGATTTTGTAAAAAGCGATGCACAAATGAGGTAAATGGCACACTGCAGACATACATGCTGTTCAGGAGTCAACTAGGCCTAAGGACAGCTAGGCTGAGCTTCCACTGAATGCCCAGGTACTGGTGTAAGCAGAATTGGAGCCCATGAACAGACCTGTACAGGTAGGGCGGGCGGATCCTTGGACAGATTAGTCTGTGCCAAGTACCTGAAGTCTAATGATCGTAGCGACACCCCTGCCGAATGCTGTTACATCATGAGAAGTACGGCTTTCTGGGCAGAAAAGGTCATAACAATACTGAGCTGTCAAAATGAGAGGAAGGACAGGTGTGAAAGCATGTGACCATGCAGATCATCGCACTCCAACATCAAAAATCCTGTGTTTTGCGTCGGTGCTCCCACTGTACTTGGGCACCTGCTACACATCAGACTGACTTCTCGTGCTATTGGGGGATGTGTGAGGTTTGCCAGGAGTGGCCTGCTTTGGGTTATTTTGGTATTGGGGAGAATAACCAGACACTGGCAAGGGCTGTGGTGTACAGCTGAGTAACAGATCAACAGTGCAGGTCTTATTCAACCACATCCAACAATCCACATATTTCATTGACCAACTCCATTGACTAGTAGGTTTTGCTCACCAACACTTTTTCAACACAGAAATCTTGCTCAAAAAGTATAAAATGTTTAGGTTATTCTTCTGTTGTATCAGATGAAATGCATCTCACATCTTTGACTTGACTACCTGTCCCAATTTCTGGCACACAGTTTCGGTTCCAAGTTCTCCGGCAGACCTCTGCTGATGACGTGGACAGAGCCTCCCTACTGACGTGTTGACACGCTTGTGTTTCAGAGGCCAATAAGAAGTTGAAGGGTCCGATCCAGCGGAGCCAGGAGACGGGCATGGCGGTGGAGTACCCACGCAGCGCCGACTCAGCCGACGGCAGCATGAACAGCTGCAGCTCGGAGGGGAAGTCAGTACCATGTGACTCTCAGTGCACTGTCCTTTGCCAAGTACAAGCCACTTAACGCTCAACCAATGCTCAGCTTTCAGGAACATACCCATGCGTGTGTCCAGCATTTCAGCCCAGACTGTTGAAAACAAAAATCAGGGGGTGGTGCTCCTTGCTTACAGATCACCTCCTCATTTTCCTTAGACAGAATAGGTTCCTTTCCCATTCCGTCTAAGCAAGGTGTTAAAAATAATCGTACATGCTCAGTCAGACCTCAACCACCACTCAAGCTCCGCTAATGGCCTGAAGCAAAAGAAAAGCTTTGGACTAATTACTGACTGATTAATTGGAGAGAGGATGTTAAATGCGTTCATACCGAGGCATGCCAGCAGCCTACGTCTCTGCCAGACATTCCTGAAAGCACTAGGTCATGGAAACAAGGCTCACTTTCAAGCCGGCTTTGTGCTTGGGCCGTGCGGAAATTCAAGTCGTGTCTCAGATAACTTCTCTGTCTCGGCCACCTGCTGTTGGCTGAGCTCGAATAGGTTACGACTGTGATTAAGTCGCCGTCAGCTTTGAGCGCTTCATCACCACGGGATCTGAATTAAAAAGAAGATAAATCCGTAAATTAATGGGATGGGTTGTCTCAGTGTGACTTCTGTCTCTGGTCCAGCCTGTTGTTCTCAGGTGCCCAACTGGGAGCAGATGGTCAGTTCAGTGACTTCCTGGACGGCCTTGGCCCAGCACAGCTGGTAGGCAGGCAGACCTTGGCCACACCTGCGATGGGTGAGTGACATGATTCCCCTTGTTACCCTTACTCCTTCTGCTTCATTTCCCAGCAGCCTAAGTCATTCACTTAGTGTATGTGCTCCAGGGGATGTCCAAATTGGCCTGATGGGCAAGAGGGGACAGCTGGAAGTGGAGGTGATCCGGGCCCGTGGCCTCACACCCAAACCTGGGTCCAAATCCCTCCCTGGTGAGCCCAATTTCCAACCCTAACATACAACCCTGGGTATCAAAGGGCAACACAGGACAGCGTTTCTCAACCGAGTCCACAAGACGGTCCCCAGGGACTCCCAGACAGTCCACATTTCTGCAACAGAATCACATTTCCCTGCCCCGGTTCTGTGACCCAACAGAACCCCCTCCGCCAGTTGAGAACAGGACCAGTGGTTGAAAAACCGCCTCTAGGATATTCGGTTCTTAAAGTTTTATCAAGTGAGAGATGAGGAAACGCACATGCAACCCTCTTTAATATTTTCCCCTGAATTTCATACTGGCAGCAATATTAGTCATTCTAGTACTCAAACTGCACTAACCAACACCGCCAACGGATACTTAACCCACAGCATAAAATTTGTAATGTGTCAACTAAGCATTAACCGGCTCGTCTTCTGTCTCCTCAAGCTCCGTATGTGAAGGTCTACCTACTGGAGAGCGGTGTGTGCAAGGCCAAGAAGAAAACCAAGATTGCACGGAAAACCCTGGACCCCCTATACCAGCAGGTGCTGCTCTTTGAGGAACCTCCTCAGGGCAAAGTGCTGCAGGTATGTGCTTCACTCCTGGAATTCTGTTCTCCTATAGTGCTTGGCAAAAATCACATCTCATTCCTTGTCTGTCACCCCATGGTCTGTTTCTCAGGTGATAGTCTGGGGAGACTATGGCCGAATGGACCACAAGTGCTTCATGGGAGTTGTACAGATCCTATTGGAGGAGCTGGACCTGTCCAGTACAGTGATTGGCTGGTACAAACTGTTTCCTGCCTCCTCTCTAGTAGACCCCACCTTGGCCCCTCTGACCCGACGAGCCTCCCAGACGTCGCTTGACATTTTACCGGGTCCATTGGGTACCCGTTCCTAGCTACCATGCTGGAGGTTCGAGCACAATGGACCGGCACCAGAGACTAACAGAACCATCGAATCACTCTGACAGTCAATCTTTTATGTTCCTCATGTGATTTGTTGATTTTAGTCCATGCTCATTAGACATGAGTTAAAGTGATCAGGGAACGAAAAGAGGGAATTGCTATGGACTTCATGGAATTCAGCTGAGCTCTTTAGGTCAAAGGTCTTCAAAGTAGAATCTTTGAGTAAACAGGTGAATTTGTGGATCATCCTTTATCTAGTGCGCTAGCTCTGCTCTCAATGTGGTCTAAAAGCCTTCTGGATGGGTCCAGATCCCCCACCACCACCTCCAGCAAATAGGAGGGAGGCACAACTAAGCTTCACCTGTTAAGAGTGTGAGGCGTGACCTACATCTGCCCTTTAGACTGCAGCCCATAGCTCTCGTGTGCCTGAGCCGATTCTGCTGGTCTTCAATAAGTCTTGGTTTTGATTTGAATTCACTTCTATTTTGTCCCATTCCTGCCCCCCCCCCCCCCCCCCCCAAGTAGAAGAAGCACTGTACTGTAGCACTAATCAAACCGACATCCATTTCGCTGGTGTATATCAGTGTACCTTGTGGTTGATATTGCTTTGTGTTTGGGGCAGTAAAACTGTGTAAGACAATTAACTAAATGTTATGGCACATAAAGGATATCTGTATGTGTATATGTATGGGGGGAAAAAGTATATTTCAACAAACAGGACCTGTAAATATAAGACAATGGGGAGGTTTGTGGGTATTTCGGAGGTCGTCGTTTGGTTGAGGTCTACATCTTGCAGACCATCCCCACCCTCCTACCCTTATACTACTGGCCGGGACCTAGCAGTGCTGGAAACTCGAATGTTTCAGGGAGGGTCCAACCAGTGTAGCTGCAGCTGATCATCAGCCTCATTATGAACCCCCCCCCCCCCCCCCCCCCCCTTTTGGCCCCACGGGGGACCAGCTATCTTCTGTCACTCGTACGGGAAGCTGACAGATGTTTGACCATTGTATGTGCTCCGCGGCCATACCCAGCAGTGCATCTTTGTACCAGACATGCTTCATATGAACTGTACGTTTTATATCAGAGTTTCATTTTTATGGTTTACAAGTAAAAGATTGTGTGGATAATGCGCAGTGTTTTGCTGTATTTCTGCACTGTATTTAGTTTTTCCAGAACTATGTACAAATCAATAACACGCTTCCTGGTGATAGTCACAACAGCATCCGGCACAGCCGATCCCCTGGTGGTCATTTTAAGCTTGGGGTTATTTATGTCCAGTCAGAGGGACCCCACACCACTATGCGCCACATTATTTGCAAAACTGGTAACTGACTGAAACCTGAGGTAAACAGGAACCAGGACAAGTGGACTGTACCCCCACCCAAGCAGATGGATCACAAAACAAAATGATACTTTATTTTGCCATTTGTAGAGGTACATTGAAATGCTCTCCTTTTTGAAATGTACACACAGGTGAGAATGAAACTTGTGGTGCATTTTTTAGGGATAGCAATCAGAGATTAAGGCCCTTGTTCAAGGGTCCAACATTGGCATCAGTCTGCTGGCTCTGGGATTCAAACCAGCAACCTTCTGGTCACAGGCACAAGTCCAAGAACACTACGCTGCCTCCCAGGACTATGAACAGGAAACCGACACTACAAGAGACAGAACAGGGCCAAAAGACAAACCTGAACAAATGACTATTAAACCAAGACTTAAAACATGCTAAACTAGACTCCAATATACAAGAACATAAAGTCCTGCACTCCAGGAGCGACAAGACTGAGCCACATACAAGACATGCTCCACAGGATCAGAGGTGGAAAGTTAAGTTCCAGAAAGCAGGAATCCAGACCAAGCTTTTGTTTCAACTCATCAATTGCGTACCTGTGACTATGACTCTATACTGGGGGTCTCCAATTCCAGTCCAGGAGAGCTACCGTCCTGTAGGTTTTCTATCCTACTTGGCTTCTGATGAGCCGCACCCGGTCTCAGGCAAATACCAGGAACAGGTGTGGCTCATCAGAAGCCAGGTAGGATAGAAAACCTACTGGACAGTAGCTCTGTGGGGCTGGAGTTGGAGACCCCTGCTCTATACTCATCTGATTGGTAGAAACAAAATTTTGGTCTCGATTTCTACTTTTTGGACCTGAACTTTCCACCTCTGCTCAGGATGCATCAGACCTGGAACATCCAACATAGGTGTAACATTCAGGTTATGCATTTCAGTTGTGATTTTATTTTTCACGTTTAGCCTGAAACGATTGTCTGCTCCATAAAAAGTAATTTATTCCTCGCCATGGGTTGGCAAATAGTCCTGCATACGCAGCAGCTGGCAGGAGTCGAAACGGAAAGTGTCTGCAGTATAAACTTCGGAAGAATAACAATCATCTAACACTAATTTAGTTAAATGCTTCTATGTCATGTGCAGGATACATATAGCATGTTGGGTTTGTAGCAGGGAGGGCAAGATTTCGTCATAATCCTTCCATAATCCTGTAGCCCCAATCCGGATGCTGTTTGCTTCAGCTGAGCTTCAAATTAATTATGCTTAATTGTGCTACTGGTTGACGTCTGACAGTTTTGCTTAGTTCAGCAGCTGCTGTTTTATGGTACCAGCTGGTACCGAAATCTCTGATGTCCTCAGATAGTGTCAGTGGTCTGTGATGTAACTCTGCAGAACAGAACCTATAGCAGTTCCTCTGATGCCCTGAGAGAGGCGCTCACGTAACAAAAAACTGCACAGTATTTTTTGCTCGGCGAGTACGCGGGGCTCTTTGGCCTTGTAATTTCAGACCCAAATTAGAATGTGTGTCCTCCCACAGCTAAGGATGACATGCATTACCTGAGTCGTACACAGCGCTCGGATTCATTAGGGTACTAAAATAGATACTGGATTTCAGATAAATGGATGTCTTTTGTCACCCCCTATCATCTGACAAAGGTGAAATTCTCCGGGGAGATGCTTTTGTTGTTGTGTGGCTTGACAGCTGATCTGTGCGTGGGAGAGACGAATCCCCGCTCTAATATTTCCTTTGTGCGGGTGTTTGCTGTTGCGGTGTACAAAGTTAGGTGCTGATGCCTGGCACGGTCCAAAGCCGAGGCCGCTTAAGGGTACGGCGACCGGTGCTGGAAACATGAGAGCTTGAGTCCTGATTCTCTGTCCGTCGCGTAGCTGACATTGAGGAGCTGATAAGGTATGACCCTACTGCGTGATTCACTTGGGCCTTGAGATTGCTGCCTATATCCAAGACTGCAGACAAGCAGTGTCACGCACACATCCACTGCAAAGTCGTCCATTGCAATGAGGGCAGTCAAGAGAGCTGCTACATCGGCACAGACGCCAAAAGCAGTCCCCTAAGCCACTGTCTAAGGCAGTGGTTCTCAAACCCGGTCCTCGGGCCCCACTGCCCTGCTTGTTTTCCTGCTATCCCTGCCTCACACACAAGTCCCAGCTGTCTTTCAGCTTCTGACTGACTTAACACACCTGATCCAGGTAATTAGCAGTGTGTAGGGCAGGGATAGCTGGAGAACAAGCAGGGCTGTGGGGCCCGAGGACCGAGTTTGAGAACCACTGGTGTAAGGGATCCCCGAGGATTGGGTTAGGGTAAACTGCCCTAGAGTTCCCAACATTGGGGGGGGGGGGCTGCTGGCTTTACCATAAACTTACGGTAATTTCATAAGGTTAACTCGTTCCATTAATTTTCAGATTCTAACAGAATGCAGAAATGTGAGGGATCGTAAAAAATTTTAAATATATTGTTTACACTTTGGAAATTAACGAACCCCCACTGCAAAACCCACTCCATCCCGCGGCCTTGTTGCTGCTCTGCTGGTTTTGGGAAAAACCAATGGCACTTTAAACACCTCTGTCAACATGACCTTTTGCATGGGAAGAGGGGACCTAAACTGAGATGAGCGACAGGGAGTTTACAGTGAGGTCCCAGTCCTGGTTGGGCGCAGCGGGTGCAACTGCACTGGCTTTGTTCCCTTCTTTGACTAGTATGCCTGAAAGGGCATTGTACTGTTCAGCTCTGATGGGGCCGGCAAATATTTGCTGTATCCACTGAAAGCCATGCAGATAATCCTGCTCCAGCCCATCTGACACTCTTCCTCTGAGCAAACACGCCGCATGGTTCGTCTCCACTGGGCCAGTGTTCATGGGGGAGGTGGAACAGCCTTATTGAATTATTTTGATTTTTATCTGTTTTTGTCCTTCAGTCTAGTATCAAACTGGGCTACCTTCCACTAAAGATTGGTTCCCGGGAGGTTCTTGTACTGGGCTACAGTTAAATAATGCAGCTGTCATGTACGAAGAAGCACTAAGATTCCGGATGAAACCGTAAACTAACTTGGTCTCTTGGGAACTCACAGGGTCTCGGTGAGACAAGAAGGCCGAGCACAGTGCCACTTTCTGTGGTGGCTTTGACAACCCCACGTGTTACCAGAATCTTCGGCTAAATAAAACTTAACGGTATCCAAAGACTGTCAGGAAGCCAGCTTAGATACACACGCTCCTAGGCTAAGCTTCTAATGAGTGCCTAATAATTAGTATAACTAGCACAACACCGAAAACGCCAATAGAACCAACATCAGAAAAGCCATTCAAATGACACCGAAATAATCTAGCATGAATCACATTTAAGAGCAAAACAACAACAGCTGCCAAGTAAAACCATTCCAATGCCACAGTCAACAAGGACCCAAAGCTGAGGAGGATGTACCCTTAACAATTAACAGTTAACCCTATTCCTTGGACTCTAATTTGGACCTGTCTCTGAAGGAACCCCAGGGGACTCGCCCCTATCCAAATACGGTGACCACCACTCCGTAAAATCTATTTTTCTCAGGCCCTGCATGAGTGGAAGAAGATACTCATCTACAGTGGCTACAGGAAGCTCACACCCCCCCATGGTGCATATCTCTGACGTTTATCGGCTGAACAAACACAACCAATAAAATCTCAATCTAGAACATCCCATCAGGACAATTAAGGTCAACGTCAGTATTCGGTTTACACTTAATCGCCTAGTAATATGAATAAAGGCTTGTCTTACCGGCGATGTGTTTGCTTTTAGGTAACGACAGGACAATGATCAATCTCTCCGAGGCTACGAAGGGAGTTTAACGCAGAGGCCTCCCTTAGTCTAGGGTTACCATATGCCTGAGTTTCCCTGCACACGTCCTTTTTTTGGGCCCCTGTCCAGGCATTTGGACAGTTTTCCAAAAATCAGCAGTTTGTTCTGCTTTAGCGCTGTAACCTGTATTTTCAGTGTGGCAAGTTACAGTAGGGCACCAAGTGAAGGAAGAGACACCAATTTTCAATATACGCCAGTCACTAAGTATCATCGTAGAGCATTTGCTAGGCTTGTGCACACTTTCACTTCACGAATTAAACAATATGTACATCCCTATGTGCCAGGCTGCTCAACTCCTGAAAACCACTGGCACTTCGACATTTTATTTTTGTTTTTTTTTTGTGAAATTGAATCATGACGTTTGCATGAAGTTTAACAAACTTTAGCTTAGTGTTTTGTTACTATTGTTGAAAAAGACTTGTATACACGTATATTGTGTTAGTTGTGTGTAGATTGTAAAACAAGAGTTAAGTGTAAGGTTTCCATACGTCTGGGTTTCCCTGGATTGCAAATTACTGGGTGGTCAGGAAAAACTCATTACATATTCATAACAGCGGCGCTACCTGATTGGTCGTTGAATATGAAAACTCATTAATATTCTGTTCCTAGACACATCCTCTTTTTCATCTCACCAAATATGGTAACCCTACCCTGGTGTGGATGTTAAACGCAGAATGTGTCCATTCCAGTCTGTACTAACCGGGCCAGACCGTCGATTCACCACGGAACAGTCAATGAGCCTTCAAGAGCTCTACCTTCCACAGAGTCCAGATACCAGAGCATAGCCGTGGAGAATTCTGCTCCATGAGGGCACTGATTTATGGCCGTCCGTGCAAGTATGTTAAAAAAACACACCAGGGCTAAAGCGTGTCTCTCAGACGAGCATATCACTGATGTCTCCCCGCTCATCACTCATGCCCGGCTCCCTTGATCCCGATGGCCATATAATCTCCTCAGGATTTTTCTGGCTGCGGTTATGGGTGAAGGCCAGAGATTGGGCCATCCTTCAGCGCCGTGC
The DNA here is from genome assembly GCF_023856365.1 of Brienomyrus brachyistius. Classification (NCBI taxonomy): domain Eukaryota; kingdom Metazoa; phylum Chordata; class Actinopteri; order Osteoglossiformes; family Mormyridae; genus Brienomyrus; species Brienomyrus brachyistius. The sequence continues at coordinate 8,498,167 of NC_064535.1, read as the reverse complement.
CATGCCTGTGTGTTGGGGAATTGCATTGCAGGTTGGCAGCAAGCTCGCTGTGTTACATCCCAGCCGACAATTCATTTGCCAGCGTCCGCCACATACCTTATGGGCTTGCCGGGGAACAGGAAGTCATACAAATACCTAATATGGCGTTTCCTGTCTCACCTGTCATAATACAAAGAGCTTTATGTTTCATGGCTCCTCTTGTATCATGCTAAAACATGCTTGTGACACATTTGTAACATGCAGCACAGGGGTGGGAATCAACCTCCCCAATTCCAGGGCTATGCAGAAATATCCACTGGACCACTATGCCAGCCCTAAATTAAATACGAATGTCCATATATATTCCTTAACTGGTTATGCAGTTTTGTGGATGTGGTTTAGCCTGAATCATATCCAGTAAAGCAGTGTGTCCTAGTCGGGTCCTTGGGGACCCACAGACAGTACACATTTTTGGTCCTTCCCAGTGTGCAGTAGGGAGTTGGGAAGTAGCAAAAATGTGGACTGTTTGGCAGGGAGCTGGGAGGGAGCAAAAACATGGACCGTCTGTGGGTCCCCAAAGAACCAATTGGGAAACACAGCAATAAAGCATAGGCCACAAGCTAGGGGACGCCCTGAATGGACTGACTGTCCATCAATGCACACATGAACACCCACATTCACACATTAAAAGCAATTTAGAGACACGAAGTCACTGAACTGCAAGTTTTTGGACTGCAGCAGGAAACTAGAGAATCTAGAGCAGTGTTTTCCAACCATACCTGGAAATACATGGACTGTCTGGGGGCCCTTGAAGACCAGGGTGGGAAACACTGACCCAGAAGACACCCCCACACACACGGGGAGAACAAGCAAAGTCCACCGACACGGCGATACGGGCAGGATTTCAACTCCTTTATCTCCCTAAACTAAATATATCTACATTTAAAAGCACCTTCTAATGCTTTGAAAGAAGGTTCTGCTTTATCAACACAATCATTTGGAACAAACTGGAAAACCTGCAGGTGCTTTTTCATTTCAACTTCTAAGACGTGTCAAACCACTCTTGTTCCCATCAAGCAACACAGCACATAACAACTGGGATCCAGATCCTATGTAACATAGTACATTAACAGTTCCAAGCTGTTCGGCCATAGGTAGTAAAGGTTATACGCGTGTCAGTTACACTGAGATGTTACAATTAGTGGAAGAGTGTAAGTCAGACAGGCCTGAAACACATACTCCATGACTTACACAAACAAGTCTCACGCTTCACGCTACCATTTTTCATTAGCAGATACACGCACGCTGGAACTGGCGGGCCCCATGATCTGCGGAGCTTCAAACGCCTGGACATGTTTCGCCTGACTCCTGCCAAAAAGATATTAAGTTAAATATCGTCAGCGTGTTCGCTCTAGCCCATTTAATATTACCCCAGTCAATACTGAGGGAATTATAAGTATTGGGAATTCTAGCGTGTTAAGCCGGTGTTTGTTTACCTAGGGCTGCGCGCAATAATGTCATACAGACAGAATGCAATAAAAACTAATACGCCATTTTTCATAAACCGGATATTGCATTAAATTTGGCCTCGATTTGTAGCGTTCCGGCAGATAACAAACTCTAAAACACACCAAAGCTGACTGCAGTAATGCTCTAACAGGAACACCTAATGGAAAACCGTCGGTGCCCACATTATGTAATCCCATTAAAAGCGCTTTATAAACGCGATATCTTCGCTCTCCCTATCTTCGCGACCTAAATCGTACCTCTTCTGGCCACTAGGTGTCGCCCAAGTCATCAACTTTGTTTTTATACAATTGATGGCTCCAATTGCCTTCCGAAGTGCCGACCCTGCTGACTAAACGCCAGCACCTTTAACAAAGATTATGATCGATGTTAATGAACGACTTTGGCTGAATATTCAGCGAGTTGTTGTTGTTCAGTTAGGCCCGACGCCTTGTGTGACACGCTGACATTCTCGTAGTCATAACGTCATTTCAAACTTGTTCTTTTCAAATTATATTCTCTCAAATAAACATCTGCTCCGTTTTTGTTGAAAAACTTTGTACTGCGTAACTTATAGTAACCTGTCACGACCTTGTTATTTTTATTGATTCGTTATTTTTTTAATGATCAGTTAAAATGCAACATGCTGTTTCCTGTTTCTGAATTTTAAATGCGCCACACCCCCTAACTAAACTGCACACACTCATCCGAAAAAAACAGCAGTTACGATAATAAAACGTTTTTTCTGCTGTGAAAAGCAAGACAAGAAGTCATTTTCCAACTCTACATTACCCAACAATGTTGTTTGTTGCTGATTTTATTTATGTATGCAGATTAATAATAATGCAGCGATTTTGCTATCCTCTCTCATGGGCACGCCAATTGAACCTTGGTACGACTAGACTATGCTCAGCATGGAGGTGTAAACATATGCATCCGCACACACAGATATGTCAGCATTTGTATGTGTCTGGGAGCAAGAACTGTAAATCTTCGCACCAGACAGAACCACAGAAGGACACTGCGTGTTGAGAAGGGAGCCCATCTCCTGGGCCTGGATGCTGCCCCGGAGCTGGGGGAGCTGCCCCATAACCCTTCCTCCCCATGCGGCGATAGATGGCTTTCCCGTGTCCCATTACCGGAGTGCAGCCAAGGCTACACTGGGCCCTGGAGCTTGACGTTCCCATATGCCCTCATCGACGCCATACTTCGCCCTATCACCCCCTGCCCCCACGCCTCCCCTGGGTTCTCGCCGCAAGGCGGCTTCCCCCCATTTTTATTTGTCTCTTTGTAGCGTACATCTATGGGGTGTGCCAGCCTGCCTCCACTGAAGTCAGAAAGGGCAGATGACCAACTGACCTTTCACAGACCTATTCATAGCACAAGGGATGTGGCCACATACCCAGTCTCCCTTTAATGTGCCTGATAGGCTGCAAATGAAGGGGACGATGACGTGGCACCATACAGGAAACAATACAGGCAGAGGACATTATTTTGGACTGAAGGAAGAACACAACAAGAACTATATTACAGTATTCTTAGGAATCTTAGCTATCTGACTGAAGTTCAGAGATTAATTATATAGACCTTTACAATGTCTCAATAGATTCCTGTGGTGAACAGCACAGAACTTCATACTTAGAGTCCAACGTGATTCCTGGAAATAGCTTATTGAGTCTTACATATGAGTGTAAAACCCTTCCAACGGACATTATTTTGTCAGGCTACACAATTTCACGATTATCAGTGACTAACAGGTGATGAATATGCAATGTGCACTGATGTTCAGTTAGTGACAAATCTCTCTAAATGTTTGGTCAAGACCCATGCAACGGCGTTGCAGAGAAAGACCGAACTTGAGGATTTTAATTTCAGCGAGTCAGAAGTGAGCCCTTATCCCTTGAGCCAAGGTTCGAAGCATTTGGTCCCACAGCTGTCTGAAAAGCTGTCTCTAGTCTCACTCTCCCTCAGTAGGCATCTTCTGTTAAGGCGGGTCGTCTATCTCTGTCAATTACCTTCTGAACTTCTGGCAAGAGAATGCAGACGTTTAATCTGCTTCATTGCTCAAATTAATGAGCCAGACCTTTTTTTTCTCCAGGCTTCTAATGTACAAGAGGAAATCTGCAGGTCTGGTGACGAAATCCATTAAGTCCGAGGCATTTCTTATAGGCCTATTTGTCTGTCGTACACATTAGGGCGAGTGCGCGCACGCGTGAGCTTCTTTATATCTGTGAGTATGACGACGTCACGGAGAGGTTCCCGCGTGCGTACCCATGGTCAACTTGCTCGGAAATCTGCCTGTGTAGATGTGTGAAATATATATGCCTCGATACGTGCTGGACACATGCAACAGAATTACTCACACACATTATCTCGGTGTTTGTTGTCACGTCGTGCCTCACATCGTTTAAACTATATCATCTGACATTCATCAAGTGAGCAGGGAACAGTTTAAAGCCCGGTTTATACTGGAGCAATTTTAACAACTTGTTTCTTTGACACGAGTCTGCGTGTGTTGGAAGGCAGTATTTACTAATTATCTTTGTCTGATTTGTCAAGCTGGCAGTTGTTGGCCCGATAGTACCCTTCGCCAGCGCGCGTCTTTTATTGTGATTTGGATCACGTGATGTGACAGAAGCGCACGGCGAAAGAATAAAATATTCTGAGAATGATACTGAGTCACAATGCTAGTAACTCCACCAAAAAAAGTAGGGTTTAAGCGAATTCTTCAAAAGTAGCAGTCTTGACCGTTTAGTAGGTAGATGGAAATCACCCAAAATTAGCAGATGTATGGCTACAGAACGAACTCTATTGCCTTCGGAGTCGAGCATTTAACTCGTTAAAGAACCATAATTTCCTTTTCGTCTCTCTGTATGAGCCGAGTAGCCATCCATACTAAAATGAAGAGTAGTAACATAAATAGTTCCAATTAACGGAATCGTTCCTGTTCTGCGCAGGAAAAGGGAGAAAAGTAGCTTACTTTATGAGGAAACAATCATCAAAAACTTCAGATATACCCGACATGTGCACTGGGAATCTGCCAAATGGTTTCTGGTAAATCACAGAGCCTGTTAAATACGTTTAGCATGAATAATTTATTTGACAAGTTTTTTAAAAAAAGAAAATAAAAGTATGAACACCTGCAGCTGAGGCATGTGCAGCTAAATTGCTGCGATAACGTTACCTATTCACCCCTCTGTTGGTCATACATTTAAGTAGCCTACTCTTATAAAATATTAATCAAACTTAGACCCATGTTCAGTCTGAATTGGATTTTTGCAGCACATCTACTTTCTAGCAGATATGTTTTTTTTTTTTTACCGTATATTTAACTGCAGGAGCAAATGACTGTTCGCTCGCATCTGCTCATCTGTTGAACACACTTTGCAGTTCAGAACTGTGGGACCGGAGAGCAGCGGGGTTTTTTTGTCGTGATTCCCTCCCCTTTGCCGAATTCCAGCTGGAAAGGCAGCGACACCCCTTCAAAACCCCCCATCTCCCTGCCTTCCTCCCAGATGGCCATAGTCAGTTCGTCTTGCACATCGAAATATTTCCATGCGCCGACCACTTGTGTCACACTCCCTGCATATGAGAAGTAAAGAGTAGATTGGCACCTTTACGACGATAGGATTGTCTCCGCTTCAAATACAACAGAAATAATATATATTTTTACGAGTTTGGTTTTTTGTTCTAAACTTGCGCCGCTTCTCTTCGGATATATGTGCCTGCGCTCGGAGCCCGAAGCGCAGTCCCAGCCGGCGCTGACGATGCCATGCCCCGCAACCACATCGGAGATGAGGGTGGTACTGGGCTCTGGATGAAGACATCTCCGGGGGATCGCGGCGAGGGATGTGACTTGAAGGATGTGGAGTCCGGCAGAATGACGATGAACAACGCGGTGAGAGCTGGGGACGGCTTACTGCCGGCTGGCTCTTCGCCGGCGACAACAGGTGCAGGGGGCACGGAGAACCTACTGGGCAAGCGGGGAGCTCGACTGAGCCTGCTGGGGAAGCCGATCACCTACAGCCTGCAAGGTGGCCGGAAAACGGCGAGGTACCGGCGGCTTCAGAATTACCTGTATAACGTGCTGGAGAGACCCCGAGCATGGGCGTTCGTGTACCACGCCTTCGTGTAAGTGCGCTCCGTCATTCATCCATCAATCAGATTATTGCCTACCCAAAGTTGGTAACCAATTCAAGATACTAACATAATTGTCCGGTCTAATTGCTTTTGTTTAACTGATGTCCTCCCCAAGTTCTTAAGGATAGATTCATTGGAATATTAGTTTTTAATGATCCTACGTCTATCTGATATAAACACATATACGCATATATGTGGCCTTCTAATATACCGCACTGTAATCTGCCCATCAATTAAAGACAGGATAATTACTGTTAGTTGTTCCCTTCCGCCGAACCATGTTTGCTTGTAGCATTGGTTAGATTCTCCGGGTAAGAATGCAGGCAGCAGCGCAATAATAGTAATAGTAATATTTTGAACCATCCAGCAAAAAACAAAAAAAAAAAAAAAACGAATGGAATTTATGCTAGAGTATGGACTGCAGTGAATATGTAAGTTTTAATCCAAGGCATTTCTTTCGGTTTTGATTTTATATTATAAAATTCTTTAAATATTGATATAAGTTGATCTTGCCTTTAAACTGTTTCCGTAATGTCATGATCAGCTCGTTTAGTTAACAATTAGCATATACTATGGTTTTGCGGTTAAGATATCGATACTATTATATATTATTTTTATGCTTATTATGTGCTCCGGAGCCCCCGCGACCCAGTAGGATATGCGGTTTGGAAAATGGATGGATGGATGTGTGATGGACTAGCGTCCCGTCCAGATTGTCTCCACGCAGAGCACTTTAGTTTAGGATTATATGTAAAATACATTTTTATTAATTCACTTTTTATTTTATTACAAAACGCCAAAGTAATTTTGCACCCTTATGTCAACCGGACTGCATCCATGGATGTAAATGAACTTGCTTTCTGTATGCGCTTTTTTCACTCTCGCAGACTTTTGTGAGATGTTTGGGCGTTTAACTATTTTTATCATTAAGCTCACAAAAAGTGAAGTTTTTCGTTTGTGTCTGCTCGAGTAATGAATGCCTTCAGTTTATTTGGTGCATATTTCCAAAGGAATCCTTCCTATGTCGGGCTGGCCATAACGAACCTCTGCAGCCTTACTGCGGAGTTAAATGAATTCTACTCCTGACCTTCTGTGTTGGGCGGCTTCATTTTCCCCATCTGTCAATTTGGTGGCGAATTGCTGCCCCCAGTAGTAAGCGTTTTAGCAAAGTGGTGAAAAACAGACAGCATAGCAGTTTATAAACTGGGTCCGTAATGAAGAGGTTACGCGGGATTTAATCTCGAGGGAAGTCCTGCTGTTTCACCCTTTCAGCAAGATACATAAAGTGAATTTCTCCAATAAATAAAAAATCCACACGCTGTGAAATCATAAATAATATATGCAGCATCTTGAACTTTTGCACTGCGGCTGCTTAAGGTTGTAGGAGAGAGTGCAGCCTGACCTATTGGACCACCTAGACGTCCGGACGACATGCTGGTCTGCTAAGTCTTGTCTCTCTTCATAAGCTGCGATAATTGACACGTCTTTGTATTATTATAAACCTTTATGTTGTCTTCCGTGAACATATAAGGAGCTTTTTATCTCTGCGGCTTAATAAGTGACACCGGTTAAATATGTTTAACAGGTATACATTTTTTTATAACTGGGGTATATCGGTTAACGATGTAGCCTTACACCTCCAAGGTTATGGGTTCGAGTCCTCCTTCGGGCCCCTGCGTGAGCGAAGTTTGCATCTTCTTCCATTGTTCGTTTCACTTTCCTCCGGGTGGCGGTTTCATGCCGCAGTCTGGGTACACATAGATTAATTGGCGTCTCTAAATTGCTCATTCTGTGTGGGAGGGTATGCCGTATGTTGTACTGGCATCCTGTTTGGGGGTGTTCCCCTGCCTCTTGCACGGTGCTTACTGGGATGGGCTCCAGGCTCATCGAGACCGAAAGCAGTTCGGTTACGGAAGATGGCTGGGCGGCTTTATTGTGACCTGGAGTTCAGACTGGTTTATTATTTCAGCGCTAATTATTTTCTGGCTACGTCATTCGTTTACAGGAGGGATTTTGGAATCATTCAGCGGAAAAAAAATGAAAATAACAACAGCAGTCAGCTGAGACTATGGTTGGGGCAATAATGACAGTCACCGTGTCCTGCTAGTAATGCTGTTAAAATTAATCAAACACTAATTTTTGTCAAAGTACTGCCAGCGATGGCAATCTAATGCTCGCAAGGTGAACACTGATAAGGCTGAAGGACGGACGTCAACCTTTCCGTGTGAAAGCCAAAGCGCTGGGTGACGAAGGCGCAGTCATTGGCACCGCTAATGAATGCGGGGCTGCAAGGGGAATGTGAAGCAGGATGTTGCTGGTATTTGTTCACAGGGGACGACCCCGGGGTCGTGCGGGGGGGGGGGGGGGGATTATTACGTCTCCGCAAAACCTCGAGGTCTCACAGTGCTTAGAGGGATGTTACATTTTCTCACGTGAGGAGAGAGACCATCAAAAGACACACTGGTGTGCAATAAAGCTGCCTGCAAAGGTCTAGAAGGAAACTCATGATCACGTTTGGCGCCTGCTTTTTGCATGGACATTCCTTACCCACTCAGTCCACTGGGAACTGGAGTTCAACTGGCAGATTATTATGGTAGACAGGGCTTCCAGATGCTTCCAGTTTGGTTGAATTTGTGTTGCTGACGTCGCCATAGTGTGTGCGTGTGGGTGCATGTGCAGGTATATATTACATTATGGTTGTTATAATTTGGATTATAGTTATGGCTATAGAAATGAATGGAGTGTCCCCACCATGATGTAGATTCCTAATCCATGTGTGTGTTTGCCCTATGATGGACTACTCCATACAACCTGGGTTAAGCTCCAGCCTTTCCTGTGACCCAGTGGGTGGGCACACACCCTGGGAAATCGGCAGATGCGCAGATGAATGGATGGAAAGGTGGATCCCTGCTTTGCGTGACTGATGCAGTCACAGTCACTGGGCTGTGGGAGGAGAGAGCCAGGAGATGCTCCAGGCAGGTGATGTGTCACAGTGGCACATCCCCCTCGCTGTTGGAGCAGAGAGCCAAGAGATGCTCCGGACAGGTGATGTGTCACAGCGGCACATCCTCCTAGCTGTGGGAGCAGAGAGCCAGGAGATGCTCCGGGCAGGTGATGTGTCACAGCGGCACATCCCTATCCCTGTGGGTGAAGAGAGCCAGGAGATGCTCCGGGCAGGTGATGTGTCACAGCGGCACATCCCTCTCGCTGTGGGAGCAGAGAGCCAGGAGATGCTCCGGGCAGGTGATGTGTCACAGCGGCACATCCTCCTAGCTGTGGGAGCAGAGAGTCAGGAGATGCTCCGGACAGGTGATGTGCCACAGCAGCACATCCCCCTCGCTGTGGGAGCAGAGAGCCAAGAGATGTTCCGGGCAGGTGATGTGTCACAGCGGCACATCCCTCTCGCTGTGGGTGCAGAGAGCCAGGAGATGCTCCGGGTAGGTGATGTGTCACAGCGGCACAACCTCCTAGCTGTGGGAGCAGAGAGTCAGGAGATGCTCCGGACAAGTGATGTGTCACAGCGGCACATCCCTCTCGCTGTGGGAGCAGAGAGTCAGGAGATGCTCCGGACAAGTGATGTGTCACAGCGGCACATCCCTCTCGCTGTGGGAACAGAGAGCCAAGAGATGTTCCGGGCAGGTGATGTGTCACAGCGGCACATCCCTCTCGCTGTGGGAGCAGAGAGTCAGGAGATGCTCCAGGCAGGTGATGTGTCACAGCGGCACATCCCTCTCGCTGTGGGAGCAAAGAGCCAGGGGTTGCTCCGGGCAGGTGATGTGTCACGGCGGCACATCCTCCTAGCTGTGGGAGCAGAGAGCCAGGGGTTGCTCCGGGCAGGTGATGTGTCACAGCGGCACATCCTCCTAGCTGTGGGAGCAGAGAGCCAGGGGTTGCTCCGGGCAGGTGATGTGTCACAGCGGCACATCCCTCTCGCTGTGGGTGCAGAGAGCCAGGAGATGCTCCGGACAGGTGATGTGTCACAGCGGCACAACCTCCTAGCTGTGGGAGCAGAGAGTCAGGAGATGCTCCGGACAAGTGATGTGTCACAGCGGCACATCCCTCTCGCTGTGGGAGCAGAGAGCCAGGGGTTGCTCCGGGCAGGTGATGTGCCACAGCGGCACATCCCTCTCGCTGTGGGAGCAGAGAGCGAAGAGATGCTCCGGACAGGCGATGTGTCACAGCGGCACATCCCTCTCGCTGTGGGAGCAGAGAGCGAAGAGATGCTCCGGGGAGGTGATGTGTCACAGCGGCACATCCCTCTCGCTGTGGGAGCAGAGAGCCAGGAGATGCTCCGGGCAGGTGATGTGTCACAGCGGCACATCCCTCTCGCTGTGGGTGCAGAGAGCCAGGAGATGCTCCGGGCAGGTGATGTGTCACAGCGGCACATCCCTCTCGCTGTGGGTGCAGAGAGCCAGGAGATGCTCCAGGCAGGTGATGTGTCACAGTGGCACATCCCCCTCGCTGTTGGAGCAGAGAGCCAAGATATGCTCCGGACAGATGATGTGTCACAGCGGCACATCCCTCTCGCTGTGGGAGCAGAGAGCCAGGGGTTGCTCCGGGCAGGTGATGTGTCACAGCGGCACATCCTCCTAGCTGTGGGAGCAGAGAGCCAGGGGTTGCTCCGGGCAGGTGATGTGTCATAGTGGCACATCCCTCTCGCTGTGGGTGCAGAGAGGCAGGAGATGCTCGGGGCAGGTGATGTGTCACAGCGGCACATCCTTCTCGCTGTGGGAGCAGAGAGCCAGGGGTTGCTCTGGGCAGGTGATGTGTCACAGCGGCACATCCTCCTAGCTGTGGGAGCAGAGAGCCAGGGGTTGCTCCGGGCAGGTGATGTGTCACAGCGGCACATCCTCATAGCTGTGGGAGCAGAGAGCCAGGGGTTGCTCCGGGCAGGTGATGTGTCATAGCGCCACATCCCTCTCGCTGTGGGTGCAGAGAGCCAGGAGATGCTCCGGACAGGTGATGTGCCACAGTGGCACATCCCTCTTACTGTGGGTGCAGAGAGTCAGGAGATGCTCCGGGCAGGTGATGTGTCACAGCAGCACATCCTTCTAGCTGTGGGAGCAGAGAGCCAGGGGTTGCTCCGGGCAGGTGATGTGCCACAGCGGCACATCCCTCTCGCTGTGGGAGCAGAGAGCGAAGAGATGCTCCGGACAGGTGATGTGTCACAGCGGCACATCCCTCTCGATGTGGGAGCAGAGAGCGAAGAGATGCTCTGGGCAGGTGATGTGTCACAGCGGCACATCCTCCTAGCTGTGGGTGCAGAGAGCCAGGAGATGCTCCGGACAGGTGATGTGTCACCTGTTGCTCCGGGCAGGTGATGTGCCACAGCGGCACATCCCTCTCGCTGTGGGAGCAGAGAGCGAAGAGATGCTCCGGACAGGTGATGTGTCACAGCAGCACATCCCTCTCGCTGTGGATGCTCATCCTGGATGTTTAGCTCTCATCCCGACATCATGCTTGGCAGCACTTCCCATGGGGCTGGGGGTTAGGGGCCCTACTCAGAAGCCCATAAACAGGTATACTCTGCCAAGGCTAGGCTCAAACCAGCAACCTTCTCATCCCCGGCATTGAGCCACACACTGCTTCTTCATAGCTGTCATTTTTTCTATCCCTGTGGTGAAACTGAGTAGTCTCCCCGTCTCCCATCTTGCTGTCCATGAGTGACACAGACATATTTGGGTAAGAGCAGGTTTAGAGGTCAGAATGAAGGTTCAGCCAACATGCAGCACCCTAAAGCAAGCAGGTTTAAAGGACTTGCTCAAGAGACCAATAGTAGCATAGCTCTCGCAGCCACGGGATTTGACCCAATGACCTTTTGATTATGTGTACAAGTTCCTAACCCGCAGAGCCACGCACTGCTCCCAATTAGTTAATTATGTGTTCGGAAGTTGAGGGGCTTCTAAATTAAATTAGTTGTTTGTGTTTGTGTGTGTGGGACAGTTGAGTAGAGTCATGTGTGTGTGTCTGTCCACGTATGTTTAGAGGAGTGGAGGTGAGGCTGTTGGTTCCTGCTGCCTCACATGTCCATGGTGTGAATTACGAGGTTTTTGGATTAAATGAAAAAAGCATTTCATTTTGGAATTCCATTTCATGGAATTGTTGGCTGAAATAATGTACATCTGTTTGGGGTCTGCTGAGGCTTGTCAAATACAGATATTGTTCCTGGCAGTTTGTGGCATGTGGAAAATTGACCATGGTTATTGCTTTTATTGGAGAATTAAAAAATCAAACAAGCAAGCAAATGTCGAGATTGAGAGAGACTGATTTAGGTTTTACTTTTACTACGGATGCCGTGCCTTAATTGGTGTGTACAGGCCAATCGATAAAACGTGACCAGAAGGGGGGTAAAATAAATCAGCTGACGACGGGCGTTAAAACAGAATGTTTGATGGTGTATTTGATGGTGTTTGTGGTCCTCCTAAGGAGTTACCTGGCCCAGCATCCTTCAGGCCTTAGGATAGACCACGGAAACCTATCATTTGGTCCTGTGGGTGAAGGACCCGTCTGTAATGAGACACACACTTCAGGATGGAGTGTGCAGAAATAAAGCAGGCTGGGCGGGGAGAGGGGGGAATGATTTTTAAAATCTGTCAAGTTATGCCCAAAGGGACTTGTGCCAGTGCCTGGGGTTTGGATTACGGCCAGGCGCAAGCGTGGCACTGGTGCAGTGTTCCCAGCATGCTGTGCGTCGGCCACCCATAGCTGGCAGCACTCATCTGATTGGCTGAAAAAGAGACTTCCTTTTTGCTCTCACCTGTGCCCACCTTGGCAGCACCATGACGCTCTGGCATAATAAAGATGGTAAAACATACATAATTTAGGATTACGAAGCTTTTCAAGGCATGACAATGACTGGCAGAACTTTGGGGGGCGAAAGTCAGAAGGAAGCCGCTCCTTTTGTGCTGAAGGATGAGGACCTTCCTGTTCAGAGCTTTTTCTCCAATATAATTCAAGCAAAGCAGCACTTGAGGACATTCAGCTTTCATTGTTTTGCTGAATTACAATGCATGCTAAGTGATTTGATGCCGGGGATTGTGGCGAGGCTTCGGGAGGAGAAGAGTTATCGCCGTGCTTTAATTCCTAGCAGGAGAGATGATGAGCGATAACTAAGGGGCGTGTCCCGGCGGGGCACAGAATGTGGCAGACTGGCGCGAGGTGGGTGTATGCGAGAAGATCACAGAGAATTCCTCTGCAGTCGTGGGGATTCACCTGCACAGGTGTCAGAGTACAACCCAGGTTCTGTCAGACTAGCTGAGCCGGACGAGTGAGACAGAGAAGACAACATGCCAAGGTTGTTGCACTAAGGCACCTATTAAACTCCCCATTATTCTGATGTCACTATAAAATAACTTTTCTCAACGTGACTATAGTTTTAAAACTAGTGGGACAATCAGTGCGATGCAACGCTCATAGACATCGATCAATTATATAATATCACCATACCTGGACTGAGAAGGTTAAATACAGTATCTAGGTTTCGTTGAGATAATGGGCTGTCATCTAGACTTAACTTGCTTGTAGTAAGCAGAGTTTATAACCACTGTATATGGGTTTTCATTTAGAGCCTTTAGATTAAACAACATGTATGGGCAGTGTAAGAATCCTGGGTCAAAGAGAGGTCAAGAACACATTCATACATTCATTCACTTCCCCTGCTTCTTACTACCCATAATTTTAGACAGAGCTCCGTTCTCTCTCACCCAGGCCCTGCTGCTGGAGCCATTGCCATGACCCAATGCCCTGTTCTTTCTCTCATTTGATTCTCATTATCCTGACGCCTAACTGGCCGATCTTCACTCCCACCCAGCCAATAAAGTCTCTCGTCCTTCCTCCCGTCCCCAGGTCACATGATTCTGTTTGCCATTCACTTAACCAGAACATTTTTCCATGATCTAATTCCGGCTGTGTTTTTAAGTTCGTACTTGTAACCCACCTCCCAAAAGAAAGGCACGCTTTAAAAAAATTTAAATTAAAAAAGGCCCAGGTGATTAATCCCTGTTCTACCACCTATGCTAATATCGCCAGTCTAAAACAGCCATCATATACTTGTTTTATACAGAGTATATCATAAATACCAGACCAAATAGAAAGCAGATGAGTGTCACAAATGTGGATCATTCTGATTACCTGCAGATTATCTGTATTCATTCACCTCAGTCGTAATTCCTTCAGTAAACCTTCAGTCCCATGTGGACCAGTAAAAATGCCCGGCTAGTTTGACTGTCTTACAGTCAGCTGTCACGCAGCTAATTCTCTTTCTCGTGAGAAATGTCATTATTTTAGGTGGCCTAGGGACCGTCTTTAATGTTTGGTATTTCTTGGACAACGTAGCCCCCCTGCCTGAATATCACAGATCTTTCTCCCTCAACCTGGATGTACATTTGCTTCTACATAAAATCGGAAAAGAAAGATTGGATAGCATTTGAAATAAAGATGAAATAGATTTCTGTCGACTGCAAACAAATTGTTTACATTATTAAGATCATTAAGACTAGTTAAGCAGATGTCTTTGTCAAGTGATATTGTATTGATTGTATTGTATTGATTGTATTGATAGATTTTTTTGTAATAATGGATGTTATTGACTTAAAAAGACATCGATTATGGTCTAGTAAGGTTTTAGGTTTGATGGCATTGAATTTTCTGTCAGGAACTCACTACATTTGAGACCATCTACGAAAATGAGAAAATTAGTCAGCCTGTCATTCAGCAGCACAGACCAAGCAAGAACAGGCTTGCTTTCCTGGTCAGTCTGTATGTCTGTAATTTGTGTCCCTGTGTCTCTAGCTAGTTAGAACACCAGCTTTATGAATGACATATGAAGGAGCAAAGTGCCGTAAGATCCATCAGATCCAGGATCCAATAGTGGGAAGCGATAACCACGCCTTAGAAGCGAGTCCTGTGTTTTTGCTCTGGCCCTTGCAGTAATTGCTGAATTTTCTGTGCGCCGTCCAAGATGTAAAAATGCTGAGCTTTTTATCCCTCTCTGGCTTCCAAAGTAACTGTGTCGTGCTTCTCTCTATCATATATCAGTTTTATCTTTAATAATTTATAAGTAACCTAACTAATTCAACTAAGTCAACAAAAAGTATGTAAAACCGCAGTCTGCCCCTGTGATTGGAATTAAGCTGTAAACGTGCATTAGACATTGAGAGAAAGGGATTGGGAGATAGACTGCTTTTCGAACTGGGAATTTGGTCATTTACTCTACTGCAGTGTAATTCTGTGTGGAACTTACAGATGTGTCAACCAATGACAGGTTGTTCTGAAGAGATAATGGTCTTATCTTAAAGGGAACTCTTCAGCGTGCCCCGGGAAATCTACCTTTCTTCACATATTGGACAGTCGCTTCAATGTAATTATACCACATGGAAATACACCTGTCAGTTCCAGGAAAAGCTTTTTTTTTTTTAATTTGTACATTTAATTTGTAGAGAGAACTCTTTATGCACATTTATACAAAGAACTTCTTTTGGTACATACCTTCCTGTAATTGATTTTTGAAAGCAGGACTAGAGGAATACTATTTTTTTGTTTAAGAAGTTTCATTGGATGATTTTTTTGACCTAATACTATTTAATTCCAGATGAACAGGCAGTGTAATGTGTTTGCCGTGGGGAGGGTGCCGAACCGCCGACCTACTGGAGTGCTGTTGTTGAGCACTTAATGCTCTGTGGAGCCAATCAGATTCATGTGCTTCCGTGTTACGCAACAGGCTGTGGGGCTTGCTCGTTGTTTGACTTTAAGCCACTCCCCCTCTCCTATATCTGCTTCTGTCCCTCTTCTGAAGAACAAAAACACGAAGATGACCAGCCCTACGACCGCCTAGCCGACTCTCCTCAGCAGACATACGCTGCACTTTTGCATCACTCTCCACCATCTCTGCTTTTCGCATCAGCTCTAAATGTCCTTCAGCACTCTAACTCCTCCAAACCCCGATCTCATACCATCCACCGCCTCAGCTGCGTTAGAAAGGCAACAGTCTCAGCTTGACAGAAAGTTTAGCTGCTCCCAAAAAAATAGCTTAATTCCCACAGAGTTTGATAGAAGAGCTTCATTCATGCTACAGTCGGAAAGCTCGGTTTTTCTAAACATGCCAGGAGACTGCATTTCTCTTGCGTTGACGCGAAAGGTTTCATCCTCAGATTATTAGAAAGCTTAACTCCTTCAGAGGACTGAAGAAAGGCTTCCTTTCTACCACATTTGTGAAGAAAGCCTTCATCCATCCATCATTCCATCCATCCATCCATCTTTCTTCTATAATGCTGATCCAGTGGAGGGTCGTGATGTAGAAGCTACATTCTCAGCATTTTAGAGCTGAACTTCTTCTGAAGGCGATACAAAGCCTTCATGCCAGCTGAGTATGTTATAAAGGCATTGCTTCTCAGGATACTAAAGGCTTTTATTCCTGGAGAGTATATTATATAAGTTTAATTCGTACTGAGGATATTACAAAGGAGTCATTTCTGCAGAAGATGTTCGAAAAGCATCTTTCCGAATCTGGCTTCGTGATCTGCTTGTTTCAAAGACATCTTCCTATCTGAGGAAGATATTATTTCAGGCTGAAAACTTCTAACGTCTGTACACGTCTCCCTTTTCAGTTTTATTGATGGTTTTGTCTGTTTTGCTTTTGAGTCACTTCATTTTTGTAAGGAAATACAGTTACAGACCATGCTCTGAATGCCAAGTGAGGTTTATAGAAGAGTAAAGATATAGAACACAGAATTATACCCAGGTGTAGTTATATTACTGTATGTTTCTGCATTTATGTGAGCAGTCGGTCATGCTGAAGTCTCGGAGCTGTTTCATCCCCCAAAAACGGCTCCTTCCTGCAGTCTCTGCCCCCCCCCCCCCCCATCTCCCTGCCCTCCAGCACTCAGTACGCCCTGACAGCTCCTGTCTCCCGCTATCATCTCTGTGGAGCGCATTAGGAAACAATTCTTTCCCGCTAAAAGATATTGAAAGGGTTTGCTGAGTGTGTTCGTTATCAGCTGAGCCCAGCCAGAACCTGCAGCTTCTCCGGTCGCGCAGGCAGGTTCTCAGTTCTCGGTTCCTGCTGGGTTCTTGTCCTCTGGATTCCTAGTTCTTGGATCCCTACTGGTTTCTTACTTACGTTCATTTTGTTTGAAACATCTCAAAGCCTCAGATGGCCCGATTCCAAGACCATGACTGGGTTTGGTGCTTCCTCCAAGGAATGTGTTACAACTCCGGTCCATTGAATACTTACAATCTGATGTTCATTCTTCGTCCACCACCTTCTAACTACACCCAGTTTCCAACTTTCCAACCCACACATGCTAGCTGCTCTCTCCAGCTTCACTCATCCCAGTGTGCTGCTCAGGAACTCAATATTAGCTTCATCCACATTTGTAATTACCTGTCCAAAGTGCACCGTCTCAAATGGACCCCGACACACACACACACACACACAAAGCATTATTATAGTGTATTAATCACTCATTAGGACCCAGTTTATCTTTTGCATGCTGATTTTGCTTGCTAAGCTGGCGATGATGCCATTAGCAGCTCGGTCAATAAAACCAATTAGAAATTAAATCGTCTCGCTCCTCTGATGATTTCTGCCGGAAATATGCTGATGCGCGGCATGGGGTTAATCGGTCATCCCACCGAGTGGCCATGAAGCCGTCCTCAGTGAGAGATGAACAGCATGCTGGGATTGGGAGCGGGGAGCATGGCGTGGGGCCGAGGCGGAACTGTGCCTTAGTAGAGCCGGTGACGGTGGGAGCGCGGTGCTTTTAAACCTCATTACGGCCAGCTTCTGGGGGTGAGGGGATGTCCTACAGGCAGCGGGCCGGCTCTTTCAGGGAGACAGGTTTGGAATATACCCCCCGTGTCAGTAGATGAAATGGTGCTATAGGGCCAGATGTGTTTTTTTTTATCATCTTCCATGAGAGGTGGGCGCCAAACCCCCCGTAGCTCCCTGGCATGTCGTTCTTACCCCCTAATAGCACCGCGTGAGTGGCGAAGGCACTCGAGAGCTTGCTGGGGGGTCCTTGCGTGGCTGGCATGTACATAACCTGGACCAGACAGCTTTTTCCTCACTATTCGAGCAGATACGCGGCACCCCCTGTGCCAGGCTGGGCTGGGTGCCACTCTCCTGAATGGCTGGAGCATCGCATCCTGGCCTGGCTGTCAATCAAAGGGGCCCTACTAGAGAAATAAAAAAATCAGCCACACTAGTACTTTTCTGCAGGTCGTTGTGTTGAGAAGATATGAAGCCGAACCCTCCCTATCCATAGATATATACCTTTCTGCAAAGTATTGCCTATGAGGCTTGCTAATGGGCTGTGTCCCCTCGCATTAGCTTTAATGGACTTCCAGAAGCGTCGTATATATATGTATGGCCTGGTCCTGCCTTCTGATTGGACAGCTTACCTCCTATTTGCCCCCTATTTGTGCTGGGCCATTTTCACGAAGCTCTCTGATGTTTTTTATTTTTCTTAAGGAGTCCTCTTGCTGTTTATCTGTTGCTTTAAAAAGAAAAGAAAATAATTCTTTATCTCCATTCCGTCCCTTTCATGCATTAATCACCAAAGACGCATGTTCCCGGGCGAAGGCGTCCGAGGATTGTCAACGAGGGTCCCGTCGGGGCCTGGAAACAGGAGCTCCGTGGGCCCCCTCTCACACGGTGCCATCCTGGTGATTTATGTCCCCCCGCTACCTCGTCCACAGTAATGACTTGCCTTCGGTCTGCGTTCCACTTCTGCGGCCCTCGCTGCCTGGGGGGCACTCACGTCCACCCTCATCTCCCGCAGAGGGATGCGGCCTCCCGGATCTTGAAATTCATGGATGCACGTGTCCCAGGTCTCCCCAGTTCCCGCTGAAGAGCTTTCCAGCCTCCTCACGCACACCGCCGTGGCGTAACCGTAGCCACAGCAACCAAGATCGTGTCACTGGTCGGGTCACA
This sequence comes from Brienomyrus brachyistius, assembly GCF_023856365.1. Taxonomy (NCBI): domain Eukaryota; kingdom Metazoa; phylum Chordata; class Actinopteri; order Osteoglossiformes; family Mormyridae; genus Brienomyrus; species Brienomyrus brachyistius. The sequence continues at coordinate 8,479,611 of NC_064535.1, read as the reverse complement.
CAAAGGGTCACCGAGGAGCATGGATGGGGCGAGGAGGGTGGAGGGGAATTCAGCTACATCTCTGGAGGGCGCTGCGCGGAGTCAATTTGCCACTATAAGCGGTCAATTGATGGAGTCTGGAAATGTGTAGGAGAGGGAGCTGATAAATGATTAGACAGCCAGGACTATAGCAGGAATTGGAAGTGGCCTTGAACTTTAGAGATCCTGTTCTAACAGAGTCTGATTGGAGGAGTCTGACCCTCGTACGGTAAGTGCCTTCATCAGGTCAGTGCTGGAGGAGCCCGACTCTCGCACACGAGAGCCTCGTCCCACAATACCCTGGGGGCTTTCGTGTGCCAGCGCTAGGTAGGAGCGGCCCTGATGGGAGCAAGCGGAGAAGTTCCCATGACGAAAGTGAGGCGAGTGGCATGCGAGGCAGCTGTCCCACGCAGAGCCCTGCTCCCACCAAACAGTACCTGCCCAGCTGTCCATGGCTACACTAGCACTATCCCACAAGTGTGACCTAATTATATATATATATATATATATATATATATAAGTGCGTGTGTATTTATGGTGTGGTCCTTAATGTGAATTATTTCCACTGGCCTGCGGAGCAGGAGCAGTCAGGGTAACGAACCGATGCAAGGTGGTCAGCGTTACCCATAATGCACCAGCACCGCCGCTCATGACTGGCGAGAGGCTCGTATGTATTTTTAGCTTCGATCTGCCCGGTGGAAGCAGCAGGAAATGTGCTGGCTGTGCTGTATACATTTCTGCTGAGGTCCACGAACGACAAAGAGCCCTTCTTCTCCACGGCTCCCCCCCTGTCCGGCCTGCAGCTCCGAACCTCCCCAACTACGGGTCCTTGTAATACCAGCTCAGCATTTCTCTGTGCTAATAGTCTCAACCCAGTATATGTGGGTCCCAGTCATACCAGCTCGACAGATTCTCAACAATATCAAGAATAACCAAGACTGAGTGTCTGTTTGCCATTAGTACTAGAACAGGATATTTGTTTGCCGAAAGCTCACAAGTGGAATCTCTGTTCCACTAAAACCAAGAGTATGCCAGGGATAGTACCCTCTACAATTAGTGCTAAATTCAGAAAATTCAGGTGAATTCACATAATTACTTTTATTTGCTTTCAGGCATTTATGTGGCTGCCTATGGCTGCTATTATTTTGGCTCCTATGGGTCCTAACTGGCAGAGGTAGACAGAAAGAGTAAATGGTAGCTCTAACTTGTGTAACCACCTGTTGATACCTGCACAGTTCATAATAAAATTTACAAATGTTATTCTCTGCAGTCCTGCCTTTATTATATAAATTTATTCTAAGCATGTAAACAAACACAGGCGCTACTCCTTCCAAGCCAGTATATTTGTGTGCCACCAGTTCAGGATCATGTATTGCTGTGCCAGAAATACTTGCACAACAGAAACTCGATTTTTCCTGTGTTATTAGTATTAGTCAGTATATCAGTCGGACAGCCGTAGAAGCTCAACAGATTTTCCATGCCGATAATTTCAGCTTCCAGTATCTCCATCCGACTGCTGCCAACCATGTTTATCTGGGGCTGTGTAGTTCTGTGCTGCTGGTACCAGTTTGGTGTACTTCTGTGACACCATTAAACGTACAGTTAGAGTGGGACATACTGGGTTGCTATGTTGTGGCCCCTTTTACTGCCTCGTGTTCAGCCTGAGCACCATTGCAGGACTGCCCCTGTCTGGAGTCGCTATTTATAGCGGTCAAAATAAATTGTGGTGCATCTCACTCCCGTGAAAACATTGCTGTGTGGTGGGAACATTTGCCTACTTCGAGGTACCATTTAATTGTCATTTTGACCTTTTTCCTGGGAGTTAACCAAATATAAATAATAATAATAATAAAATCAACCCACACCATGAAGGTCAGAGCTGGTACCTTCCGAGGCTTTGGGTTAGCGAGTGCAATTTGATTTGTGTGGAGAAAGTAGCCATTACACACGGGTTGGGGGGTGGGGGGAGAGGCCCAGTGGGTTGGACCGCTCCCCAACAACAGGGGTGTTTCTAATGAGGTGGAGATGGATCCTGCCTAGTGTGTGTTTGCTGGGGGCTTCTTGTTATAGCTGCCTACGTGAACAGCTGGCCTTGAACTATCTTTACAGCACTTTGTCATGACTTCAGCTGGAGTCCCACCCGTGACATGGAATGGAAGTGAAGTTTCGCAGCGATGCGGCTCCCCCCGGAAATAGACCGGCCAGCTGCTCCATAGAGTGAGCCGCCGGCCTTCGTCGGTCCTGTCCATTTTCCCGGGCCGGCGGGACGAGCAGCTACAGCACGCGCGCTGGGTTTGGGCGAGCCTTGATGTTTCCATGGCGACTGATCACCCGTCACAGGCTCTTTAATTAATGAAACCCAGCTGCCCCTGATTGGACTAATTGACTGGTAGGGTTTTAAATGGAGTCAGTTGGTTTTCGTTAGTGTGGAAGCAGAAATTGGGAAGGAATAGTCTAATAATTAATAGTGGTGATAATAGTGACAACAACAACAATCATCTTCATCAGTCTGTAGGGATGTTTTTTGCACTTTGTGTTGAGTTACCAGAGTTGTGTTGAGTTACCAGAGTTGTGTTGAGTTACCAGAGTTGTGTTGAGTTCCTTTCAGTTCTTTTCTAACCATGTTGAGTGAAACTCATTGTATGTTTGAGATCTGATAACAAACTGCGGGATCAGTAGTTAGGCACATGCAAATGTCTTTATTACTTGTCGGGGGTTTTTTCCTGAATACATACCGGTCAGGCCACACCCCTACCCTGCACTCTGTGCTGCCTGGAATGGGCTATGCCCCCCCCCCCCCGTGACCACGGGGATCTTTGAGAGTCCAGTTTAAATTTAGGAAGGGACGGCCAACTGCCTGGTATGCCCCCAGATTCAGGATGATTTATTAACGGTGTCAAAGGGAGGGCAGGCGGATAGCAGGGAATTCAAGAGGCCAACGTGGCCCTCAGGGCTGATGTGCCGGCACCCGTGGGGCTAGATCTGCAGTCACCTGGGGCACACCCTGCAGGCACGTTCGTCTTGTCCCCCTCCCTGGTCTCACCCCCCCAGGTTTAATGTGCCTTCCAACGTGTGCTCCAACGTCAGCACTAATGACACCATACATATTTCATGTCATATTTTTTTGTCAGAGACTCGTTCTTTAATATTTTATCAATCATATGACTGATACTGGGGCCAGAAATAGCGTGTTGTGCCCAATCTTCACAGAAGGGCCTTAATAATGGTTCCCATGTATCCGTGACGCCTGTTTACACCGCGTGTCTCACCGTTGTTAAGGCTCCGGAGCACAGCAGCACTGCTAGATCCCCCAGAGCCAGATGACAAAGGCTCCAAAGCCAAGAAGCATCTTACACATCCCCACTCTAAATATAGACGCCATGTTCACCCGTCCCACCACTGCACGTTTTACACGTTGAGGCACGCAAGCGCAATACGGCCGAGCTACTGTTATAACAGTTGGGAGAGAGAGCACCCAGTGGCCTGTAGGGGGCGACCAAAGGCAGGGATGATTCAGGAGAACTAGGGCTGAAAGGAACATCGGACTAAACCAGTGGTTCCGAATGACTTAAGGCCCAGTCAGTCCAGAGCTCACCTTCAAAGCCACCTTCTACCTCCAGTGTTACCAGCGAGCTGGGAAGCTCTAAAACTAACCCCTCTTCTTAATGTGGCCTGTGTCCTATTTATTCATTTCAGTGACAGAAAGAGGTGAAAGACCAGTCCTGGACATTTACATTCATCTTTATTTAGCAGATGCTTTGGCCCAAAGCGACGTACAAGTCGAGGCAAATAGTACAAACATACAGTACTGTTCAAAAGTTTCAGACAAAGATTTTGTTTAAATGATCTTCATCTTGACAAAGGTGTGTTAGGTTAGCGGAAGTCACTCCCTTATTTGCAACAATCATCCGATACACAAATGTACTTTTTAGCTCGACCACTATTCCACCTTGTCTAGTTCATCAGTACCTCAATGACATTTTAAAGTAATTATAATGATTAACTGAGTGTGCTGGCTGTGAAATGTAATGAACGCTTGGAACGGCCGGTGTCCCTCCGAGGAGTCTTATTGCCATCTGACGAGATATCAGCAAGAAATTCCTGTTTGTTATTATTTTATTGCTCTTTATTTGCGTATATTCTTATTGTGTTTGTTGTTCTGAGCAAATATGCGTCTACAACCCAGAATAGCTTTAAACATTTTCTTGTAACTGCCTAGGGGGTGGCATGGTGGTGCAGTGGTTAGCACTGGGGGCAGCATGGTGGTGCAGTGGTTAGCACTGTTGCCTCACACCTCTGGGACCCGGGTTCGAGTCTCCGCCTGGGTCACATGTGTGTGGAGTTTGCATGTTCTCCTCATGTCGTCGTGGGGTTTCCTCCGGGTACTCCAGTTTCCCCCCACAGTCCAAAAACATGCTGAGGCTAATTGGAGTTGCTGAATTGCCCGTAGGTGTGCATGTGTGAGTGCATGGTGTGTGAGTGTGCCCTGCGATGGGCTGGCCCCCCCATCCTGGGTTGTTCTCTGCCTCGTGCCCTTTTCCTCCCCCCCCCCGACCCAGTAGGATAACCGAAAATGGAAAATGGATGGATGGCCTAATACGTACTGTCAAGGAGTTAACTAGGCAAAATTTGTTTGTTGCCTTACTGTCTATTGAACTTTAATGTACTTTTTGCAGCCACTAATATCTGCACTTTCTGGCTAGATGCTAAATTGCATATCATTGTACCTGTAGATTGAAATTAAATTTGAATCTAATCTAATCTAATCTAATAAGTGTTACTAAACTCCCAGCTCCGGGAGCAAAAATGTGCACTGTTAGACTGTTAGAATTTGGAGGGAGCAAAAATGTGGACTGATTGTGGCCCCCTGAGGACCAGATTGGGAAACTCTGCATTGGACAAACTGATTTTCTGTATTTGAGGTGTTTGTACATGATGATATAAGTGTACGGGAATTAAGTCAAATTAGGGTCATGTGAGTAGAGAGCGGAGATGTCAACATGAGGAGCATGTGTGTGATAATGTACATGTCAGTCACTGTCTGTGGCGACCTGGCTATGACTGATTCCTTCTGAAACTGCAGACACAGAAATAGTTTGGTTGAATAAACCTTGTAGTAACTGGGGACAAAGTTTGGGTGGCCTGTGCCCTACTGAGCACCAAGGACAAGTGTCTCGTTGTCCCGTCTGAGTCTGTTGGGATGTTTGATTTCCAGTTGCAACAGTTTGTGTCTGTGAGCATGAGCAGGTTATGTGGGATACTCCGGCAATCTCAGCTGTTTGCATGTGTGTTCATGAGCACGTTATGTGGGATACTCCAGCAATCTCAGCTGTTTGCGTGTGTGTTCATGAGCACGCTATGTGGGATACTCCGGCAATCTCGGCTGTTTGAGTGTGTGTTCATGAGCACGCTATGTGGGATACTCCGGCAATCTCAGCTGTTTGCGTGTGTGTTCATGAGCACGCTATGTGGGATACTCCGGCAATCTCAGCTGTTTGCGTGTGTGTGCATGAGCACGCTATGTGGGATACTCCGGCAATCTCGGCTGTTTGCGTGTGTGTTCATGAGCACGCTATGTGGGATACTCCGGCAATCTCAGCTGTTTGCGTGTGTGTTCATGAGCACGCTATGTGGGATACTCCGGCAATCTCAGCTGTTTGCGTGTGTGTGCATGAGCACGCTATGTGGGATACTCCGGCAATCTCGGCTGTTTGCGTGTGTGTTCATGAGCACGCTATGTGGGATACTCCAGCAATCTCGGCTGTTTGCGTGTGTGTGCATGAGCACGCTATGTGGGATACTCCGGCAATCTCGGCTGTTTGCGTGTGTTCATGAGCACGCTATGTGGGATACTCCAGCAATCTCGGCTGTTTGCGTGTGTGTGCATGAGCACGCTATGTGGGATACTCCGGCAATCTCGGCTGTTTGCGTGTGTGTTCATGAGCACGCTATGTGGGATACTCCGGCAATCTCGGCTGTTTGCGTGTGTTCATGAGCACGCTATGTGGGATACTCCAGCAATCTCAGCTGTTTGCGTGTGTGTTCATGAGCACGCTATGTGGGATACTCCGGCAATCTCAGCTGTTTGCGTGTGTCTTCATGAGCACGCTATGTGCGATACTCCGGCAATCTCGGTTGTTTGCGTGTGTGTTCATGAGCACGCAATGTGGGATACTCCAGCAATCTCGGCTGTTTGCGTGTGTGTTCATGAGCACGCTATGTGGGATACTCCAGCAATCTCAGCTGTTTGCGTGTGTGTGCATGAGCACGCTATGTGGGATACTCCGACAATCTCAGTTGTTTGCGTGTGTGTGCATGACCACGCTATGTATGATACTCCAGCAATCTCGGCTGTTTGCGTGTGTTCATGAGCATGCTATGTGGGATACTCCAGCAATCTCAGCTGTTTGCGTGTGTGTTCATGAGCACGCTATGTGGGATACTCCGGCAATCTCGGCTATTTGCGTGTGTTCATGAGCACGCTATGTATGATACTCTAGCAATCTCAGCTGTTTGCGTGTGTGTTCATGAGCACGCTATGTGGGATACTCCGGCAATCTCGGCTGTTTGCGTGTGTTCATGAGCACGCTATGTGGGATACTCCGGCAATCTTGGCTGTTTGCGTGTGTGTTCATGAGCACGCTATGTGGGATACTCCAGCAATCTCAGCTGTTTGCGTGTGTGTGCATGAGCACGCTATGTGGGATACTCCGGCCATCTCGGCTATTTGCGTGTGTGTTCATGAGCACGCTATGTGGGATACTCCAGCAATCTCGGCTATTTGCGTGTGTGTTCATGAGCACGCTATGTGGGATACTCCGGCAATCTCAGCTGTTTGCGTGTGTGTTCATGAGCACGCTATGTATGATACTCCGGCAATCTCAGCTGTTTGCGTGTGTGTTCATGAGCACGCTATGTGGGATACTCCAGCAATCTCGGCTGTTTGCGTGTGTGTTCATGAGCACGCTATGTGGGATACTCCAGCAATCTCGGCTATTTGCGTGTGTGTTCATGAGCACGCTATGTGGGATACTCCAGCAATCTCGGCTGTTTGCGTGTGTGTTCATGAGCACGCTATGTATGATACTCCGGCAATCTCAGCTGTTTGCGTGTGTGTTCATGAGCACGCTATGTATGATACTCCGGCAATCTCAGCTGTTTGCGTGTGTGTGCATGAGCACGCTATGTGGGATACTCCAGCAATCTCGGCTATTTGCGTGTGTGTTCATGAGCACGCTATGTGGGATACTCCAGCAATCTCGGCTATTTGCGTGTGTGTTCATGAGCACGCTATGTATGATACTCCGGCAATCTCAGCTGTTTGCATGTGTGTTCATGAGCACGCTATGTGGGATACTCCGGCAATCTCGGCTGTTTGCGTGTGTGTTCATGAGCACGCTATGTGGGATACTCCGGCAATCTCGGCTGTTTGCGTGTGTTCATGAGCACGCTATGTGGGATACTCCAGCAATCTCAGCTAATAATAAAAAAATAATAATAATTTCATATAAACCACTATAACTGTGGAAGAATTTAAAACAATGATAATTTCAGCCAAGGTCTAACTTTCAGCTAAATGATCATAATAAGTTACGGAACGGCCCCAGTGTGAACTTCCATGCTGCCCACTTTGTTTTTGCTTGGACAGGGAGGGAAAATGAGGCTCGATTCAGTATATTAAATGGCTCCAGTTACATGCTAAGCTAAAAAACTATGATGGTCAGCAGAGAAAACAGAGTCTTCAGTCGAGATTCGGATTAAACCTGGACTGTTGATTGACATTACTTTGTTATTACAAATCATCAGCGCCGAACGCAGCTGCGTGAAACAGGCGACAGCGAATAGCCTGAGTGAATGATCATCGCGATGGCGGTAATGACACAAATACGTAAGAGACAAAATGCTCCGAAAATGACAGGGATGGCTCAATGCTTTTTGAGAGTGAGTAGTGCAGGATAATGGACGTAATGCTTATAGTCAGGAGGAGCTGAACAATGAAGCCAAAGCCAACAAGATGTCCGATTCAGTCCAATATGGCTGGTGTCCAGGGAAAATGACAGGTACAGGAATGGTAGCCCTGACTGGATTCTGTGCTTGTCTGTATATCTGACTGAAGGCAAACAATTAATAATTAACTGGATTGATTTCGGGGCGGCATGGTGGTGCAGTGGTTAGCACTGTTGCCTCACACCTCTGGGGCCCGGGTTCGTGTCTCCGCCTGGGTAACATGTGTGTGGAGTTTGCATGTTCTCCCCATGTCGTCGTGGGGTTTCCTCCGGGTACTCCGGTTTCCCCCCACAGTCCAAAAACATGCTGAGGCTAATTGGAGTTACTAAATTGCCCGTAGGTGTGCGTGTGAGAGTGAGTGGTGTGTGAGTGTGCCCTGTGATTGTTTGTGAGTGTGCCCTGCTGGCCCCCCATCCAGGGTTGTTCCCTGCCTCGTGCTCATTGCTTCCGGGATAGGCTCCGGACCACCCGCGACCCAGTAGGATAAGCGGTATGGAAAATGGATGGATGGATGGATAGATTTCATAAACAGTGAGTATGAAGTTATGCTCTAAGAAGAGAATTAGCAATATTGTTCCAACATGTATGAGAAGTATGGTGGTATTTCCTGTTGCTGACTCTCCCTGTAGCTGATTCTCCCTGTTGCTGAATCTCCCTGTAGCTGACTCTCCCTGTAGCTGACTCTCCCTGTAGCTGACTGCTTTATGGGGCTGACAGTAAGGAACGTAGCAGCACCAAGGATAATGAACAACCAGGGACACGGAGACCATGACGAATGGGTCTAAAACCACAAGACTTGAGTACTATTCCAGTGGTGACCAGGTCCCTGAGAAGAAGGGTGCAGGAGGATAGGGATTAGGTAACATCTAACCCTGTTCAAACAGCGTGCAGACCCACCTTCTCTGGGTGCTACAGAGTAGGGGAGAAATCCTTCATCTTCCGCAGCTTCCTCCTCATCCCCATAATATGTTTCCGGTACCTGTGATGCCTGGGGAGGTTGGGCTTGGGATGAGGAGGGTTGCCATGGAGGCTTTTACATACCGACAGGCACAGGAAATGCTGCTGACTGTGGAGCAGATTAGCGCAGGCTGGCCAGCGCATATGCAGATGAGGTGACTCGCTGAGTCACAGCTCTCCGTTTCCTGTTTGTCAAACTGCCATCTCTGCCGTTGCAAGGATCCGGTGCTAATCCCCATGATACATACGTTTCCGTGGGAGAACCAGATGAGAGAGAATGACGAACACCTGATTTACCTGTGGGGCATGTTATGTTAATTTAATTAAACTGTGTGTGTGTGTGATCTGTGCTCTATCATCCTGTGATTTATTCACTTCCATCTTTCGCATTGGTGGAAATGCATTTGTCAGTTATGCTCAGTTCCATATTCAGCTGTTAAATATTATATATAATGTTTCAATTATGTTGTTTTGTTTGCACGGCTGATTCTTGCGTTTTTAAATTCATATCTGTGATATAGTCCTTTCTTCCTGCTTTTAGCACAACCTTCAGTTTTGCCTTTACATGATAATATCGTACCTTTTAATATCGTTTTGTAGCCAATAGGGCAGACGTCCCTTTTTTTACCTCAGGCCACAGTTACAGGGTAATTATTCCTGCTGGGACGCCGACATATAATTTAGAAAGCATGGTCCATCGGTCCCCCCCATTGCTCAAGGGCCCACCAGTGATATTACTCTGCTGACCGATGTCATAGTAACGTAACGTTACAGCGCAATCACTCACGTGATTGTGGTGACGCTGGTGTAGGAGACCTACTGCACAGCCCATATAATTATGTACAGTGCATTATACTTGATAATGATAAACAGCTTTATTACTGGCTTCTGTGTTTTATATTTGTAACTTTTTATCATTATTTTAGAGTGTACCCTTTTTACTCATAAAAACAATTTACTATAAAAGAGTAGGCTATACCATCTAGATTTCTATGAGTACAGTATGATATATATCAATCCGCCATTCGTTTGCCGTCTATTTAAATTGTTGGCTTGGGTTATCCTCTGGATTTCAGTATGGCGACATCCCAGTAGTGAGGCTACTGCCGGAGTGTCTCACCTACAGACAGGTGGCAGCAGCGTCCTGACTGAATCCGGAGGACACTCTAGTCTACGCTTACGCTGAGCTCGTAAAGCACTGACCCGTCACAGCTTCTGGCCTGGCCGTGAGAAGGCTGAGCCCAGCTGCACGTAGCTGTGGAAGAGAGCACCGGGGGCCCTGATGACCCCGGTCCCAGGAGGGCTAACGACATTCTCCGCTCGGCGGGCTGTAATGAGCCTGCTCTCAGAGACAGGATTACGTCTTCAATGAGAGGTATTACTGCTCATTTTCTGTGTGGCTGCTTCCAGTCGCCTTATTGTGCGATGGCTTAATCCCAGGGAGATGTGAATTAGCTGGAAGAGAGCACACGCCGCATGCCCCCAGTGAACTGAGCCTGTGACTGCAGTCTCGGAGCACATCCCATACTTCTTGCCCTATGACTGATGGGGGCTCCTTTGGAGAACAAAACAAGGGGACCTTCAGCTAGATGGAATGCTCATTTATGTGCTTCTGCACGCCCTTCTATTGGCCCAGACCATTGTCCCGAAAAAAGGCCGAAAGGGTTCCAATCCACTTATATTTCCTAGGAATGTAAGAAGGAATGGGTTCAGGTTGCTTAGCAACAAGCTCTATGTAGCGATGGACAGATAAGACCCCTTACTTCCACTTTGTGTCCCTATTGGCTGAAGATGCTTTGGGACAGGGATCTCTGTTCCAGCCCTTGGCATGTATATTTGTGTCTGATTCTGCATGTCTGAGTCGGGCAGCCTGTTCCTAACATGGTCACTCCGATTGATTCTGTGGGTTATGCCGTCTGAGATGCAACAGCCGGTCATGTTTGGCTATTAATGAAGAAGCTGTTGCTTTAATGAATGAATCTAAATCACTCTTTAATTTTATAAAGCCACACTGTATGCAGTTTTCAGCTGCAGTACTTTATAAGAATATATTAAGTTGGCTTCCCTGCCAAAAATTTAATTTTTACTTGTGCTTGAATGTTACCGTGGCCATAACTTTAAGCTCATTCCTTCAGTTGCTGATGTTAGCAATCCTGATTGGATGGGGACCTGGATGGCTCAGGGTTCGAGGCTTTCGTCAGAGTCACATCCCTGGCATGTCTGGTGGCTTCTGGGATACTGTAGGAGGAAAATACCTCATTATAAATTGTCATTCATCAGTAACATTCCTGGCAGCTAATTATATAACTTTTGATTTATTGGCTTGGTTGTTTTTTTGTACTTATTTAACTTTGTCTAGTTTCTGTATTTGAGGGAATAAAATACAGTATTTACTCTTGAAATAAATGTCACTTTAAATCTGAATTAAGCACCAGGTGTAATGTATGTAGATAGATAGATAGATAGATAGATAGATAGATAGATAGATAGATAGATAGATAGATAGATAGATAGATAGATAGATAGATAGATAGATAGAACTTTATTAATCCCTCGGGAAGGTTCCTCTGGGAAATTCTAGTTTCCAGCAGCAGTACACCAGCAATTACAAGTTATACAAATACAATAAAAAATACAATATAAGAGAATTTAAAATACACGTACTAAAGTAAGAGCCAAATAGATATTGCGGTATTGCACATGAGATTGCACAGTTATGTGGTCCATTGCACAGTCCGAATGCTCGATTATTATTATGTGTAGCATACTATATGTAATTTAATATTATCTTATATGTAACTAAATCTATACTATCCAATTATTTTCATTTTAGCAAAAATGCATTGTGTTGTTCCTGTGATTTAATGAACCAAACTGTAGTGACAAACTTTTAACAAGACATCTTGAATTTATTTCTCAGGCAAAACTCAGCTGCTAGAATTCCTTATATCCATGGACCCCTCACCACCAGTCACCACCCTGTATATCATATAGATTGGTCCCAGGAGCCTTAAAGGTCACAGTTGTCATGGATGCATTTTTAATGCAACACAGTAGAACACCCCTGAAATCGAAAGACCGTTACCCGTGTGTTGCCCATCATGTCATAGTATCTGACCTGCTGACATGCTCTGGAGGGCGGAGGGAAAGGGGGTAGAAGCATTAGAGAGGAGTGGGCTAAATGTAGCAGACCCATTGAGGTAGATAAATGTCCTGATGATTGGGCTCCCCCACTACTGCCCAATCTAGTAGCGATACTTGGGTCAAATTGCTGCTAGAGTTACAGAAGTGGGCTTGGGGGGGGGGGGGGGTATCGCTACCCCATTTCCATCCATTGAGTCATTCTTTGGAAACAGCTTGTATGAGGTCCCCTATGTGGAAATGGATGGAGAGTGAGAGGAATGTATGACCCCCCCCCCCTTCAAAAAGCAAACCAGCACCACTTGGTGCTTCCTCCACCGTGAGGGAAGCGTTACAGTTTTCTTGTGTGGTTTCACTGGAAGCTCAGTCTAGATGCCCAGTTGATTTTTTGACAGCACTTGTGTTTTTAATGTGCTATTTGCCTCATTTCTATGTCCATCCATTCATCCATTTTCCAAACCGCTTATCCTACTGGGTCGTGGGGGGTCCGGAGCCTATCCCAGAAGCAATGGGCACGAGGCAGGGAACAACCCAGGATGGGGGGCCAGCCCATCGCAGGGTACACTCACACACCAGTCACTCACACACACATTCCTATGGGCAATTTAGCAAGTCCAATTAGCCTCAGCATGTTTTTGGACTGTGGGGGGGAAACCGGAGTACCCGGAGGAAACCCCACGACGACATGGGGAGAACATGCAAACTCCGCACACACGTAACCCAGGCGGAGACTCGAACCCGGGTCCCAGAGGTGTGAGGCAACAGTGCTAACCACTGCACCACCATGCTGCCCCCATTTTTACGTCACTTTAGATAAAAGTGCTCAAACATATATTGAACAATGCACCCAAAAATGAGGGTAAAATACAAAAGTCTGTTGACATTTAATCAGAGTTTGTGTATCCCATCGTGACAAAGGTGATTACCCAACTAGTCAGTGACATAGTCAAAGCTTAAACTGACAAGAGTACCGAAATATCAGGGAACTCAAAGGCTAATATTTCAAGTGATGATATTCTGGTGGATGTACTACTGCTCCCAAGCACAGCTGTCTCAGGAATACGATGGGGTTTCATAAGACTACACAATGTTGACACTAATGAGATCATTCTGGATTTCGATTCAGCACTCCATCGCCGTTCACAGGAGGAGGGAGGACATGAAGGCGACTATCACATCTCTTTATTCGTGCCTGAAACAGATTTTCTTTAAGCATGTGCAGCGTATCTCACTGAATGGACGGTCAGTTTTTCATCAGACTTTCACAGAGCTGTTCAGAGTAAGTGCACAGGATGTCGAGATGGAGACAGGGAGTGAGTGTGAGATTGGGGATGGCTATTCATTGTGATGTACAGACAACTGCGGGTAAAAATCAGAAAGACAGAAGGGCATAGATTTGGGTATGGATGGCAGGGGCATGTTCCTACCAATATTGTGGGAGTATTGTGTGTTTTTAGGGAGGTGGGGGGCTGATTTGACCCCTACCAATGCTGAAACCAAGCCTACGGCCTTGGAAAGACAATAAGCACAGCTATATCCCAAGAGCTGATAGACTCTCATCAAAAACCAGTCAACTCGTTTTCTTTTCACGAGATGATTTTCTTTGCTTGGACATGCCAGGATTCTTGTCCAGCACGTGACCACTGGGGGGGGGGGGTGTACCAGTATCTCCACTCCCCTGCTCCCCAGCATCTTCCCGGCACCCCCAGTTCCCTCTCTGCTTCAGTCTCCCCAGCCTTTATCGGTGGCCATCCTGTACAGGAAATAGTTTCTCACTTCCCGTCTGTCTGTTTTTTGAGGTTTGTGGATCTTTGTCTTCGGTGGTTGCTGTTCGCAGTTTGGGATGAAAAAGCTGGCAGAGGAAGGAGACGCAGATGGCGTGTCGCCCCTAGGCGGCGCCGTCATGCAGACTGCAGTGCTGGGGGAACATCGTGGGCGGCAGTTTGCCGCTCCACCAGCACTGCTTCTCCTGTCTCGGGATGAGTCATGATCAGAGCAGGCCTGATTGTGGTGTGATTAGCTAATGAAGTGGAAATGTGGAAAGTGAGGATGGAAAGTGAGTGTGCGGATGGAAAATATCCCAGCACACTCTCAAGCTAAAGCCTCTAGGATTTATTCTTTTTCCACTTGCTTTCCTTGGCTGCGGTCAATGCAAAGAAAACAGTCGAGATTCGAGGTGTAGTCAATAACCGTGAGGGAGTTACCATCGCAAGGGTGACAGCGAACAGGCATGAATCACGGTGCACACGTGCACTCTGAAAGCGCACATGGAGTCTGGCCGAGTACGGCACTCGATGTCTGGCTCCTTCGGTGCGTTACCCCACTAGAGCATTCTAAAGCACAGCTAAAAGATCTGCACTTCGGAGTATCTTTATTGTCATCTGCAGCTACATGATCTTAGGTTCATTTGCTGCTACGAATTTACGATCTTATTATTCACAGTAAATGAAACAGCGATAAATAGAATATAAATATGAATCTGAAAGACATTTACCCATAGACAATGTGACATTTTAAACACGGCATACCAAAAGATGGACGTAAAACACAGACGGAAAAATACAATCATAAATATGGCTTAGTTAAAAAATATATATACTATTGTGCAATTAAATGGAATTAAACGGAAACCTAGGCATCGTGTTCCGTCTGTTGCCCCTGATAGTAGCGATGTGTGGATACGCATGCCAGTTCAGACAAGTGCTGTGGAATATGTTTGTGTCCCCAGCCACCGGCTCCATAGCAGCGGCTGCAGATGGACAATGCCTGCCGAGAGAGAGATTACGTTGAATCTGTTGTCTACGCCAGGGTCGTCCCTCCCTAAGCGGTGACAGCTGAACCACACGCGCTTGCTTTCCCGTTCCTCGTGGCTGCCGAGGCCACCCGGATTCTGGGACACTTCGTCAGGCGGCTATAAAAATATACTGGCGCTTCTGCGTCAGAAAGCGAGACGGTCTGCTTGTCACGCCACATCCGACACAGCGCCGGGAATGTTTCCTCTTCTGTATCGTCTGCTTTCTTTCCACAGTTTTGCTTGGCTCCTCCGAGGGGCCATTCATGCAAAGACAATCAATGTAGCCCCCAAAGCCTTTTCTGTGCCCATTGTACGCTCACTGGGAATGTGGAGTGTTGTGTTAGGCCATTTTTTACCTCCTTGCCGCAACACATTTTGGCTTCTGCTCTTTTCCAGGTAATGGAGTGAATTAACTTTCTGCCATTCTATTTACTCTCATTCTGTTTATGAGGTCACTTCCTGTCACGCTCCTTCTACATTACTGTTTGATTAGGAGATTATGTTATCATTCATAGTGCTGCTTCCTGTGAATGTCATAAGTATTGTTGCCTGATATTGCAGTACTCTGGACACAGAATGACAAGGCTTTACTCTAAAGTAAAAGTCGAAGTAACAGGTCTGGGTTTACTGTGAGTATACTTAAGGGAATATAGCTGTATGCTGGACATCAATCGTACCATTACTCAGATGTTGCTCCTGCATGTACTGAGTTTCCCTCCACCCCCAGTGGCTGTATTAGATCAGGGAATAATTCTTAATTGCTTCATGCAACTAATTAGTCATGGCAGGAAGGCTATATATCAAAGATTATTACCTTCACGTTAATTAGCCTCTCAGAGCAACGTGGCTTAACATAGCACTTCCTTTCCCCTCTTTCCCTTCTCATCTGCCCTTTTCTTTCCTCTCACACTGGCGGCAACGAATCAGCTGCAGAAAGACCCGACTAATTAATCATAAAGAATTTGGACCTCTGCATTAAAAGAATATACGACCCTTCACGGTTTCACATTCTGTACTCGCATGTCTATCTTTGCACACCATTATCTGACCCATAGACTAGTCTGTCAGTCTGGAGCAGTTGAAGTTGGACCTCGGGGAAGGGCACGGTAGTTGTAAATCAGGAGCTTACAAAGAACGCACGTCACCCAGATCTGCAGAGCAAGTTCTCGGACATATATAACTAGCGTCTGTTACTCACGGCCCAATAAGCATTTTGCCCCCATCTTTAGTGAACATCTGTATCTCATTGATTGCGGAAACCTTGGCATCTCACGTTAGCGTCGTTGCCTAAGTCAACCTAGTTCTTCATTTGCCAGCTGCCTCCTCCATCTTTCCAAGCTTCTGCTCTTGTTGTGACTTTCCGTCTTCTCCTGCTATTATTACCTGAGAGTCTGTGAGTGATATAGAGGCTGTATTGCATGTAGATCCTGAAAACATTGACCAGTCTTTCCTGACCCGGCTTCCAGCCACAGCAATCAGGCCACGACGACATCAACACAAACAAGAGAAAATAATCGGCAACCAAGAGCCCGGGGTAATGACCGAAACGTGACTAATTTTGATCTAGATCAGACCTTAATCAGTGAGAATAATGTTCTTCACTGGACAAGGCTGCGTGAGCTTAATGGAACGCTCAGCATCAAGGTGGTGAAGCATGTTTTTGATCAGGGCCTGTGTTTCTGCTGTCCTGCCCTCATTGGTTTGCTCTTAACAGACAGCCACCTCGGCCAATCAAAGGCAGCAGGGAAAACACTGGGTCACGCCCATCCATCCAAGCATTTTCTGCACCCACATGTCCAATTCAGGGTTGCACGGTTTTGTTTGGGAAGCTACAGGTGCAAGGCAGAGAACAAGCCAGGATGGGACGGGATGCCAAACTATCACAGGGCACACTCTCACACCATTCATACTTACAAACAATTTAATAACTCCAGTTCACCTTAGCATGATTTTGGACTGTAGGGGGAAACTGGACTACCCAGAGAAAACCGCGCAACACCACAGGGAAAACATACAAACCCCCAACACACACACAGAGCCAAGGCAGAGACTCAAACCCCGCCTCCAGAGAGGAAAGGCAACAGTGCTAACCACTGCACCACCTCCCAGTGCAATTGAATTGTCTTAACCAAGTTCTGAAAAGTCTTAAGTATTTAAACGTCTTACTGACCTGGCATAAGAGTATAAAGTCAGGCTGCCTTCTGTACAGTGTATTCATACTACTGTCTATCCTGTTATCTATGTTTATAAAAATATATTTCTGGTGCCGTATTATACTATAATTGTCTGTATTTTTCCTTAGTTTGTTTCCCTTCTACTTCCAATCTGGAATTATTAGTCGTATCACCACAGAGGGATCGCACTCAAAGCACAACAGCATCAATCACCCTGCTTCACTGTAGATGTTGTCAGTCGTTTAACTTGCGTGAAGGATGCTGTGATTCACTTGCTTCCACCCAAAGCCCTTTTACTGACCGGTCAACAGCAGACTTTGATGTAAATTAATGAGCAGTGTTCGGCATTTCAGGTCCAGAAGCCACAAATCCAGACCAGGATTTTGTATCTACCAGCCAGTTGAGCTTAAAGAGTCACAATCACAGAGTAACCTAGCTGGATGGTAGAAACAAAATCCTGGTCTGGATTTTCAGTTTCTGGACCTGAAATGCCCAACATTGGTAACATAATGGAGGGGAGCTCAGTCACCTTTAGCAACCTGGAAAAGAGAGCAGTTGTGTATCTTCTAGCACTCTCCTCCGCAAACCCAGCTCCTTCTTGTGGAATGCACCTAGCTTTCCCCTCATGTTTCCTGTTTCAAAGCATCCCCAAAAGAATACTTATGTGTTCCAGCATGTTCTATGGCAGAGATCCAAGCATAGAAGGTTGATACGCACAACAGTCCTATCAAATCCTCCATTTAATCATCCGTATGTCCCATTTCTTCCCTTGGTCAACCTGAAGGTGCAACAGGTTGATAGCACAGTCTCTGTGCTGCCCTGACACTTGTCAGTGAGATGGATAAACCTGCCGCCAAACGGATAAGCCATTTAATTGGTCCGCAGCTTTTGTCCAGTGCTGAGAGGTAGATGTTAGCGTCCCCAATCCTGCCCTCTCCTATCTCTCTCCCACATGCGGATGGAGTCAACCGATGGATTGATAGTCCGCTCGCTATTTTGGGGGCCGAGGGGCATAGCCTTTGAATGGATCAGCAG
Organism: Brienomyrus brachyistius; assembly: GCF_023856365.1. Lineage (NCBI taxonomy): Eukaryota > Metazoa > Chordata > Actinopteri > Osteoglossiformes > Mormyridae > Brienomyrus > Brienomyrus brachyistius. The sequence continues at coordinate 8,461,485 of NC_064535.1, read as the reverse complement.
ATAAAAGCAGCACTCAGCATTATCCGGACATTTTACTGTCCTTCCAATAAAACTCGCAGAAATATGCCGTGGCACTGCTCAGCACCGTTTGGAAATGGCTTCTATATTTCACCCCACCTTTCCAGTTTTATTTATTCTCCTTTTTATGCAGAAATGCAGGGGCAAGAAGCCAACGGCCCACAGATTTGCAGGGCACTTGGCCCCTCCGTCTCTGAGTCGGCAGTGGGCTTCTCCACTAACTCTCCTGCGATCGCAAGCTGGTAACCAGAACTAAAAAAAAAAAAAACAAAGGTATCAAGCCAGCAGTTTCTACATCTGAACCATTTCACTTAATATGACCAGTCTATGTTCCGCTGGGCTGTTTGCTTAACCCTCCTGATACATTGAAATTAAATGACACCTCTTATGTTTGACTTCACTTTCAACCTCTTTAGAAATATTAAAATGAAAATTACTTTTCCAAATTGTGTCAGCGGTTTACAGCCTTCATTTTTATGATTCTGTTTTCTAAAAATACAAAGGACAACTGTATATGTCTTCCCATAAATCACCCATGTAAATGTCACGAGCAGTTCTAACAATAAAAGAAAACGTGGCATTTTAACAGGAAATGCTAGTGCTTTGCCAGGAAATTAATAATAAAAAAAGACATTATGTTGGCGTTAGCTTGCATTCAAAGAGAATGGACCTTTTCTGAGATACTTTGAGGGTAACGTATGCTTAGCTGCCATTGCCAATGATGAGTTTGGTTAATAGCTGAATACTATTTTCTGTAAACCTGCTTGTTTCATCTGCATAAGGTTTGCTTCAGTGCAGGACTGGCCAGCAGCATTAATAGCCATATTTTCCGTCTTTCAACAAAGGCTTTGGGCCCCTGAACCACTTCATTCCTTACATTCTCTAGGAAATGTGTGTGTCTGTGTGTGAATTTGGGCTTCCGGGGAGTTAAGGTGGCGTTTGCCTCAGCAGACTGATGCTCCTCTAGCCGTAAGAATTGCCAGGCAGCTGCCTCCTTAAATAGAGAGTGAAATTGTAAGTGGCAGGCATCAGGTCATTCTGTTTCTGTTCCCGTCATTTACGTTGTGGTGGGAACTAAGCGAGGGAGGCGGCACGATGGGGAGAGAATGTCTGCCTGGTGACAGTAGCCAGGGCGGCATTACGGAGGCACGCGGCTTCTGCGTGTTTTACGGCACAAGGTCTTCCTAGAAGTGACGTCTGTCAGATCGGATTCGGTGCAACTCCTGGTTCGGCTGGTTGCTGTGGATCGAAGCATTTTTTTTTTTACTTGTTAGAACATGCGATGGAGTCGGACTCGGCGGTCGTAATATGGGAGCCTTTGTTAAGGAAGCATAGAAAACCACTGAATTAAAGATAATCTCGTTTTCAGCTTCTCTCTCATCCAAGATATCTATCCACCGATCCTATATGATTTTCCACCCCCAATTCCACATCATCGCTAAGCAGCCAGAGCATCAGTCAGTTGACTAAAAGGGTCTATTTCATTAGAGGGAAACTTTTACTGTGCTGCCTGCTATCCTCTTCCCACCGGCCTGAATGCTCGCACACAGACACACGCAGACAGACCGAGAACCCTGCCTGCTGACCGCAGCACATCTTTCAGGAGATGCAGCCAGAACTAGCTTCCGGGTAACTGCTTCGCGTGTCGTGTTTGTCATGCCCTGTGAAATACGTGAATCCATACAGCTAGAAATGACAGTGCTGACACCGACTGCAACAGCGAGCGTTTCCTGGTAGGACTGGGCCGGGATTAGAATTCAGCCTTGTAGTTTGTGGTGCGTCACAGCTCCACGGTAAATTTTGCCTACATGAGGGCATGACAACTTTTGTCAAGTGATACTTTTTGCAGACCCACAAAGCATGACACCCTTAGCAAAGGCTGGTTCTGAGCAACACTCTCCATCACCCAGTACATCCATAAGCAATGGACCGGAATGTCTAGCTCTGGGAGTTCATGGCATCTTATGCGTCGTCCTCTCCTTAAGAGCAGTGTAGCATCCTGGGTTCATTGCACAGGCAGCAACCTTAATGCAAACCACTGGCATAACATACCGCGCAGGTGTCATCACATTTCTGTAGGGATATATACAGAGGCGGGGCCACAGGGGCACTGACGCCTGCTAAAAGGTGATTGGCCCTCACTCCTGTCACGCTCAATTCAATGCATATAATTGGCTAATGATAAGGTTGGCCCCTTGACCTTTGCATTGCCATACACATAAAGTACAATTTAGGCACATGGGCAGTCATGACTTCAGCATAAGCAATGGCGAGTATTATTTGTCTGGTGCAAGAAGGGCACATGACGTTTAGCGTAGCTGTGCCCCTAGGCTGGAGTAAGGAGGGCACCTATCATGTTTAGTGTTGCCGCACACGTGCGTTGCAGTGAGATGGGCAAATGGGGGAATTAACTTTGATGGGAACCTGCTGCTGAGGAGACTGTTTGTTAGCTCTGTCAGTCGCTGGACCTGCGTGGAGCCGCTGTATCTGGATCTTGTTAAAACATGATCCCGTCAAAGCCATCACACGGGGGCAAGAGGGGCCGGCGTGTCCCCCGCCCCCTCCGCGTCCATGGAGCCAGGTCTTCTGGGTCTACTGGCCCCCACCTTCAAAAGCCTGCGGCATCATGGAAAATTGGCTGCTGCCCCCACCCCCCCCCCCCCCCCCCAGGCTCGCGATGATGTCGAGTTATTACAGCCTTCTCCCGCAATAGGGAGATTTTGTTAATTGTCCAAGTGCTGGTTGAGAGGCTGACAGCGGGTTGCCGTGGAGACGGGTTCTACGAAGGGGCCTTATCAAAGGACATCATTTTGCCTGACCATAACTGGAAAACACATCGGAACGAAAAAGTGATGGATGGGCCCTGAGATCATCTTTTGGTCGTCTTTGAGCAGAACGTTGTGGCCATCTTGGCGATACACTTTCACATTATTCCTGTTTGTGTCTTTTTTTTATATATTCCAAACCAATGATTGGTCACTGAAGAGGAGGGCACTGATTGGTCACTGAGGAGGAGGGCACTGATTGGTCACTGAGGAGGAGGGTACTGATTGGTCACTGAGGAGGAGGGCACTGATTAGAAGTGCAGTTGACCTGTGAGGTTGGTGACACTGAGGGTTATCAGAAATGAAGGCATACTGATTCTTCAGTTCGGAGTACGTGTGGACGACCCCTTGCAGACGTTGGACACCCTGTCACGCCTTTGGTGAACTTCTGGTGCAAAGCTTTTTAACTTTTTTTAACAACACACACTCCTGTGCCCCTCCTGGGCATGGATTTTACCCTGTTCTTAAGGCTGAATTTTCTGGCAAAGCAGTGTATGCAATTGCGGCCGGTGACAGTTTTTATTTATTATTATTATAATAATTATTATTATTTTCCTGAGGATTTCTATTCATTTTTAAAGTGTGATTAATCTTCCCCTGGAAACCATGACAGGGTTCTGTATTGTTTTGTAGTTGCTTAGAAATAAAACCGCATGTATAATCTTACTGATCCGTCTGGACGACTGCACTACAAGTTATAAACAGCTGGATTAGTTAACAGACCCTTGGCATGCAAGCTGATGGACCCTAACTTTCTGCAAATATATCTAAATTATATTCAGTGTTAGGGTAGCTGCTCGGTTGCAGTCACAGATTCTTAATTCTAAAACCATGTTTGGTTTTAAGTTACGGTGAAACGGCATCAGGATGGAAAGTGGTAAAAGTGAATTTTGAATCTTTTGAGTGCCACTTATTGACTTGGCGCGCAAATATTAATTCGATTGTTTCGTCTATTTAGTTCAGTTTATTTTACGGAGCACCTTTCGCAATAGAGTCATCACAAAGCACTTGGGGAGAGTGTGTGGCTGTAAAATTACATCATCATTTATACAGAATGGTGCATGAAACAGGGAAAAGGGCGGGGGGGAAGTCAGGTGACAGCAGAGGAAAGGAACCAAAAACTCATGACTGGGGAGAAAAATAACCTTTGGGGGGGTCCAAGGTCAACTAGCTGCCCGACTCCCCAGGCCCGATAGCATTATAGAAAACAGAAAATGAACCTGCTTTGATAAAAGCAAGGTGTGAACTGTGGTCATGGTCAAAGGAAGGTTGACAGTTCTACCCCTTAATACAGACAGACATCAACTGGAATGGTTCATGTTAAGTAAGATACTCAAGAGTACAAGAGCAGAGCCCTTCCTGTGGCTCCAGTTTGACAAATGAATGCATGCTTGAGGACTGCTAACAAATTTCCATTAGCTGGCAATCAGATGAGCATATTTCTAAAATCCATCCATCCATCTATCCATCTTCAGACTGCTTCTGCTGGTAGTGGTCATGGCAGTAGTATGCCAAGTGCCTGGATTGAACATGTCCCAGACTCCGGCTCATTCTGGGAGATTCCCAGGCATTCCCAAGGCAACTGGGAGTTGGGTCTGCCCCAGGGCCTCTAGCAACTGGGATGCACTCTGAATAATTCCATGCAGACATAGAATCCTTATGAGATGTCTGAACCATCTAAGCAGAGTTCTGTCAGTTTGAAGGAGCTGCAATTCTATTTTAAGACAGACTGAATCTCTGAACCCCTCAGCAACTCTACAGTGAAACCTCATTTTGGCCACTTCTACTTAGAACCTTGTTCTCTGGGTCATTATCATAGCTGATGTCCATAGGTGAGGCATAGATTGACTGGTAAATTGTGATTCTCTTAGCCATTGACCGTGAAAAACTACAGCCACCGCAATGATCTGCCTGTCAATCTCGTGTTGACTCTAATGATCCAGAGGTACTTAAACTCCTCCGCTAAAAGCTGGTGGCCCCCGCCCCCCCCCATCTGAAAGAAGGAATCCGCTATTTTCTGTAAGGGTACATGGATTCAGAGGTGCTGATTGTCATTCCTGCCACTTCACACTTGGTACTGAAACGCTCAAGGGCAAGCTGCGCTGGAGGTCTAGGTCGGATGAAGCCAAAACAACGACATCAAGTGCAAATTGCAGTAATGTCTCTTCTAGCTTTAATGATCACGGCCATGAGAAAAGATGTAGCCTTTTGGCGGCCCACACCCACTCTCAATGACTTTGTGCCAAATATTTATGTAATACGTCTCTTGCTACATTCATACGGGGACCGGTTATCATACAATATTGGTTTTGAGACTTCATATTCATAAGCATACTATATGCATATATACATGTTTATACATACACACACACACATATATACTTGTATATGTAGACTTATAGCATATTCCTACAAATCAAGAGTGCAATGGAGAATTGTTTTTTTCCCCGTTGCATAGCCAGGCCAGAGCCCACGTTGCTGTTTAGATGCTGCAGCGTGTGATTCTGTATGTTATGAGTCTTTGCCCAGGTCAGGAAAGTCAGTATTTTAGATCCTGTTGGCAGCACGGTAATCTTATCAGTTTTGGCCCCTTGAACGAGGTCTTTAACCCCAAAAGCTGCTCCAGTCGTGCTGGAACAATGGTTGACCCTGTGGCCCGAAGCATTGCTCACTCGCCTGTATAAATGTGTCTCTTAGAAGACCAAGATGGGATGTGTGAGAACAAAAGAACCTCTATCTGTGCTAGGGCAATGATGGATAGCACCATACATAGATTGGACTGTCTACATTTATCTATAATACCTATTTCTGGAACATACCCACTGTTCTCCAATATGTCCCAGGTCAAATAGCTTCTTAAGGTGCATCTTCCACCATACTGGAGGATATTATCACTGATTTGCACTTCCATCATGTCATTCCACATGGACTCTCCAAACTCCTCCCACGCACAAACTTTTGCCTTCATAACTGTCTTCCCTCCAGCCCTTCTGGTCTGTTGTTACTTCTCCACTCCAGTCAGAAGACCTCATACAAGCATTGGCCCAAAGGCCTCCCTTTTTCAGCTCAACAGCTTCTCTCACTGAGGCTGTTCACCAATGGAGCTTTGGTTGACAGCCATGACAGGGACCACTTATCTTCTAGCCGGGAGTGGTATGATAGTAAAGAACGGTGTCTTAGCTCTACAGCCAAGTTGTTATTGGACTCCTGTGCAAGGCATTATGTTTGAACACGATGCTTGTAAACGTACTGGTGTACCCTGGGTGAAAGGTCAATGATCAGCTTTGTAGTTCTCAGTTGTGTTTTGGATACCTGGTAAAACGAAAGTCAACTGAGTACCACTTGTGGTGTTGGTGAGATGGATTCAGCACGAGGAACAGAAGCAGGATGGGCAACGGTAATGCAGCCGAGGAGCCTGGAGTGACTCAGGCATCTGTGAGAGATTAATTCAATTCAGTTCAATTCAGTTTTACTTGTGTAGCGCATTTTCACAACATTGCAGTGTCTCGAAGCACTTTATATTATCCCTGCCCAAAGCCCCCAGAGAGCAAGCCAGAAGTGACAGTGGCAAGGAAAAACTCCCTAGTAGGAAGAAAAAAGACTCCAAGCGGGAGCCTATCCTCCAGTCAGATGGACAAAATGACAAAATCCTAATTTATAGAGTTACATTTTTCAAATTCAAGTTTAAAAGCAGGCAGGAGATGCTGCCGTTTCTAACAATTCACCTGACACTTGCTTGCAAAGTGAAGCTGGGAATCTGAGACTGAACGAACCTTTTTAAGATGTTAGGCAAAAGGGTTTAAAGATGTGGGACTGTTAAGAGCAGGTCTGATCAAGGTAAAGCTCCATTCATTTGGTGCCTTTTACTGCGATGGGTTGGCGCCCCATCCTGGGTTGTTCACTGCCTTGTGCCCAAAGCCTCTGGGATAGGCTCCGGACCCTGTAAAAAGTAAGATAGACAAGAATTTCTGTCTGTATTTATTGAATCCTTTGTATATGTACTATTGTAATACCCTCTGTTTTGTGCCTTGTCTCTTAATGTTGCCTTTCCTTTAAAAAAATCCTGCTAGTGTTCAGATTGATCTGGTTTTAATCAGCATTCTAACGGTAATATGAAACAATAATGAAAACCTCTGTTTTCACCCAGGCGTAGATGTTTTTCAGTCCGGTGTCAGACTTGGCTCTCTACCTTCACCCTCACAACTGGCCAGATGCTTCAGCAACAGATGTGTGTTGGGCAGAGCAGTTCCCTGACACACTGTTCCCCTGACTTCTCTTTTTTTGTTGCCCGGTTCTCAGAGTCCACTATGCAGGAACTCATGTGCTAGTGATGTGCTGGAGATGTGGGGCCATTACCGCTAGAGATGTGGGGCCATTACCACTGGAGATGTGGGGCTATTGCCACTGGAGATGTGGGGCTATTACCGCTAGAGATGTGGGGCCATTACCACTGGAGATGTGGGGCTATTACCGCTGGAGATGTGGGGCCGTTACCACTGGAGATGTGGGGCCATTACCGCTGGAGATGTGGGGCTATTACCGCTAGAGATGTGGGGCTATTACCACTGGAGATGTGGTGCTATTACTGCTAGAAATGTGGGGCCATTACCACTGGAGATGTGGGGCTATTACCGCTGGAGATGTGGGGCCGTTACCACTGGAGATGTGGGGCCATTACCGCTGGAGATGTGGGGCTATTACCGCTAGAGATGTGGGGCTATTACCACTGGAGATGTGGGGTCATTACCACTGGAGATGTGGGGCCATTACCACTGGAGATGTGGGGCCATTACCGCTGGAGATGTGGGGCCATTACCACTGGAGATGTGGGGCCATTACAACAGGAGATGTGGGGCCATTACCACAGGAGATGTGGGGCTATTACCGCTGGAGATGTGGGGCCATTACCACTGGAGATGTGGGGCCATTACCGCTGAAGATGTGGGGCCGTTACCACTGGAGATGTGGGGCCATTACCGCTGGAGATGTGGGGCTATTACCGCTAGAGATGTGGGGCTATTACCACTGGAGATGTGGGGTCATTACCACTGGAGATGTGGGGCCATTACCACTGGAGATGTGGGGCCATTACCGCTAGAGATGTGGGGCCATTACCACTGGAGATGTGGGGCCATTACCACAGGAGATGTGGGGCTATTACCGCTGGAGATGTGGGGCCATTACCACTGGAGATGTGGGGCCATTGCCGCTGGAGATGTGGGGCTATTACCGCTAGAGATGTGGGGCCATTACCACTGGAGATGTGGGGCTATTACCACTGGAAATGTGAGGCCAGTATCGCTGGAGATGTGGGGCCATTACCGCTGGCGACAGTCAACTAACGGACGGCTGGGTGGGGCAGTGTGGAGCGTTAGACCACTGGAGAGCATTTTGCCTGGTTCAGGCTGGTGCTTCTGGCATGGAAACAAAGCCATTTGATGGTTATTCGGATCAGGGAGGTCAGCACCCTGGATAGCAGCTCCAGGCTAATGTGACGTTTGGGGTGGCTTTTGGGGTTTGTGGCTTTTGAAGTCTGGGGGGGATTTTGGATGATTCCCTGAGTGACAGGGCCCCTAAAAAATTTGGAACATCATTGGATTGGTCTGGGTTGGGGGCCCAATATGATACGCTATCACGGGCCCAAAATCTCTAGTGGCACCCACTCTGTACGGCACCTTGTCATTAACATAGCCATGACATGCTGCAGTGTGCCGCACCGGGCAGAGCAGACACCCATGTAGCCAGCATGCTTCCAAAGACACACAAGACCATAGGTGGCAGTCAGCAGCATTTAAGGTGATATCGCTGCGCTGGCTGATGGGTTCCTTCCGGAGAGCTGGGGAGACCTCCAGACGGGTACCGGAGAGTGTACTGAACGGGTTTAAAAATGGATACAGCTGATACATGGACAGCAATACACAAGCATGCTCAGCAGGTCCTGGTATTGGCATGGGGAAATGCAAAGAAGGCCTGCATACAGTCTGCAGAGCTGTGGGTGGACAAGGGAGAGAAGCTGGATGCACAGCAGGCCGTCGTGTGGCTACAGAGCGAGGCTCAGACATCGCAGGGGGTCAGCAAGATGTACGACCGCTGCCTTCGCTTCTCTATCCATCTGGCTCTGATTCATACACCCCCCCGCCCCACGCGGGACACGCGACAGCACGATAGATCATCTCCTGTCGAGCTCTTTCCCGCTCGCTCGTTCTGTGCCAGGGGGAAGTATGACCAAGTAGGTCCCACGACCGGAATGTCAGAGTCGCTTCCTTATTGGGTCATGCAGTTTGACGCACACAGGGTGCTTCCAGCTCCAATACGGCGTCACATCCACTCGAGTCAGGGCCGTCTCAGCTGCTGGCCTTTAATCATGGTGAGAACATAGTGGGCAAATTAGTCTAAATATTTGATGGGCCAAGCCATCATATTGTCTTCCGATGTCTTTCATTCTTTACTTCGTGCTTTGGGGCCTCTTCCCATGGGCATCACATCCAACGAGAGTCACTCATAGTCATGACTGCTGGCAGTGGCTGCTCGGAGTTCACGGTTCTGTTAAATCTAAAAATTAACAAGCTGAACATTCAGCCCTGTTCGGGCTGTGCAGTCACATGTCCGCACTGACCAAATCTGCAGTAAGACGAAACCTACTTTCAGCTTGTTTCGGTTGCCGAATGAGATCGATGAAATCCGATTGACAATTCAGGTTAGAGACCAATCGCGTGGGCCCTTGTAGGCCGAGCAAGGAGCAGTTGACAAGGCTGAACACTGCACTTTGTATTCAAATCGCACTGCATACAGTGCTTCAATTGACAGTGAGGTTCACGCAGGGGTGTACCTAGACATTCTGAGAGCCCTTGACAAAAACCTATCCTGGGGAACTGCTCCCACTGTGAATCTCAGAAAGACAGTAACTCACCTTAAACAGACACCATGAGCCAAGCATACACCACTACGCCTTGCTGTTGGTGGGCCCCAAAATCTACCATTTTAGGTAAGGAGGGCGGGGGTAGATTGTGCCAAACAAGCCCAAAATGGTAGATTGCCTCTCTATAGAGGGCTGCTGGTGGGTTGCGGCCCGTGAATCTGCCAGGGTATCCATGCTGCTCCAGCATCCCTGGGTTCACAAGGCTCACAGTCTGCTCCTCACCTGGGTCAGTGTTGAGGCTTCTGCCTCCCACCCCTGGTGGAGTACCATGGAATAACAACTCTAAGCACACTGTAAGGGCCTGGGTGAGTTCCAGCGGCTAACGAGCCTGCCGCTGCTTCCTGAGCTCATCCTCTCGCGGTGCCGGGACACGCAAACACGTGCGGCTCCCTGCAACACCACCTGTAACCAGATCCAGCTCCCAGGCCGTCACTTAGACTGAGTGGGCTATTAGGAGCTCAGGCTCTATCAAACCCAGATGTCCTTCCACTGTTTGTATAAAGCGGTTAATAACTCAAAACGAAACCCTTATAATTCAGGCAATATTGTGCTTTGGACAGCGGTTTACCGGCTGTCTAGTTTGTATTAACCTAATGGAAAATGAATGATGTTATTAATCATGTAGGGGAGGGAGCTGGCAGGCGTGCCAGGAGCGAGAGGGGGGCATGGGAACACTCAGAGCCAGCTTTTACGGTATCTTCCCTCTCCGCTTTCTTCTTGTCTGTGTTCCTCATCTACCACTATTCCTGAGTCAGGAAGTTCTGCCAGCCAGTGTCAGTCACGGTCTGAATCACAGTCTGGTATACAATCTGAGACGGGAGTGGAGAAACAGGTGGGATAGATCAGCTCAGGAAGGTGACTCGAGCAGTCACAGCACTGCCCCGTACCCAGAGTTTGCCCTCAAATGCAATGATTCCACCAGGACACAATCCAGCTAGTCAGCTCCATAGAGAAACCTGCCTGTTTGTAAGAGTCTACATCATATCATTGTCCTTCGGTACAGGACTGGCACTATGTCCCTGGTTTCAAGGCAAATTGCAGGCTTTGCCTTTTTTTTTTTTACAGAGGACATTCTTCACCTTCACTCTTCATGTCGTTTTCCAGAAGGTTCCTCGTGAATCTTTCACGAGTTCTGCAGGTTGGCGCTCAGCACACACAGTCACTTGAATTTCATTCAAACTCCCTGACATTCATACTTATGGTCTCACCAGCCGTGCTCTCCATGGTGCAAGCTGGGTTATCCTACATGGTTACCGTGATTTTTCATGCACTTTCCAGTGCTACACACCGATCACATGTATTTAGTACTGTACAGTGGGCGTACACAGACTTTTACATTTCCCATTTCCTCTGCAACCGGTAATTTACGGTGCTTCAAAAAGGTTCTAAAGCGTTAGCAACACTGTATGACTCATGAATACTGTAACGCTAAAGGTTAGCTATATATGTTACTGATTTGCGTTGTCAGTTGTGGCTACGAGCCACCTAGCTGCTTCTGTCTACAGGAAGCTTCGGTAGAGACACAAGTCCTGTTCCTTTGTATGCAGAACATGGGCTATCACTGGGATTCCTGAGCAGGGGCAACTGTACAACTGTATACCTGCTTCTACAGCAGACAGCCCATGTAGGCAGAAAAGCCTCTTTGCTAACCAACCAAGTGAGTGTGACTAATTAGCACTGACTGGCATCAGTCACCTTATGCCAAATGCTCTTGATTTGAATTCCCTTGGCTTCTTCAGAAGCTTAAGCATGTGGACCACGGCTGGTAGTATCTCAGTGCTGTTCTTTACACACACAAATTCACGGCCTACCAGCTCCCACACGCAGCAGTGCAGACTCGCGTCATGTTGCCTGTTCATGGGCAGTTACTGTCTTTAAGAGGCGCACGGTGGGAGCAGCTCCCCAGGACCATGGAGGTCCATGCTGGGCATCTGTCTGTTGGAGGCCATCTGTGTTGACCTTGTGTGTGAAAGAGCTGTTGTCTGCCTGGAGCCAGGAGAGAGCACTTCCACCTGCCGCTGTTTTCACAGTGCAGCCTCCCCTTCCACTTGCTAGGATTTTATTACTTTCCATCCTGTTATTCTGTGACATTCCCTGTGACAGGGTGGAACCTGAAACCGTGTGAGTGCTTAACATTTGATCTCCGTGGGCATTTAGAACACCGAGTTTATTCTGTCTTAGAACTTAGAACTCCAGCCATTGAAAATGTCCTTTTTCTATTGTCATTCTTAATTTCTTCAAGAACTCTTGGTTTGTTATTTTTGCCCAAGTCTAACACAAAGGCTTCTATGCGTACATGCAGAGGTTCCAATTCCATAGAACGACTTGTGATAATCACTGAAAGTGTTATCCTTTCTTAAATAAAGAAACTTAATAAATGTTGCACGAAGTAACTTATAAGTGAATTTTAGGAAAACGAAGTTTTCAATGGTGTAATTAGATCAACAACATAGTATAACTTTAAACTTCCATTGTTACTCTGGAGGTAGATTTCCATTGACCTGCAATGGTCAGCCAGTTTCTTTAGAATTATTTTAGTCATGTTAATCATTAAGTGAGCTTTTTTTAAAATGATATTGATGTCGATGTAAACTGTAAAGGTTAACTACTTATTGAAAAGAGAACACCGAAGAAAATGTGGTTTTAATTTACACACACAGAACAGAGTTATGGCAGCTATCTATTTTAGAAAGATTTTAGCAAAACTGTTTTAGTAATTTTGCTTTTACTCTGTTCTTCTATTAGTTTCTTAGAAAAATCTAAAACTTCACCTACTCCTCTTTTGAATACAGCTATCAGATTTATTGTAATCCCGTTTCTCTGACGTGAAATGCTCCATGGAGATTACTGAATTACCTGATGTACTGCAAACTGTGCACTACAGGAATGCTGCAGCGCAATTATCTGTCTTTAGATGTAGGAAGAACGTAACTGTTACTTAAATGATACTTCACTTTCCTGTGAAATTCCTTTTTCCTTTAGTTATTTAACTACTATTACTACAGTTCACTGTCTTTTCTGGACTTCGAAACATTATCCTCGCTGAGCTTTGTGTCAGAAAACTAGTTTGCAATGATCCACACTTTATTCACTGAATATCTCAAGCTTAAGGAAAGAAGAGTTTGTGAAACTCGTTAAAGAGAATATTAATGGAAAACACAAAATGTTTGTTTCGGTCTCTGGGGCCTGTAGCTATTAGCAAAGTGGCAGACCCAGAACATCTCACGGTCCTCCAGGGTCTTATAGATGTAACAGTAGCTGACTTTCTGCTCTTGCCTCTACAGTTTCATCTTGGTGTTTGGCTGCCTGGTCCTGTCTGTGTTCTCTACCATCCCTGCCCACCAGGACCTCTCATCTCACTGTCTCCTAATCCTGGTAAGGCCCCTCGCTGTCTCTGCTCAGCATCTGTGCTTAAACGAGGGCGTCTGTCCACGTGCCTGTTCCGAATGTTTTGGCTAGTTTTTTTGTCATCCTTGGAGCAGGGTAGATGAACTGTGGTGCATTTTTTTTTACTTGCTGAGAGGCACAGTACTTTATGGAAATTACACACAGATGTAATAGGAGTTATGCTTATAAAAATAGCCCTCAATGATATATTCAATAAAAGTAAATTGTGCTGCTCTGAACAGGCCAGTACCGTGACTCATAAACCATATATACACCCACATTTCATCCATGTTTAATTCAAAATTTATCTTCAAAGCCTAACGGGCCAATCCCAGGGGCTGAAGCAGAAACGTGCGGTCCAGCCTACAGGAGGTGAATCATAGAGTCGCAGGCCCAGCTGTACATTTTCAGGCATCTGCGCCCCGTCGGTGGGCCAAAAGTAAGGCCTTCGGGTCAGCCAGAACTTCCAAATGGTGTCCAAACGTTTCAGGTCACGGCAGCGTCTGTCACCGCCTCACCGAAGGCTATGGTGGGGCTCTGAGGATCGGATATACCGGCACAAAAACAGACGCGCTCTTCGTGTTACGGAAGCCTCAGAGCAGTAGTACTGCCTAATGGAGAGGAGCTTATCTGACCTGTGAGAGTAGACAGCATTCGAGACTGCCTGCTGTCTCATTTGCATGGGCACTGCACTAGATCGCCAGTGCAGAAGGTCCTGCAAGTACATAAAAAAAATCTGTAATTTAACTACATAGGGAATGTACAGTGCTCATAGAAAGTCTTTGGACGCTGGCTTTATTCCTTATTAAATTTACTGGTTTCATAACAAACGTCCATTGTCAAGCAATTGACATTTTCTTTTTATTAAGTGTCATAATTTTTTTGACTGATTCATTCACTTCTGTTCCTGCCATTTTGCTGTTAATTGCGATTGCAGTCATTGGCTCTCAATGTGATACTAAACACAAAAGTTTGGTGTCTTACAGTATGTTATTGCAAAGGTGTTACTAATTAAAAAGCATCCAATGAGACTGTTTAATAATAAGCTTTTTAACTCAGAATAACTCTTTTAGAACTATAGTTTGGGTTTCAATTTATTATTAAATGAAATAAATGTTTTACTTTAAAACTTCCGGTTGTTCCTAATATGATATATATTATTCTGTAAACAAATGAAAGAATAATTTTTGTTATAAGACCAATACATTTGCAATATTTTTACTGAATAACGCAAGTATCCCAAGACTTTCAGTGAGTACGGTATATGTCAGTAACATATTGATGCATGCAGTTTATAGGTTACTTGAGATTAATCGCAATATTTTTTGACAAATTAAAACTAATGAAAAAACGGAGACGCTAAATTATTGGTTAGTTTAGTTTAGTCCAATGATGAATCAATCCCAGAATTCTCTTTGTTTGGCCCATATGAGATAATAATTCACCTGAACATGGTCCCATGGGTATCCTGATGACAGAGGAGCTTCTCTCCTTGTTTAAAAACTTGCCTCAGTTTCGTATCGATTCTCCATCTTGTCTGTATTGATTTCCTGCTAGACTGCCGTAGGGGATGAATGTTCAGCAAAGTGCGTTTTCTGTCCCGTGCTTTTTGCTAAGCCAATGGAAACATATGCTCAAAGATGGCGGAGGAGGCGCCACACTTAAGGTCAAAGGTCAAATAAAGAGGTCAAAGGTCCCTTTGTATTGTTTTGTCCCCCATATCATGGAAATGCAATATCTTGTGGGCAGATACCGGGAAGCCTTTAGGTTGTATCCCCAGGACTAGCAGACTCTGCAAAGGTTCGACCAACGTCTCCATTTTTTCCTGTCCATTGTGTTCCACAGGAAAAGCTTTACATGCTGCCAAAGCTTTACAGGACACCAGCATCGTTACCGCCGGCCGTAATTGGGTGCAACCCGGCATGAACCAGTGGGGATCCGGTAATAGATTGGTCAAGGCGTTAGAGAGTTTGAGGGCCCGCGTCAGTGGTGAAGAAATATGCTGTTAATTCCGTTAATGAGGGAGGGCAATTAGCCCCCCACAGGACCAGTGCATGGAGCCCAGGTGTGAGCAGCAGTGTGCCCAGGTGTGAGCAGCGGTGAGCCCAGGTGTGAGCAGCGGTGAGCCCAGGTGCTGGTGCCCATTTCCACTTCCCCATAGGCCGGCGCTCCTTAATGGGATGTGCCGCTTCCCATTCCTCCCGGCTGGGAAAGTGAGAACCACCACAGCCAGTGGCAAGAGAGATGGCCGAGGAGTTGTGGGGTGTTGGGCCATACTAGCGAGCCGTAGGCCTCCGATTGAAAGTCACACACAGTGGAAATGGCCCTGAGGAATGAAACGGTGCTTTGTTTACGCAATTTCTTTTCACTCATTCCGTCTCGCTTTCCATTGAGAGACACATACAACTTTAGTTGAGAATCAAGCTCGGGGTCTGAGCACAGGGTCAGCCTTTTATCCGGTGCCCCCCCGGAGTATTTCATGGTGTTAAGGACCTTGCTCAATGGTCCAACCCGCTGAACCCCCCCCCCCCCCCCCCCCAATTGAGCACCGAAATTCAGATTCCTAACACAAAGCTGGCTTTCAAGAGGGCTGCATTTTCCAGCAGCCATTCACCTATCAAAGTTTTCATGGCAAACTGTACATTCATTAAATCAAAGATTAACAGAGTTAATTGGACTGGGTAGATGTCAAGTGTATTAATAACAAATAACGGCACTGGAGCTGTTTCCGTCGGGGGGTGTGAGAAGAAAGCAGTATGACGGCCGTAATGTTGGTTTTGCTCAACGCGGATCAGCATATTAGGCTGCGAGCTGTAGGATTTCATGCTTCTTGAAAGCCCAGGAGGCTAATGTGCTCTGTCGACTGCAGCCCAACTGAGCTTCCCGCCTGCAGTCACAATCCCCCCCCTTCCTGTCTCCCGCAGGAGTTTGTGATGATAGTGGTGTTTGGCCTGGAGTACATCATCCGCATCTGGTCTGCAGGCTGCTGCTGCCGCTACCGGGGCTGGCAGGGCCGTCTGCGCTTTGCCAGGAAGCCCTTCTGCGTCATAGGTGGGTCCCTCACCCGGGCCCCGCCCCTCCTCACCGGGGCCCCGCCCCTCCTCACCGGGGCCCCGCCCCTCCTGCACGTTATCATGGGGTTTCGTCAGCGTGGCATTCCCAGTGACACAAACATGTCAGCACATCAGAGACAGGTCCTTAATGGTACTCTGAAACAGTCCCATGATGCTCTGCAGTCAGTCGTTACAACAACTGGAAAGGGTCAGAGTGGGCCGCTGGGTCAATAGGTCATTCTGTTGCCTAGCTGCCTGTAAAGTCTTTTATTGCTTGTTCCCTATTACGGCCAACTATGAACTGCATAGGGAGTCCTACACTGTAATCCCGAATAAGTTGGCAAAACTCAAAAAATTTGAGGTAATCAGTTACGTCAAATTGTTTAAGTTGTGAAATTATAATTTTAAGTAAGCAGAAAAATCTAGTTTTGAGTTTGTTGTACTCATGCAAAATAATTTGTTCTTACTTAAAATACCCAAGTTACCCTGTTTATACATTTTGAGATCAATTAACTTATTTTTTTCAATATCTCCCAACTTTAAATACTTAGTCACCCTGCTTATACATTTTGATAGCATTTAACTTAATTCTTTTAATTTCTCCCAACTTTAAATACTTAGTCACCCAGCTTATACATTTTGATTGTAATAATTTTTTTAAATTAAATTTTCCATTTTGAGTTTCATAAATGAAATTAACCAAATTCTAAATCTGTAAACACTATAAATGTATGAAAACGCATCTGTAATTTCAAGCAAACACACAATACCATTTTTAACATTTATTTTTAAACAAAAAATGTCCAACAGGTAATACCAACATGAATGTTTACAGTAAACATGCCTTCTATAAACATACAAATTTCTCAAAACCTTTAAAACAGTTTGTCAGTAACAGATTTACAATAAACACTATTTTAAAATGAATAAAGTATGCCCAGAATGTTAATACAATGAAAAAGAATAACAATACTTTCTATGGTGTTCTATTTGATATAACAAATCAACATGACACCTGTAAAGTAACCCTTTAAAAGGGTGAAAATTCTCAGGGGAAAAAAACATTCAGGAAAAAGTAATGCATAAAACCCAGTATGACTTGTAACAAAAAAATATTTTTGAAGAATTATTTTGTAAAATATTTTTTAACAGAATTTTACATGACCAACTTTGTTTAAACATGAGCTTCAAAAAAAATGATTTAGTTTGACAAAATTAAATATCCTGATTTTTAAAACATACATTAAGTCATATAAAACTTAGTCTTGCGGCATTCATAAAAAGAAATAAAAATAGTGCATTCTGGTAAGTGACTCCTGTATAGTTTAAACTACACGTACTGACATGTTTTTAAGTTACTGCCCCAGTGCCAGCCTTCATTAAACGAGAAAAAAAAAGTAGCTCTACATCAACTCATTCTTTAATGTTTGCACGCTAGGAGACAGTTTTCCGTCATCCATGCCGAGTAAAACTTTTTGCACAAATTCAAAAGTTTTGGCAAGTCCTTTAGGATATTTTAAGTGAAGAGCATACATGAATCCAAACAAGACAAGAAAGGCCTCTGGAAGTTGGCTATGGGTGGTGACCACTTCATTCTCCAGGACAACTGAGACCCTCACTGGATCGTAATGGATTGGAGCAGCAGCATTTTCATGAACAACTGTAAGCAGGGACACTGGAGCATCCTCAGTCAGTACTTCAGGATTATCAATCTAAAAAATATTATTCAGGGACATGTTATATTCATGTTAGAACATTATCAATATGACTGAGTCAATATTACATGATTCATCAACTAGTGATAATTACAAATATATTAGTAAGTAAAGGTTGCTCCTCAACCTTCACCTTTGCAATAGAACATGCATAATTGTAAAAACAATGAATGAAGGCTTACCAGGGTGGTCCTAAAAAATCCTATGTCTTTGTCACGCAGCAAAACTGGAAGACCTCTGATAACGGTAGTCCGTCGTGAATTTACATCATGCAGTTCCTGTAAAGATGAAAAACAAGAAGAAGAAAAAAAACAACATCTAAATATCTGAAATAAAGAAAAATCTAATTACATTTTAAAGAATACTTCATCTTATGACAACAACCATACCTGCTCATCATGAACTTTCAAAAGATTAGCCAGGGCATCTGCTGTCTTGCCTGTCTTGGATGCTTTTTGCCTTAAAATGGTCATCAAACAAGGTAGGAGGTAGTCCAGTTGTGCATAGAATTTGTTGGGCAAATTCTCATTTGTAACACGTTGGTACTCTGCAAACAGCTAAATCGGACAAAAGAGAATTTTATAAAACAAACCCACATCAGAAAATATATAATAATCACTAGAAAACAATTATTATTATTATTATTTACCTCAGATGTTATACGCAGTGCAGGCCAGAGATTCAGAAACTCATTCACAGATGGGCTTCCGCTAACAATGTTCTGTCGTCGCAGAGCAAAAGTTCTCTCCATGTTCTTGTGGATGAGACTAGTATTTTTTTCTGTCTTCTGGACTTCAACAGCAATTTCCTGTCTAACTGTTTCAAGAGATGCTTCATCCTCACCTTGAGGAAAGTTTGGCAAATAATTAACCTCAGAACGTCTTGGTTTCTTGATTTTAGAATGTGATGGTTCATTCTCAGGATGGCCTTGACTTCTTTTCCCAGCATTAACAGTTACCTCAAGACATCCAATTTTCCTCATTTTGTTTCTCAAGTTGCCCATCTTGAACTTTAAACTGGTTTTCCACCCATTCCAACCTGTGTCAGAGCCTGGCTCCTTCAAACAAGGATGCTTTGTGACAAGGGCCTCTGCTACTTTTCCTATCTGTTTGTCGTCTGGGTACGCCTTAAAATCATACATGGTTGAGCCAAGCTTCTCCAGAATGTCATGCTTTTGGTCTCTTGTCAACTTTAGACCCTTTCCGCTCTTCTCAAATTCATCATTTCCCTGTCTAAGCCTTAGCTCAACATCATAGGAAAACTGTGGAATTGGAAAATCACGAGGCCACATCTTAGAACGTTCAGGATTCGGTTAATGTTAATGTTAATGATTAATGTTCGGTTAACGAACGGCGGTTGTCGGTTGGGAAAATTAACCGAGATGAACATCCCTAGTTATACATTAACTACGTAACGTTACTGAACAGCGTGTAACGAGTCCGATCCGCCATTGAAATTAATATTATATAAATAATATTACACCTTTCAGCTGAGAAGCCGCACAAACGAAGTATTTCAAAATAAAACTCCATGTTGTGGATAACGCAGTTTTAAAAATAAGTGCGGCATAAATGTTTTAATTTCAATTTTACCTGAATTTATAAACATTGTGCTGGTCAGTAACAGCTCCCAACACTGAACTAACGTTAAAAGTTTCTTATTGACCAACAAGCTACAGCGCGGGATGAGGAGCTTCCTCGCCTCAAGATTTAAACAGGGCTAAACGCGTACTCTGTAATGCAACACATCTAAACGCATCTACATTACTTTTAAATGTTACTGTGATTATATGGATTAAAACACTTGCTTAAGATTCATTGGATTTGTATATTTCAATATTTTACTTACTGTAGTGTCAAGCGAGGCCGATCCGCCATCTTGAAAAAAACGAACGAGGAATAAGCGCGGGCAAGACAGTTGACGTGAACCTGGATGACGTCATACGCAAAATCACAAGGCTGAAAGATTTTGAGTTAATAAAACTTTAAAGAGACATTTTGTTTAAATTAAACCAGCAAAATTTTCCATCTTACTTGAAAGGTTTAATTTTTACAAACTCATAAATAAGAAAAAGTTCTAAATACTCATAAAGGTTAATTAATATAAACTAATTGTAATTATTTAAGTTAATACAACTCAGTTCAATCAATTAGTTACAGCATTAGGGTTTACAGTGTAGGGATGCTTTGTGTAAAGATCTTCTTCATCACCAGAGAAGCTGTGACAGTGGCAGCTCTTGATGTTACGTAGGAAGGACGAGGGGGAGTCCAGATGACAGGGGTAAATAACCAATACTTTCATTGAGAGGCGTAGAGGCATTGCTAAACTCCGCTCAGGGCTGGAAATCGCGACCAGGCCAACATGTGGCTCGCATTAACGGGGGAAGAAGTGCCTGGCGTTGTAAGGTAACCAGACGAAGGTTTCGTCTGTTTGCTCTCCATGGCTTGCTTTGCGTGCGGCAGGCTGCCATTGGGAAACTAGGGTCTGGGCTACCGTTCCCGGATGAACGCACGTCAACACAGCCTGACCTGGCTACTGAATGGGAGGCCTGTGGAAACCGGACCCAATTAAGTGACCTCCCCCGTCTGACACCAATGTCTCAGGTCTCCGGGTTACTAGAGCCAGCAGCCCGGTTGCGGAGTTAGCTGGGAATTCATCCAGCGCCGTTATTTACAGACTGTTGGGAAACTGGAAAAGTATTCATGCAGAGCTGACAGGAAAGCAGAAAATGACCAGTCTGCGTCAGGGGAGCGGGCTTGTTAAAAGCAGCTCAGGTTGAACTTTCCGAGCTACTGTGTGAGGAGAAAATGAAAGCGGGATGTAAAGTTCGACGCCGGTGAAAATCCCAATCTGCAGGCACTGTATTCACAGGATGGGTGATTACAGTAGCAGAATAGCAAAAGAAGTCTCATAAGGATGACTTAAAATCGGTTTAAACAAGTAAAACACCTTCTGAACATTCTGTTGGATGTATTTTTTTAAGGTTCTTAACGTGAAGAATGGATATTTGAATAGGCCGCTGATAATTTGTGGTGCCGTCTATAAATTAGGGATTCGCCTTTGAGTTTTCAGGAATGCCAGTACCATGCCAAGCAGTTCTGCTTTCTCTTCCTGGCAAATCTATGTGATTTTGATAAATGTAGGGTTTTGTTTTGATCTCGCTCTTGTTTGTGACGAGTTTCAACGTAACTTAGGGATCGTTTAAGAATTAAGTGGCTGAAATTGAGCTTTAGTTAACGAGAACTTAGAAGGTTTGACATCTATGGAGAACAGCACTTCCCAGCCTTGAAGTTATAATGACGTCCTCTGGGTGGTAAAAGGGCAGCTGTACAGGGATACTCTGGAAGTGGAGCTGCAAACGATCTCCGTGTCTCTCTGCGGAGACCCATACTTCCTCCCGAGGCCCAACATGTGTTTGTCATTTAGAAGACACAGTATTCGACATCGCCCTTTGACCTTTTCCCGGTGACCTCTCTACCCCGCAGAGAGACACATTGTAGCACATAGTGATCCCGCTGATGTGAAGGAAAAAATAAATGCGTATAACAAAAGGACATGGTACAAATATGATAATTCAGTGTCCTGTTTCGTTTTCTGTACCATCAAAAAAAGAGAGAGACAAACTTGATCGATGTGATTTTTGGGAAATACAATACTATCCCTGTGTAGGCATAAGTGATTCCCTCCTTAAAGTGTTTGTGTTTTTTCAGGATTTTGTGTTATTTTTCCAGAGGAAATGGGTTCTTGTAAACTCCCCCAGGGGCCTCTTTGTCCTCAGATTCTCTGGAAAAAAGACGAAAGAAACCTGAGTCTCATCATTTAGTCGATGCTCCGTGTGTGTTTTTGTTACCTGCCTCTGGGATAGGGGAGAACTCTGGACACCCTCTGTTCCCTTCCGATGGGCCAAGCTGCTCTACAAGGGTCCCAGGCACAAAATGGCAAGATGCCCTTAGATACGTGGGTCTGTGGGGAAAACACAAGTGCGCAAAGGATAACGGCAGCTTCGGTGCTCCTCTGTCCTGCGGCTGCTAGCTCACTTACGGAAGGAATGCCAGGCAGCTCTGAGTCTATCTGCTGCTTCCATCCAACCGGCCCATCTGTGACCTCCATTGTCTGTCCCACAGCGACGATGTCACTGGCGAAAAGTGCTGCAAGTGCAGGACTGGCCGGCTCTCCAGACAGCTTCTGAATCACGTCAATTAGCCGACAAAATATTACCATGAAGAACATTGATGCTGTAGATCTAAATTAAGGGCACAGCTAAGCTGCATCTCTACTGTAGATGTTTTTGTTGCCTAGTTGGATACTGATATTTAGCTTAGTAGCCAAATGGCTAACTGTGTGGAACACTTACTAGGGTCTATAAGGGTTAAGGTGAAGGTTTACTTAATTGGGTGACGCTTTACATTAAGTGCACCTTCAAAATGCATTTATAGAACATTCAGGTCACCTTCATAATGCATTCATAGAACATTCATAAGCAGCATACAAGTACACTTTAACATCTTAACATCCCTTAACAGCTTTAACATACATTAATATCAAACATTACATAATTATACAATTATAATGTTTGATATTATTATATAATGTTTGTTATGAATGTATATTACAGCTGTTAAGGGATGTTAGGATGTTAAGGTATGCATGCATGATGCTTATGAATGTTTTATGAATACATTATGAAGGTGTATGGAACGTTTTATGAATGCAATATAAAAGCATTATGAAGGTGCAGTTAATGTGAAGCGTTACCCTTCATCCGCCTTCCTCCGTGATCACAGTGCACATATAACAGTAACAATACACAATAACTATACTGCACAATAACAATACCAATCTAAAGTGCAGGCAGTAGCCCTTGCATGCTGCTGTGTGGTACCTGTTCATGAAACCTGTGCACTGACCCCCATTCCCTGTACACAGACATCATTGTGCTAATTGCCTCGGTGGCTGTGGTGTCGGCGGGCAGCCAGGGCAACATCTTCGCCACCTCTGCTCTGCGCAGCCTGCGCTTCCTGCAGATCCTGCGCATGGTGCGGATGGACCGGCGGGGCGGCACCTGGAAGCTTCTGGGATCAGTGGTCTACGCCCACAGTAAGGTAGGTCTATAGTAAGGTAGGTCAACAGTAATATAGGTGCATTGTAAAGTAGGTCCACAGTAAGATAGGTGCACTGTAAAGTAGGTCCACAATAAGATAGGTGCACTGTAAAATAGGTCCACAATAAGATCGGTGCACTGTAAAGTAGGTCCACAATAAGACAGGTGCACTGTAAAGTAGGTCCACAATAAGATCGGTGCACTGTAAAGTAGGTCCACAATAAGACAGGTGCACTGTAATACAGATCCATAATAATGTAGATGCACTATAAAGTAGGCCCACAGAAAGGTAGGTCCACAGTAATGCAGGTGCACTGTAAAGTAGGTCCACAATAAGATAGGTGCACTGTAAAGTAGGTCCACAATAAGATAGGTGCACTGTAAAGTAGGTCCACAGTAAGATAGGTGCACTGTAAAGTAGGTCCACAATAAGATCGGTGCACTGTAAAGTAGGTCCACAATAAGACAGGTGCACTGTAAAGTAGGTCCACAATAAGACAGGTGCACTGTAAAGTAGGTCCACAATAAGATCGGTGCACTGTAAAGTAGGTCCACAATAAGACAGGTGCACTGTAATACAGGTCCATAATAATGTAGATGCACTATAAAGTAGGCCCACAGAAAGGTAGGTCCACAGTAATGCAGGTGCACTGTAAAGTAGGCCCACAGTAAGGTAAGCCCACAGGAAGGTAGGTCCACAATAAGATCGGTACACTGTAAAGTAGGTCTACAATAAGATAGGTGCACTGTAAAATAGGTCCACAATAAGACAGGTGCACTGTAATACAGGTCCATAATAATGTAGATGCACTATAAAGTAGGCCCACAGAAAGGTAGGTCCACAGTAATGCAGGTGCACTGTAAAGTAGGTCCACAATAAGATAAGTGCACTGTAAAGTAGGTCCACAATAAGATAGGTGCACTGTAAAGTAGGTCCACAGTAAGAAAGGTGCACTGTAATAATGGTCCATAATAATGTAGATGCACTATAAAGTAGGCCCACAGAAAGGTAGGTCCACAGTAATGCAGGTGCACTGTAAAGTAGGCCCACAGTAAGGTAAGCCCACAGGAAGGTAGGTCCACAATAAGATCGGTACACTGTAAAGTAGGTCCACAATAAGATAGGTGCACTGTAAAATATGTCCACAATAAGACAGGTGCACTGTAATACAGGTCCATAATAATGTAGATGCACTATAAAGTAGGCCCACAGAAAGGTAGGTCCACAGTAATGCAGGTGCACTGTAAAGTAGGTCCACAATAAGATAGGTGCACTGTAAAGTAGGTCCACAGTAAGATAGGTGCACTGTAAAGTAGGTCCACAGTAAGAAAGGTGCACCGTAATACAGGTCCATAATAATGTAGACGCACTATAAAGTAGGCCCACAGAAAGGTAGGTCCACAGTAATGCAGGTGCACTGTAAAGTAGGCCCACAGTAAGGTAAGCCCACAGGAAGGTAGGTCCACAGTAATGGATGTGCACTGTAAAGTAGACTTACGATAACGTAGGCCCATAGTAAGGTAGGCGCACTGTAAAACAGACCCACAGTAAGGTAGGTCCACAGTAATGGATGTGCACTGTAAAGTTGGCCCACTGAAAGGTAGGTCCACATTAATGTAGGTGCAGTGTAAGGTAGGTTCACAGTAAGGTAGCTCCCATAATAAGATAGGCCTACACTAATGTGGACCCATGATAAGGCAGTTCCACAGTAAGGTAGGGTCACAGTAAGGTAGGCCCACAGTAATGTAGTTACATTGTAAGGTAGGATCACAATAAGGCAGGGCCACAGTAATGTAGATACACTGTAAGGTAGGATCACAGTAAGGGAGGCCAACAGTAATGTAGATACACTGTAAGGTAGGCACACAGTAATGTAGATATACTGTAAGGTAGGATCACTGTAAGGTAGGCCCACAGTAATGTAGATACACTGTAAGGTAGGCCCACAGTAATGTAGATACACTGTAAAGTAGGCACACAGTAAGGCAGGCCCTTTCCTTGCAGGCTTGGTCAAGTTGAAAAAAGTCTGTGGTTTATAGCTCGTACCAACATACCATCATGGTCTGTGATGTAGAGTCCAGTCTGTGGCATGGTTGTTGTTTTCTTTCATCCCCCTTGTTTCTGGTCTGGATCGGCGGCCATTTTGAGCTGCTGCGGAGCTCAGTGTGCGTATGGCTTTTCTCTCGCAGGAACTCGCCACAGCCTGGTACATTGGCTTCCTCGTTCTCATCTTCTCCTCTTTCCTGGTGTACCTGGTGGAGAAAGAGTTCAACACAGAGTTTGCCACGTACGCTGATGCTCTGTGGTGGGGCATGGTGAGCGTTTTTCCCATAATTCCACTGTGGTGACACGCCTGTTAGGACGCGGTAGGCTTTAAGAATGTCCCTGCAGGTCACGCGTAGCTCCGCCGCGCGCTTGGCTCTGTCGCGCTGGAGACAAAACAACACAGCACTCCTCAAAACACACTTCACAGATGGTTTTTGGGGTCCTTTCAGTCTCATTCCCTGGTTCAGTATCTCCTTCATTCCCTCTAAATGTTTATCCTAGGAGAGTTTCCGTGAAAAATGTGGTGCGTCGTGGAGAACTGGAGGGAGCTCTCTGTCTCTCTCTACTGGGGCTGTCAGAGGAACTCACTGTTGTTCTCCGGCTACTGTTTATTGTAAAGGTTTGGATTCCAAGCAATAACACACAAATCGTGATGATTTCGGCAACGAGTCACATTAAGGCAAAATGACTGTGGCCGTATTCAAACGACCCTCAATCGCAAGCCTTTCGTTGTACTCAAGTGGGTCAGTTATTCAGTTCTCGTGATAGGAGAGAGGTTCCACGTTTTCTATAGCTATAATATAGCTATATATATTGCACATTATAATAGTTGCATCATGAATATGCATTACAAGGCTCTACGATACAGGGCACACAGGTTCATTGCAATAGCTGCACTTGTAGAAAATGGAAGTTGGGAATATTTTGTGCTTTGATTATTTATTTGATAGTTACCCTAGTAGCTACGACCATGTCCTCATAATACAGGAATGGAAATTAGCATGTACTGTAGCATGTTTTAAAGCTTTCAGGTTGAAGCAGGTACAGGTCATATGAATAATAAGCTTTTTTACAAATGGCCAGTTGTTTTCGCTAAGCGTTATGGGTCCTTAAACGAATCGGCCAGGCGCTATTTTTTTCCCTCCCTTTTTGTTCCATTCGACTGCAGCAGACATATTCAGCATTTGGAGTTCATGTAAGAGCAGGGAGTTTGAATGACACAGTGCTTGGGTACGCCTGCTCAGTGCTGTCATGTGACGTCTCTGATCAGATTCCTGTCTGAGCAGACAGCTGTCCAGCACACTTACGGGGCAGACTCCTGACCAGGCATGACACTGTGCTCTCTCAAAGACCTGGATTCTGATTCACTTTAATAGGCCATTCTTAGCCTCTTTCGCTCCCTCTTACCGGAGTCCTCCAGTTTATTTTGGCCCGTTTGTTATTTGACAGAGAACCTGAGCCTCCCATTTATTAGCGAGGAAAACTGAGGAGTGTACATGTGGTTTCTCAAACCATGTCCAGGCCAAACAGGCAAACAATCAAATGGTTGAAGGCTTGTTTGGCTAGAGATACTTATTGTTTTAATTGGACAAAGCAATAAAGAAATTGCACTGGGGAACAAAGAGATTTGCATGCATGCGTAGCAAGATTGCTGGTCTTAAAACTTCACGTAAGACTAAATTACTAGGTTTACAGTACTCCTCTGGGTTCTTGTTTTCTTTTGCTGCTATTAATATTCTGTGTTGTCTACAACTTTGTCTTAAGTTACTGTGTCTTGTGTTCACCAACATTTCTGGTCCAAGGAAACAGTTTTGCTGTCACTGTACTCTACCACATGTCGTCGTCTAAGGCTTCACGAGACAAGAGCCACGAGACAGGCTGTTCATCCAGGGGTACTGCTGGGGTTGCCATAGGTGAAGTCTCTGATGCTCTGATGTCTAGTGCTGCTGCCCCTAGTGGCGATTTACAGTAAAATGCGTTAGAATACTCAAATGAGTTTAGTGTAGTAGCACTATCCTGCAAGTTCAGTTCAATATGTCTCCTATATGATCATTTCAAAGAGCGATTCAGGCACACCACTGCAAGCCGATTTCAAGGAAATAAGGAAGTAAAGGACTGTTAAAAGTCAGTGAGAGGTGGCATGTAGCTTTGCGGGTTAGGACTCATGCCTGTGATCGTAAGGTTACTGGGCCAAATCCCATGGTTGTCAGATTGATTCTACTGTTGGGATCTTGACTAAGGCCCTTGACATCAATTGCTCCAAGGAACTGGCTGATCCTGCTTTCCTGAAGTAGTAATTTCCTTTATGCGACATAAAGAGTCGCAGTCACAGTCACTCAACTGGTTGGTTGAAACAAAACCTTGGTCTGGATGTGTACTTTCTGGACCTGAACTTTCTACCTCTGTCTTTACTGGATTACTGTTGTGAGTAACTTGCCCAAAACTGTAAATATATAAATGAATAAGTCAAATCAGAAATGTATATGTGTGGCGAGGAGGTTCTCTTAACCCTCTGCTGTTCTCAGATCACCCTCACCACCATTGGCTACGGGGATAAGACCCCCCAGACATGGACGGGCCGCCTGCTCTCGGCCGGGTTCGCCCTGCTGGGTATCTCCTTCTTCGCCCTCCCCGCGGTAAGTGGACATGCAAGCTGAGCCAGGAGGAAACCCCAACTGGCGACTCGGTTACCCAGCAGGACGGTTACGGTGCTGTCGCGGTTTGTGCCCGCAGGGGATTCTGGGGTCTGGGTTTGCACTGAAGGTCCAGGAGCAGCACAGGCAGAAGCACTTTGAGAAGAGGAGGAACCCGGCTGCCAGTCTGATCCAGGTAAGCAGGTTCCCACCCCGACCACAGCTAAATACACACTACAGATTCCAGCCAATGAAATCCAGGGAAACACCATTTCTGATGCAGGCCTACATTGTTATGTGGCCTACATTGTTATGTGGCCTGCATTGTTATTTATAGCAGATTCCAGTCTAACTTTGACTGCAAACGTCATTATTATTATTATTATTATTATTATGTTATTGCTTTGCCATCCAGAGTGTTCCCTTGCCTTTTGACTTGTGTCTCCTTGGACAGGCTTCAGGCTAACACCCAGTAATGACTGGGACCTTGTACTGGATAAGCAAGCTCTGAAGACAGAAGATGTTATTGCTAACAAACGCCACGCTTTAATTTACTTTATTGGTTTTTTTGTTCCCCAGCACAGCACTCCCCAGTATCATTCTCTCCACAAGCCTCTGTTTTATCGGTCTCATCCCCTGCTAGGATTTAAGCTCAGTACCTGTCTTTGCCCCTTTTGTTAGATTTAGCTGTTTCAATTTGATCAAGGAGGGGAAAAAAAACTATATTAAGGAAGTGTTTTGAAACTCCGCATAGGAAGGAACCCAAAGCTAACATTTTCCGTGCAGTGGGCACATTTTGGACGAAAGAATTCCAGCACACCAGAGAGTCCCAAAAGATTGATCTGGAGGGAATGAGCACTTATTTGTCAGTGGGAGTGACCTTCTGGGGTGTGTACTGTTCCTGTCATGTGATATCCATTTAAGCAACAGCTGACCAGCCCTCAAATTTTGTTTGTTAATGAATTGAAATGAAAAGCCCTCCTGGCTCCATCTAGTCCAGTGCTTCCCATCCCAGTCCTCGGGAACCCCCAGACGGTCCATGTTTTTTTCTACCTCCCAGCTCCCAGCCATCAAGAACATTAAAAACCTCCTACAGGTGTGTTTGGAGGTGGGAGGGGCCGTCTAAGGCTCTCTGAGGACTGGGTTGAGAAAAACTGTTCTAGTCATATTGGTAAGTAGCGTGAGTGTTTTGGTTCCTGGATCGTTGTAACTCTGTTTCCATGCAGTCTTGTTTCACTCTGGTGTGCTTTTCCTCCATCCAGCCAATCAGGAAGGTACCTGCCAGGTGGGGAGGAGCTTGGCAGGCATCCAGCATCTTTGGGGTGTCTGCCTCATTGTCCAATAACCGAGCTTACTCTCTCCAGGGCCTGGACTGTGGTCTCAGGGGCGGGGGGTCATGTGGTTTTGAGGTCCGCAAAGAATGACGGTGAATGCGAGCTTCACAAGGATAATTGTTTTAAGGCTAATAAATTAAGAAACATGAGCTAGTGGTGAAACGATTGACTATTTAGTTGTTTGGTATCTGTAAGCACACTGGAGATTCTCCATATTTGTGCACATACTCATTGACTTCATTTTATTACATCACTATCCTTCAAATCCCTGACTTCTGAGTTCTGTCGTCATTTAGTGAGATTCCAAGGTTGCCATGGATATTTCTCAATATTCATAATGTCCTAGCGGCCAGCACAGTGCGTTCACTAGCAAAACAGCTGCATTTGCAGCTGCTCAGCCCCTTTCACCCTCATTCAGTCTGACCTTTGTTGGGAGGGGGGGGGGGAGGTCAGTAGAACCTTCCGGGCTCATCTTAAGAAAGAGGCTTTGTTGCTTCTGCCGTAGGCCTGACCTCTGACCTCTCAGTCTGACTTCATCACCCTACAACTCCTCTGTGTCTCTCCCTCTGCACCAGGCCGCGTGGCGCCTGTACTCCACGGATGGAGCCCGATCATACCTGAGCGCCACCTGGCAGTACTATAGAGGGGTTTTCCCTTCTCTCAGGCATGTACGATGCTCTGATTGGACCGCAGCACTCCGACTGTATCCGTTTTACTAATATGCACCTTTTTGTTTTGTTTTTGTTCGTTCATTTTCCTTTCGTTTTGTAACATCCCCTCCCCCTTTCCCTCTGGCCTTGTTTCAATTCTTCCGTTTCAATCGTTTCTTTCTTTTTTCCGTCGCCCCCCTACCTTCCTTTCCCTTCCCCCTGGTGTCGTGTGTTCTTGCGCGTAGTGTGTTTGGCGTAATTATGCGGCTGATGAGAACTCGGTTTCCATTGCTACCTGGAAGCCCCATGTGAGGGCCTTGCATTCCTGCAGTCCTACACAGTAGGTACCCCCCTGTGGCAGCTGCTGTGTTCGATGTCTGTGCGCCTCCAGCTTTCTCCTGCTCTGCCTTTCTCTGTCTGTCTCAGCACAATGCAGCCTGTTCATCTTCTGTCTATCTGATCTCTGTGGCGTGGCAGTGAGGCGCGGCCATTATGTTTACCTGGTCCTTTCTAGGGAATGCAACACAACAAAAGGCACGCTCAAATAGGTCCGTGTTGCGGTGGGTACAGGGCAAGCCGACTCCCAAACTGCAGGGGATTCTGGGTCGATTGAATTCCTAAGAGGATCACTTGAAACTCTGCCATCTGTCGGGATGATTCGAGCTTAAGACCTGCACTCCCACACGAGATGACTTGCTGAAGTTTGGTGAACCAGCTGTACTCCTTACTCATAAGACTGAGCACAACTGCTGTGTTTGCAAAATCGCTCTGTTTCATACGGACGTGCTTCCGTATGTATGTATGGTGTATTTTCGGAGGGCCTTGAGGTAACCAACAAGCTGCGGAGTAACTCAGACAGGCCGCTGATACGGGCCTGAACTAAAGTCTTAGTAATCAAACTCACTAAGAAGACATGCGTAGGACCTTTGGGTACCTGCAGGGCATCAGAGATTCTCAAACACAGAGATTCTCATGCAAAAGATATCCTGAAATACAGAGTGACAGAAATTCAGAAGCACATACAGTAAGCGCAAATGACCTCAAGCCCAGAGATTCTCGAAATTAGCACAGAGTTACTCAAACGCAGAAATTCTCGAAGACAGACGTTCTCAAACAGAGATTTTCAAACACAGAGTGACGGAAATTCCTGTGCCCAAAGACCCTCAAGCACAGAGATACTGAAGCAGAGAAAATCTCAGGCACAGAGATTATTTTGCAGAACTAAGGGCAAACCACGCCGGATCATAGCTGTGTCCCTCCCCCTCCCTGTCCCTCCTGCTGTTGTTAGATTCTCCCCAATAAGCCAGTCAACAAGCTGTGCTGCATGTTTGCTTCCTGCCGCGGTGTTCGCCTCGCTAAACTAGCTTGATCTTCCGTTATTTTCCCTTGTGTCTTGTGCGCGACAGTCCGCCTGCTTCTCTACTCACTTATTTACCTTTGACTGTGCAGTCACAGGTGATGGCAGTGACGATGACCTATCGAAATTTATCTCTGTCAGTGTCACCAGGCCAGTTGTGTGTCTGTCAGTGGTTGTGTGGTTAAGTCAAGAATTAATCCTATAATGTTTGTCCTTTCTCTATCATTTACTAACACCTGAAGGAAAGACCAGGGCGACAACTCAAACAGGTTCGTAGTGCTACGTTATATATCCAACGCTATAAAGCTACTTTGATTTTTCTTCTTTTTGGTCTATTCTTTATATATTCAGTTGACTATCTGTTCTCTATTTTGTTTATTTAGTTTTGTCACCTTGAACTTTAATTGATTTTGGTGATGAAACGAAAATGTGTTTTTATGGACTACAGGATATAAAATGAGTATAGATTATGAATATGTCATTTATATAAGGGTGATATGTATGAATATAATTACCCTTTTGTAGATTTGACATTTTCACTGGAGTTTTTAGTGGAGATTGATTTTTGGAGGGAGGCTCTGATTCGCAGCCCAAACAGCAGACAGAGAGAATAGGGGGAGGAGGGTCCGAGGCGAGCATCCCAGGGCCAGCCTGGTCCTGGCAGAGGGTCAGTCTGTCCTTCCCTATCCTCTGTCGTTTACACTCCTGGCGTGTCGCCCTCGGTCTGCGCGGACAGACCACAGGGCCAGCCAGGGGTGGCATATGCCAGTCCCCGGTTTCCAAGAGCAACCGCGGTGAAGCAAATCCGCGTGGCGTAGCCGAGATACCACACGGCACGTCCCCTGGCGTCTGTGAGCAGGCACTCGCCCCAAAATGATAGACTCATTAAGGAACTGCCCATGTATGGAAGCGCTGAGGTACCAGATCCCTGGGCACTAAGAGACAAGTTGGAGTTCAGTACCACCCCCCACCCCCCGCAGTACAGCTGATTATGCTGTAAGTTCGCTAAGGGCTGCTTTATTTAAGCCACCTCTTGCCTGCAGAGGGCTGCTCTCATTACCTGGCCCTTCTCTGGTAATAAGCATACTGTGGCATTTTATATTTTCTCTTAGTTCCATAAATCAGGCTTTTGTTAAGTGCAGAAAGAAAGGAAACAGCGGATGTGTTAAAGCCAGAGGTTGAAGCGGTAGTTCTACCTGCAGCAAGGAACACGTGGGGAATCTTCATCTTCTGGGAAAGTGGTGGATGTCGGTCACACCCCCCGGGGCCTGAATCATTTCTTCTGCTTTGGTCTCGTGGAAACCAGTGATGTCACGGAATTGTACTCAGATTAGCCAGAAACTAGGCAGAATGTGTAGAAGGGTTAGGGTTAGGGTTAGGGTTAGGATGAATCTGCCTGATACGTAAAGTATATGAGAAGAAGGAGAGTGATCATATGATCTGCGCTCCCTCAATAGATCTGCAACAGTTGGTAGGTGTAGATCTATGTGTCATTAGTGAGAAACAGTAAAGTGGTCCAGGAGCAAGTCTTTCTACATTTTGTAGAAATAAAGGAGAGGATCCAGGCTAGATCTTTCTGTCCTCAGTAGGTATAATGGAGAGGTTGTTCTGTGCGTCTTAAATAGATGTTTTAGAGTGTTTCTGAGGCAGGTCTGTGTGCCCTCAGTAGTGATGGCAAAATGGACCTGGAATATGTTTTGTCATTTTTTTCCACTATCATGTCAAACAATGAGTCCGGATGAGGGCAAACAAGGGTGAACGAGGCCACATTTATCTGCTTTCATGCCGGTTTAATTTAGAAGTATTAGCTAAATTAAAAATAGTCCAACTAGTCCATTCTCTGGGGAGACCTTTGCCGAAAAGCAGCAGATTTGTAAATGACAAATAGTCCAGACAGATCTTAGTGAAGATGAACCGAGATAAATGTGAGAGAATGATGTATGGTTTTAGAATATTCACTCAAAAACTGTTGAGTGAAGAAGATTTTTTATACATAGCAGTATTCCTTGATAAGACTTTCATTGATGTTATGATGTCACACTATTCAACCAATGACAGAATGTTACAGTTTAACGTCATCTCAGGCCCCAAGCTTGGTGCGGCCCAACACCGCATGCTCTGTCACGGCTCTGCCAAGCAGAGATGGCGATGGAGACGCAAACCTGGTGCAGACTGACAGTTCAAAAATGACTTTCGGTAGCGGTCTGTGTCATCGTCCCCATCGGGAAATTAATGACTTTTCTAATTCCAGTTACAATTTTTCGCTACTTTACCAAGAGTTCTGTCCAAGTCATTTTTCAGTTAGGGAGCAATTTTGGTTCTGCATCTAGCTATGAAATTTCGTTACCTGAACAAGAGGTCTGTGTCCATTATGGCAACGTTGGCTGCTTGTTGGTGGAGTCTGTTGCTTTTAAACATGCCAGCTGAGACCCCGATGCTTGTTCGCATGTTAGTTGCTGGGGAGAGTGGATGGCGTTTGTGTGTGCGCCTGGGTCCTGTCCACATTATTGCCCTCTTGGGTGCCTCTGGACGATATCGCTGTATATCAGACTACCAAAATACATTACCGGTGAACTGCTAAGCAAAACATAATCATGTAAATGGATGAATCATCCTGTAATGTTGTTTTAAAATGATTGATGTCCAATTATTTTAGGCTTCAATGGTGTGATGTGTTGTTTATGCAACTCCAGTTGAAAAGGGAAGGTTTTTTTTTTTGCCTTTTTCCCCCTCCTGTTGCCTCTGCTGCCCCCTGCTGGTGTAATAATGAATGATTATTTGTCTCCCCTTGGGCCCTAGTAAGAGCCTTAGTAATAAGCAGAGACTCTTCAGGAAGTATACGTCACGGAAACATAGGTACCCAGCTTGGTCACATGATCTTTGGGAATGCTAATTAAATCTAGATGCATGAGCAATGACAGAAAAATTCCTCTCTGTTGCCCTCCTCCTCACCTCTACCTCCCCCCACCCTTACTTTTGAAAATCCATTTCATTTGGTGGATTTTCTTTGATTTGGAGTCTGCTTCCCATTGGCCCATGCTATCTGCTCCCTGATTGGTCGTACCAGGACAGTCACGCAAATGTTCTCCCTCTTCTGCGTTACTCACCACCACTCCTACATGCATGTGCACAATTTAAGTTTTATTGTTCATATGTTCTAACACTGCCTCATCCAATTAGGTGCTAGAATGCTGGCTCCTCCCATTTCATCACCCTGATAATGACTTTGAGTCGACATGCTTCAGTCAGCAGTACAAGTCACAACTGTCCGAAGGTCCTGCTGATTAATGCGTTGAGTTTAATGACTCCTCCTGTTGCATGACCCCTGCATGACCCCATTCCCCCCTCCCCATCTCTGCCCCCCTTCAGCTCCTGCCACCCTGGCGATGGACCCTCATACCGGAAAGTCTCTTCATGGCCCCGGCCTCCCTACTTGGGCATCTTGCAGCAATGCATGCTGGGTAGCTTAGCGTATTTCAAAGGTGGTGCCTGTTTGACCCACCCTCAGCTCACACTGCTCACTCCATGTCAGTCTCAGCCAGTCCTTCTGGAAACGTCTTTATAATATGCGACACTTATATTTCGCAAGATTGGGTTCCATGACTACCTGATGGAGGTATCTGAAAAGATAAACATGCTGGTGGTATTACAAGCATGTGTCTCTTGACGGGGTGAGCATGCCAGGTTTAGCTGTGCACGCTTGAGTTCTGTGCTTGCGTTGTGGGAGCGGGTCAGCATTCACTAAGTAGTAATTCCTGTGCGTCCTTTCAACGCAGCCAGAAGCTGAGCTTCAAGGAGCGCGTGCGGTTGGCCAGCCCCCGCGGCCATAGCATCAGGAGTCGCCAAGCCTCAGCTAGCGACCGGCGCTCCCCCGGACCCGAGGTGGCCGTGGAGGGAGCCAGTCCGGCCAAAGTGCAGAAGAGCTGGAGCTTCAATGACCGCACCAGGTTCCGGCCCTCGCTCCGCCTCAAGAGCCAACCACGCGCCGCCTCTGAGGGTGAGACGCCTCCCTATTGGCTGTCTGATTAACTCATGTGGTGGATAAGAGAAGAGAAATACAGGTTTTTATAAAAATGTAACCCAGATTAACCGCAGGAAAAAAAAAAGGAGTATCACAAATTCCTTCAACATCCAAGATAAAAACCTGTTCTTAAATCTAATCGTAAGAGCTGAAGAAAAAATGTAACTGGCAGGCTTATGAAATGTGCGTTTCAAGAAGGTAAACATTTATTGCTGGATACAAAAGAGAACATTTAAGGAAATATGCATTTGAGGTTCAAAGGAGCCCCAGGTAATTTGGACCAATCACGTCGTCCGTGTGTTGCCTAGATGAGTGCCATTTTACAGTGTGATTAGAATGGACGCCCACGTGTACAGTCCTGCAAATTATGGCTCTAAAAGCAGCATTGGCCCTGCGGTGAGACACAGCGTGAGTCTGGCGTCTAGATACATAGGGTTCTCCTGATGGTCCTGAGGACGGCACAAATGAGCTTCCTGTAGCAGCGCACGACACCGGGGTCCTGAATCGCTTGGGGCGGTTGACGGTGATCCCCTCTCCTGCCTGTAAATAATCACGAGTTATCGCGTCACGGGTGACATTCCCAGGTCGGACGTACCCTGTGCGATTGCGAGTTCGGCCACTGTTATATTCCGGCTCTCGGCGTTCTGAATGTTTACAGGTGGGTCGCCCCAGGTGTAATGATGACTAATGATGGTTAATGGCGCTTAATGGCGGTCAATGACGGTTAATGGCGTAATGAGGAGTAATGAGGCTTGTTATAGGGGTAGAGCGTGTATTTGTGAAGTTGACGGGGGTGAGATGAGAGGATGGCATTGATGACTGGCTTTACTCAAAAATAGTTTCACCACGGCCAAGTATTTATCCAGTTGTTTTTTTTTCTGCACGTGTTCGTTTGCATACAGGTTCACCTGACAGCAGGAGTAGCAGATTGGTAAGAGCAGCATAGTAACGTAATGCCTCCCTCCCTCTTTCTGTCTCTGTATCTCTCTGTCTCTCCCTCTTTCTCTCTCTCTGTCTCTGCACCAGCGGATGCCAGCCAGGGCGCCGATGACGCCTTTGATGACAAGGTGTGCCAGTGCGACATGTCGGTAGTGGACCTGACGCCACCCCTCAAGTCTGTAATCAGGGCTGTCAGGTGAGAGAATGAGGGCGGAGTCTAATTAGGAGTGGGATGTGGCCTGTTGGCTAGTGGGTGTGGCTTAGAAGTGGTTGTGACCAAATCGGGAGTTTCTGTGCCACACAACCACCCCCATCCCCTATACCCCTGATTAACACCACTCACTCTCCACAAAGGGGTAGTGTGTGTCCGACCAAACATCAAATTTCTCAGGTTAGTAGATCCACACACTCAAGGCTGCCTCGACAGCAAAACATTTGATATTTTGCATTTTTTATTTGGAACAGATTGCGTATACAAAACTTTGCTGCTGATAATGGATTTTAATACACAATATCACGGTAACGAAAAATATTATTGTAATGAAAGCCCCATTCATGAAATCAGATGTATTTTTGCCTATATCTAATACAAACACTTGCTTGATCTGTAATATGTATATTTAATCTATGACTTCTAAGCGGCTGTTCTCCAAGTTGCATTTCAGCTGGCCACATTTTAGTTGGTACTGCCCTCTAATGGTCAGATTGGTGAGCTGCAGCTTAATGTTATTTAGAAGCCAGGCAGTAATATCTGTTTCCAGTTTATTTTCAAGTATTCTGTCATAATGTTAATATGTTGATTGTGTTGCGGCCAGCACTTTTCCCCTGATTGGCTTAAACAGATGCATGTGTAACTTTATTTTATACTCTCGTAAACTTAACACGTAACCAGCTGGATAGCTAATGCTTCGTTGCTCGAATGCGAAACAGCAGCCTTCTAGGCCTTAAGTTTTGCCCCCAAAATCCCCCATTTAGGAGCTTTACCTGTTCATCCCTGCAGGATCATGAAGTTTCATGTGGCGAAGAAGAAGTTCAAGGAGACGCTGCGTCCGTACGACGTGAAGGACGTGATCGAGCAGTACTCCGCGGGACACCTCGACATGCTCTGTCGCATCAAGAGCCTGCAGACACGGTGAGGTGCGCGGCGAGCGTGCGGCAGATATGCGGCCAAGGGTGATCTCAACTTTGTTTATGGTGGCTCCTTCCCAAAGGAGTTCAAGACGTTGAGGATTTGCATGACAGAGACACTGACACACTGCACAGGAAACACACGTGCTGATGTGATTTAAAGGAGATGAGCAGTAATCTTGTTTGGAAAGAGGTCAAGGGCCCAACACCCAACAAAGTTGTATTTCTAGATCCAGGGTTGGCTCTAACTTTTCAGGGGCCTTAGAGAAACCTTTACTTGGCATATCTGGGAAATGGAGGCCAAAGCAACAAAGTCTTTTTCGAGTTTGAATGAATATCAATAGCAATTAATTAATACTGCGGAGAAATTGGACACGGCGCTTTTACAGAAGGGCAGCCAACACGCAGCAGTTGGAGGAAATGCAGCTGGTACGATACTGAGACTCGCGCCGCAGAATCAGCCATGTGTGGAAATCCCGACGTCAAATGGTCCCTGGATCAAGGCGCAGACATACTTGGCGGGAATATCGCCAGTATCTTAGGCATCTTTCCAGGTTCCTGGAATAATAGTTCCTAAGTAACCAACTGTTATAAAAATTAACTGACGTGGCATTGATCTGGCCCTGTGAGTGTCACTTCTGCCCGTCACTGACTTGTCTGTGCATCTGTGTGCTCACTGACTGCTACATATACCAGCAACAGACCATATAAAACCCAGTCCTTGCGACTAATCTGTACATATGCCCTCTCCCATGCAGGCTGGACATCATTGTAGGTCCGGAGCAGACCCTGGGAAGCAAAGCCAAGACCTTTTCCTCCCCTTCCTTGCACTTGTACTACAACCAGCACAGGAGGAAGTCCTCTGCACTGGGGTCAGCCCCGCCCCCAAGCCTAGCCCAAGCCCTGCCCACTCCACTTTACTTAAAGAGAGGGCAGGGTCAGTGGTCTTACAACCATATGCGCCCAGGGGTCAACAGCTCTGTAGAATGGTGATTAGTGATGGTGAATAAGAGGCTTTGAAACCCTAGTGAGTGGGATGATTGTTTGGTCAGTCACTGTCTGGTTTAAACCACTTTGCACTGTTTACTATATTGCTCCACATTGAGGGTACCAGACAGTAGCAATCCCACCTACTGTGGGATATGAAGACCTCATTTCTCCCATTACTACCCAGAATCCATCTAGAAACCTTTCCCTGTAAAACACAAGTGCAACGTTCATCTGCGTCATTTTGAAAATCCCACTGCCAGAGTGGCTAATCTCTACAGTCTTTTAGAGACACTTTTGAGCTCAATGGAGCTTTAACTAAAAGATGGCTTGAGGTCTTGGGCTATTGACTCCTGGAGGGCTTTGATTAGCTTGTAAATGTGATCCGGAGCATTAAAAACATTTGAGGCTCGTTCAAACAGTCTCTTCCTGTTTTGACAAAGTGCTCCTTCTCTGATCTTACTAAGACTGTGGTGTCTGATTCTCCTGCATGGGTTTTTTTTGGGACTTCTAGCATGTAGATTGTTGTTGTCTTTAACTGTATGATCCCTTTCTGACTCCAGTTTTCCCTAATTTTCTGCATATCTTGAAATGAATAACCTCCTTTCTTAACCATGCTGGATTTGAACAATGGTACTATCAGACACTTCTATTTTACTCCATGAGCATTTGTTAAGTAAAGTTTATTATACGTTCACTTTAATAAAAGATAAAGAGTTGGCAGAACTTGTAGGCATTGTAAATGTGATAAGTATTGCTGGAGTTTAAATCCAACAGTCTGCACATGTCTACCCTGTTTTCTCTTATAAATCTCTTCTGGAATGACATGCAGTGTACAGTTCTGTGTGCTCACTCTGGTGTGGTCTAACTTCCCTGGTTTCTGGGCTAGTCTTGACCATGGTGTACTTTTTCCTGTCGCTCTGTGGGGGTGGAGGTGGGCCTGTAACAGTGACATCTTGGATGGACGACTGATCTCACCCCCCTCCCCGACACCCCCCACCTTCTCATCCTCGTGTCTGACAGCCATCGCCATGTGTGTGTTCCAGGGTGGATCAGATTCTAGGGAAGGGCCACATCCAGGCAGACAAGCGGAGCAGGGAGAAGGTCCACTCGGAGAGCGACGCCTTCGATCACATGAGCATGCTGGGCCGCGTCTGTAAGGTGGAGCGGCAGGTGAGCTGCTGGCCCTTTCTCCTCCTCAGCTTTGGGTTCCTTTTTCAGGCCACAACCCCCAAAATAACAGACCGGTTGCTGTTACAGTTACAATGGAATTTCTCCGGAGGTCATGCCAACCGTTTTCGGAACCCCTGTATTAGATAAACCCCCCCAGGCAGGACTGCCGTAATGCACAGCCTGAGCCAATGGTATAGGTTTAATTTGAACAATGCAAGGGATTAAATCAGCCCCAAACCGCCACCCCCTTAAACAAACAATATTGGTCCCAACACCATCCACACCTAAATCCATGCCCTTAGCCTGAAGTCCAGGGCCTCCATTAATCTCGTTTAATAAAATTTTAAACCCCTCACCCCGAGTCAGCAACTTTTACCATCACAACTTGTCCTACAGCTACGGGGGAGGGGGGGGGGGGTCTGACTTATGATTCCTGCATGATTTCATGTGTTAAATCTGCTTTAATACGTGTCAGTGAAGCACTGGCAGGTCAAAGGAGCATTTTAAAGCTAATTGAGCCATGGATTGTAGATGTGAGGAAGAACGGGGAAGAAAAGCGATTTAAGTGTCTTCGAATGGACATTTTTTTCAGCAAAAACAAGCACCCCATGACACTCAGACTGCTTCAGAATCTTTGCACGACCATGACAATTAATGCAGCTTAATGTAGCGACCTCCTTAGCCAATGGACCTCAATCCAGCAGAGCATCTGTGGGATGAGATGGAACTAGCTCTTTGGAGTAGAGATCAAATAGCAGTCAGCTTATTGTAGTTAACAGGAGTCAGCATTCCTTTGAAATGCTTTAAAAACCTTGTCGAGTACAGTTCCTAAGGCATTGTTCTGAGTGTAAAAGGATTAAGGTGTTCCTATTGCATTACACAATCATTGTAAACCACTTAAATAGTAAATAGTCATCTTACTTTTTAACATACTTTATGATAATGAGCATACATTCTACCTTGTGTTTTTCTTTTCCTTTATGAACCTCATTAACATCACATGCCTGATTGGTCTCCAGGTCCAGTCCATTGAAAGCAAGCTGGACTCCCTGCTGGACATATACCGGCAGGTTCTCCGCAAGGGTTCCTCCTCGGGGCTGCCCCTGTTCCACCTCGAGCAGACGTCTGACTACCAGAGCTCCACCCTCAGCAAGGACACCTCTTGCTCCACCAGCACCAGTGTGCCCCGGGGGCTGCAGCTGGTTCTGCCCAAGAACGAGCTCTGCCTTAACCTCAGCACCTCCCCATGTGGAGCTCTCAGCTCCTCCTCCTTCAGCCCCTCTCCCCTGCCTCCCGAGAGCAGCACCACCAGCTCTCCTACACCTGTCCTTTCGCCCAACAGCCTCGCTACGACTCCATTCTCCGACCTGCCCAAGCCTCGCCCTCACCACCCTTCCACCCCGTCCACTCTCCAGCTGCCTCCTCCCAATGCTCTCACCCCCCACAGCTCATGCGCAGTGGACCCCACAGACGCAGAGAGCGACCATGGCGGGTTGCAGCTGAGGAACAAGCCTAGTGCCAAGGAGGATGGGTCCTGGAGGAGGCATACCAGCCTGGAGATGGGGCCCCTGGTTGCGTTGTCCCCTGGCCCTGCGGACCGCAGCCTGGGAAAGTCTCTTTCGGTCCAGAACTTCCTAGGTGTGGATGTAGAATGCTGCTCCAAACCCTCCTCATCCTACAGCAACAGAGACTTCAATATCAGTCTCCACAGCAGCCAGGGTCTGCCCACCAGCGAGTGGGAGAAGGTGGAGCTGATCATCAGCGACCAGGACATGAACATGCTAGCGGAGAGCTCGGACTTCCTGGCACAGAGGACCACGGATTCCGCCTCCCCATCTGGACCACTGGGGGTCACAAAAGCACCTTCGGCTCTGGGCCTGGCTGTCGACACCCAGAGCATTTCCCACGTGCGGCTAAAATAGCGTCACCATAGCAGTTTGCATTTTTAATGCCGGGGGGTGCTTTTCTCTTTCCATTTTGCTCCGAGATAGTTTAAAAATCCCTGTAATTCATTTGTTGACCACCCACCACTGCATGGACTAATCCTTCCTCTAGGGGGCAACGAAGGGACAGACCCAAGACACCTGACAGGAGCTGTGGCGTCAGCCCTGCATGAGCACTGCATGTTTACAGCTCGGTGGCGCATTGCATTACTTACCAGCCTGTTCAGCTTGTTTCCTGACACTGGGTTCCTAGCTTTGCATGAGTCTTAGGAATGACGTATGCATCAGGGGCGGGTCAGGCGTCGACTGTGGAAACTAGGCTGTGAGACACTGCTTATCTGCTTTTCACCACCAGGGGGAGCTAAGGCTCCTTCCAATTTGCCCCCCCCCCCCCCCCCCCCCCACAGCTTAATTAAGTTCTAATTAAGTTCTTAATTATGTCTTAATGCTGGAAAAGAGTAGAAGGAAAGGTAGCCCAGCAGGATG
The DNA here is from genome assembly GCF_023856365.1 of Brienomyrus brachyistius. Taxonomy (NCBI): domain Eukaryota; kingdom Metazoa; phylum Chordata; class Actinopteri; order Osteoglossiformes; family Mormyridae; genus Brienomyrus; species Brienomyrus brachyistius. The sequence continues at coordinate 8,419,769 of NC_064535.1, read as the reverse complement.
GTGCAGGGGCATATACAGGGGTGGGGTCACAGAGGTACCAGCCCCAGATGAAAGCTGATTGGCCCCCTGAGTGACCGCTCCCCTGTCACTCAATGATTCAAAACATATAATATAATGGCTAATGTTCAGGTTGGCCCCTCTTCAGATTGGCTCCCACCCTAAAAAATCCCAGAATTGCCCCAGGGATGGTGTTATACAGAGGGCCAGAAAATGTCTTCAGTGGCATGTCTCCTCTATTCTAGATCCAGTAGAAGTGAGCACCAGGAGGGTTACTGTCACATTTAATTCGAAATTTCTTCTTGGTCTGGAATGGCCCATCAGTCACATGAGTTGTCAGCTGTCGTCCACTCTGCGGGTTTCATCGACTGACATGGCAGACATAGAGTGCAATTTGCTGGATTCCCAGGGCAGAACCACAGTAGGTGTCGCCACTAGACGGAAGAAGGAAATAAACACGGCTCCAAGCACTGGCTGATTCTGTGGTCTCTGGGCCTCGCTGACTGGGGAACCTCTGGAGAGGCCCTAACTTATAATTTTGTTGTTGTTTTTTTACCCAAACCAATCCTTTAAATTGCTTGCTCACTCCGGCCATTCTGATATTTTAGGTTATTGATAAATTATAACATGCATTTAAAGATTCGAGCTTTTGCACGACATTTAGGTAAATCTGCGTTATGGGGATTTTGGAGAATATAAGCATAAAATCCATGAGGTGAATGGTGAGGAATGTGGTGGAAATGAAAATCACCTTATGCAGGAAATAGTTGAACACTTCCTGTAGAAAAATAGCCAAAGCGAAGCTATAAGGAAATGAGCCAAGATCACAGGGTGAATTTAAGACCCCCATCCTAGGATTGATTTTCTCTGTGCGGGTCTGTAGACATTTTCCCACAACCCCGAGACGCTCAAGGCCTTTACTACTGGGCAAATGGTTCATACATAAACACTGCTAAGGAGCAGTCGAGTCACAGAACATAACTGGCACCGTTTCACTGGGAAGGGAACGGACCAGAACATCACGGGTAACAGCCTCATTAGTGCCTCCTAGGGATATATCAGGCATCTCTCGTCATTGGCCTGTGGTGAGTGATGTTCCATGTGACTGACCATTGCTTGATAGGTTATTGAAGGAGCACATGTTTCGGTGACCTCAAAATTGTTCGCATGCACAAAGGGTATGGGAGCGATTCAGAAAGTGACCTGCAAGAGACAATTGGAGATGATTAATGACAGCTGAAAATAGTGGAGAACGTGAGAACATGTGAGTATGTGTGATAGAAGGCTGTTGCTTCCAAAAGCACACATCCTGTTGAATGTAGTTTCATTGTTATTCATTTGTTCTCACAGTTCAAATAAAAAAATGGTACCTTAGCTAGAAAAGTCACACTTGTTCCCAAAAAAATCAGCTATAGGGATATAAACGATTGTTTTGTATTATTTATTACATGTTTTTTTGTTAATAACAAAACACTGTAGTCTTAAATGTTTTTTTTTACTGAATGGGGCTCATTTAGATTCCATAATTTACTGCTGACGTATCATTTTTGTATATGACGCATTCTGATATTGGAATATTCGCTGTATGATCACCTAATACGTGTGGGACAGTTCTGCGTGTTGTCAACCCCTCAAAGTGAGAGAGACTGTCGCGGTACCCGGAAGCACAATTACTGATTTGAAGCGACCTACGGGCGAGCGGTCAGTGACCTTAATAATACACCATAGCGGCAGAAAAGTAACGTATATGGCCATATACTCAGCGCAGTCAACTCCAAGGAATAACAATCAGCAGATAGATCATGGAATCCTTTAAAGGAAATATTGCTTTAAAGCTTTGCCTGCCGATTAAAATGATAAAAGTATACAAACTATATACAGTTTATACTTTTTTATTTTCCCGTTTTTGTAGTAAATGCTTGAAGGTGCCTTTCATGTAAAATATTAACAGTATGTTATTTTTTCCACGGCTAGCTTTAAATTTGAATGGGGATAGTTTTGTAGGTTTCTAATGTTATGTATAATTTTAGAAAATCTAAAATCTTCTAAACAATCAACATGTTTTTTTCACACGTACAATAATTTATTTCACAAAATTGGCTTTAATGGCAATGGGGACTTTTTACTTTTTTGTTCAGGCTTAATGTAATTTATTTTAAGGAGGTACGTGCACGTACAAGGTACATTGAGTATGTGATATTGTCATTAATTTTCGCCATGATACTTTAATAAATCGAGAAATTTAAACAATGTGTACATGATGTTATTTCTTAATCTAGCTTCGATTTTCTGTAGGGCTGTTTTAAGTATTTAAGCTAAATATCGTAAATACGGATTTCGTTTTCCGTCGACAAAGACGATATAATTTTGGATGTTGGTTTAGATCCTTGCATTGCATATGCAAATATACTAATCATATATAATTTGGCCGTCACTGTTAACTGGGCGCAAAATGTTCGTTCATTAAAAAGAAGAAACTTTGAGAAGATACCACGCCACGCCTCCTTGGGGGGCTTCCATAAATCAGGATTGATCATTTACCTGAGTTTGTCACTCCAGGATCTGAGTCAACCGTATATTTGAGACGTGCATGCAGAAGGCGTTTAAAACCAAATAGAAAAGCAACTAAAATCTAACTTTAAAAATTATTAAAACTAAAATTTAACTAAACGCAAGCCAAATACAAAAAAGTACATGTCCAGTTCCTCTAAACGGCTTCGCATGTATCAATACAGACAATTAAAGGCGCCTTTACACCGCATGCGCAACTAAAAAGAAAAACAGAGACTTGCAATGTTTAAAAAGGCGTAAATCCCGGGGGGACAGGACCCCACCCCTTCATGGGACCCCACCCCCGAATATTTTATTTTAAACCTGTGTAATTTAAAATAAAGTAATAATATGTACTGAAAGCACTTGTGAAGATTATAAATGCAAAACAATGCATCGTTAAGCTTCGAAAAGCATTCTCAGTAAGCATTACAGTTTTAATGATTGTTCCTTTTCAAGATAATCAAGTATATATTTTATAAATTAGTTTAAAGCTTACCGCCGCTGATTTTGCGTGAGCTCTGCATGTGCTTTCCGATTGTTTTCATCCATTTAACAAAATCACATCGCGGTATTTAATTATTTCAAATATCGTGCAACCGTACTATTTTATGTCATTTTCTAATTCCAGGTCATGCCCTCCAGATCGTCTTTTGTTTTTTTCCATCCGATCGCAATTAAAGTTTGGGTCTCTAAGTTTCTTAATTTGTCCAGGCATAGCGTATATTATTGTTTTTTTTTCCCTTCGTTCATCGTTGTTTTCTAAGGTCGTGACTTTCTTCAATTTCAGAGGCAGGTCATTTGCACAAGCTATATATACACATATATACACATATATATATATGGGTTTTCTCTATATATATTTAATACAAGTAACAACAGTGACATTAATCAGGAGTTTATCAGATTTATTGTTACATATGACATTTCGATTAATACGAACAGCATTTAACATATCGCAAGTACAACGTTTATTTCACGATATGTGACGTAAGTTCCGAATTTTCCCGTTACTACCGTGAGTTGAAGGGGGCGGAGTCGGTAGGACCCTGGTCATGTGACGTAAATGGCGTGCTGGTGCGCGGAGTTAGCTTCGCGCGGGTTTACCAATGCTCTCGTGCCGAAAGGAAAGTAGGCATGTCGGATTGGGAAGAGGACTGCGACGATTCGGCTTTGAAACCTACACCCTTAGTTAAAGCCCAGCATTCAGGATGGCGGTCTCAGAAGACGGAGCAGATTTCCGACTTTAATTTTACGCATAAAAAAGAGTGGGGCCCCTCAGCACAACGGCGGGGACATGATCGGCGAGATCCGCAGCGGCAGAACTGGGGGGGCGGGAGTGGCCATTCGGACACTGAAGGAAAGCAGTTTTCCAGGAGGGAAAACGAATGGAGTCCAAGTGGGCGAGGAGACGCCAGTGGAGGCCGCGGGTTACTGGCGTCGGCGCCGCTGTGCTTTTCTGTGGATAGTTCCGCATTTAGTTCCATTATAGGTAATCAGCTATCGAAATGTCCCCATAAAACCGTCACTTTGCCACGTACTGTTAACGCAAATCGCTGCTCAAAATCGTGATCGCCACGATCACCGCAAACCTTGCTTTGTCTAAATCACACAGGTCGCGGAGGCGCTAAAGTTCGTGAACTTGAGGAGCAGAGTGGAGCGAAGATAAAGGCAAGTCGCAGCATAAAGTGCGATCGGGGAAGCTGCAGATTGTTTTGCATCGGCCGATGCTCCGCCAAAACCGCGTAGACATGCATGTATGTGTGTTTTTTTTCGCCCAGGTCATTCGGGGCCGTTATGAAGGGGAGGTTCAAGTATTTGGCAGCAGGGATGTGCAGCAAAAAGCCAGGGAAATGATCGCAGCTTTGATTTCCCCGGCCGCTGGTGATCCCGGTAGGTAATCGCACGTTTGTGACGCCCCCCCCCCCCCCCCCGTGTTGTGAACATGTCTCATTTGGAATCGGTCCGTTCTCAGGGTCCACAAACGCTGGCACAGAGTCCTGCTGGTCCGCTTCGGCTGTCCAGAACCCGTCAGATTTCGCCCCGCCACCGATAGACTGGATGTCCATCCGCGAAAAACGGCATGAGTATGCGGCCCTGAAGTGGAAGGGTGAGAAGGACATGGCCATCAACACTTCGAAGTTAAACGGCTTGCAACATGCCAGAGTTGGATAGTTCAGGTGCAAAAGGTAAAGCCACGATTTTGTTTCAACCAACCAGTCGGGTATTCAGTGACTGCAACTCTTCATACTCAACTGCCTGGTTGAAACAAAATCTTGGCCTGGATTTTTTACTTTCTGCACCTGCAACAAACCAATACATATAAAACCCTAGCTTTCCTCTTCTCTGTAGCTTGTTTGTTTGTTTACAGTTTCCTCAGAATTTTAACATGGGCATCACAGGTTTTGAAAATCTTGTTTCAGCAAATACTCTTATGTGGGCGTAACATGCCATGGTTCAGTTCGATAATGTTTTCCTGAACATGTTAAATAGTTTTCTTTTTATATATGTTGTCCATGTGCGTGTTGGTCTCTGAGTTTATGTTGAAGGTAAGTAAAATATAATATTGCCGTTTCTCTGTGTATAATTGTCAGGAAATTGGATAAAAAAGTTCATTGTTGTACAACATGGGTTGGCTGGTTATTTTGCTGCTTTACATCCCTAATTAGATTTTTATGAAGATGTCCATTGGATTTTGACGTTTTGTACATTTCAAATGGTCTCAAGCCAGATGTCTCTCTTTTTTTGGGCATTTAAAGCCTTATTGTAACTAAATTTGAATCAATTGTTACATTGGCCAGTTAGTTTGTCCAGATGAACATTTCTGAAACCTGATCCCTTTGTGAATAATTTTTAAAGAATGCTTTGTGCTGTAAATTGTATCGTCCTTGTTCAAAGACGTGACATATGTGGTGCTACAGTGGCTGTAAAGTGTGTCACATTGGCCTTAGAGTGCTCTGCCTGCCTGCCTGCCTGCCTGCCTGCGTGTGTGTGTGTGTGTGTGTGTGTGTGTGTGTGTGTGTGTGTGTGTGTGTGTGTGTGTGTGTGTGTGTGTGTGTGCACGGGCCCGTGCTTTGCAGTGGGCTGGCATTTTGCTCTGGGTATACTCTGGGTTTCACTCTGCTCTCCATGTCTCACCAACTGGTTTCTCGGGTGGATAAGCAGTTACCTACCGAGCATCGGTGGACAATTGGAAAATGATTTGTTCTTTTAATCAAGAGCTTGTATGGAAGGAAATTTGCATGGTATGTCTTTGGCATAAATTTGCCGTCATAAGCCCAGTGTTTGGGGACGCTTCTGTTCTGCTTTCAGATCTCCCTCCACTTAGGAAGGAGTTTTACATCGAGGCGGAGAGTGTGGCTATGCGCAGTGCTGAGGAGGTGCAGGCCTGGAGGTAATGGTGGTGCATCAGCAGTCCAGGGCCCTGGGTTTGAGGAGCCCTTAATGGGAAGTGGAGAAGCTTTGCAGATCTGGTCAGAGAGATTAAGTAGCTTAACGTAATGTGTGTTGAGCAATTTCCATTGGGCTTCACCTACTGAAGGGATTAACATGTCAGACAGACTGAAGCTGGGCACCTGTGCACCCCCCCATCTCTGCCCCCAGCAGTATTTTGCTCTGGTTTATTGCAGGCTGTAGTATTGCCAGTCTGTTGGAAGCGTTAAGTTCTTCTTGTGTCCAGTGGGTGTCATTTTTGCCCTTTATTTTGTAGTATTAGTGTGTATAGACATCTGTCGACTTGCTTTTGGGCCCAGGACCACTGGATGCAAATCAATTTGGGTGTCTCGATAGTTAAATGGAAAAGGGAAAACATTAAGTACAGTTCTGTAATATGCACACGTCATATAAAATAATAAATAGTAAAATAATAGCAAAGTTTAATATATATAATCACAAGACTTTATAATGGAGATTGCATTTATAGTTCACAAAAATAAGGCATGAATTGCATTATGAAATCAAAAGTTGTGCGTAATAGAAAGGGAAGGTTTCTTTTCATGTAAGGAAATGGCAGAGTGCAGGTGCTGTATTTGCTTATTGTAGCTGCCATCGCATATGCATTGCTTTTTGCACCTAGCGCTGCCCGTTGTCCAGCACTTGTTACACTAAGCAATACAGCCACTAACATCCCACTATGTTCAGTGATATAAGCAATTATCAATGACTTCAGTTATGATGTAGTTATTTGTGTTTGCGTTATGCATATATGTTCAGAGCATTTTATATTGATTAACTGATCAGACTCTTTCAGACCGTTCCTCTGGCTAACTTCAGTTTCTTCCTTTTATCAATAGCTGCAGGGTAGGATATTTCAAAGCTGGTTGTTATACAGGTGTTTTGAAAGCTGGTGGTGGTAAACTTTGAGTAGTGGTAACTTTGAGTAGATGACTTGCTTCATTAAACTCTGCTGAATACATCAAGGCTGAGTTTACCACACTGCCCCCTGCAGGAAGGAGAACAACAATATCTTTGTGGATGATTTGAAAGAAGAGGACAGGCGGGTTGTACCCAATCCGGTTTGTACCTTTGAAGAGGCCTTCCAGGCCTATCCTGGTATCATGGAGAACATCGTCCGAGTGGGCTTTCTTAAGCCCACACCTATCCAGGTACCTCATTCATTTTCCAACTGCTTATTCTGCGGAGCGTTTTTCCAGTGTGAAAAGACAGCATATGTGAGATATATCCTTGTCCACATTCAGAGCCTCCTCCCCTCTCAGTACCCAGTACATCAAGCCTTTGAGAGCTCACTCATGCAGTTGTTTCTCAACCGTGAGCCTTGACCATCATTTACATTGTCAAGCAGGACCTGCTTCATTGTTAGACCTATCCACGACTCAGCCATTGCTAAAAAATAATGATGTATTAATCATAAAGAGAATGCAGGTCACTGGTGGAAAAACACTCGGGTGCTTTATTACCTGCACGTTGCAGAGCTCGTGGGAGTTTTACTTGCACAAAAATGTGCTTAGGGCAGAAGGAAGAATGATTGGTTGAGACAACCAATTACATTGTAGAGGAGGAGGGTTCAAGCAGCCAGAAGAGGCAGTACCAAAACATCTGATTGGTTGGTCCCACTTCCTCTGCAATCTGTTACATTTTTGTGTAACCCAAACTCCCATTATTATTGCAGAGCAGCTGCACAGTACAATTTGGCTTTTTGTTTAGGTGAGTACAGTTCAGAAAGTCAGTTACTCGATCTTAAACTCTGCTTGTTGAATCATTCTAGGAAAATCTTATTTCTTCACCGACTGTATTATGTCTCCCCCAGAAAAAACATGCAAAAATGTTAAATTTTTTTCAACAAAAATGTTATGTGTAGCGAAAATATGTTCAATATCAAAACATCAGCATAATTAGTGTAGGAATACTATGTCTACTGTTGTACTGATGCAAATTCTGTACACCCCTCTCCTGTGATGCGTTTTGAAACATTGCCATTGGATCAGTAGAAGCATGTTTCTTTGTGCGGTTCTAAAAACAAAAAAAAATGTGTCCACTAGATGGCAGCAGAGTCCTGCCCTGGGCATTATACGTGCTCAACACTGTATATGGGGTCAAATCAGGTTGCCGGATTTACATAAAACTCCAAGCCCAAGTTATAGTCATCGTTCATGCCAGGAAGCTTAAGATAGTGACATGTTCATACCCTGGCTGCCTGAATGTAGCATGGGCTGAGGAATAGACACTGAATGTAGATCATCCCCGTCTGCCACGGGATCAAGCCGCTTGCTTGGTTTATAGGTTCAACATCCACAAACCGCCGGGATTCGATGAGGCAGCCAAACTGGAATGTTTCTGATGTTCGTTATCATATTACAGTGCCTCAGAGTCATCAAGGGCTGTTACATTCAGACTTGTTTGATGTTGTTTCTATGGTGACAAGCCTGTGCTGTGTTCTAGTCGCAGGCCTGGCCCGTTGTGTTGAAGGGGCTTGACCTGATCGGAATAGCCCAAACCGGCACCGGGAAAACCTTGGCCTACCTCTTGCCTGGATTCATCCACATGGACCAGCAGCCTGTGTAGGGTTTGAGTATCTGTTTTCTGGAAGTGATTTCCCGATTTGGTTTGGGGCAGGCCGGGCCGTAATCTCGAATATGATAGATTCCTTGCGTTGTGTGTTTTAGGCCCAGAGAGCAGCGGGATGGACCTGGCATGTTGGTACTGACCCCAACCCGAGAGCTTGCCCTGCAGATCGAGCAGGAATGCAAGAAATACAGCTACAAAGGCTTCAAGAGGTGCCAGCCCAGCCACGACCCCGTCCGGTCACGCGCCCGCTTCCCACTGCTGTTCCACTCTCTCCTTACTCTGCTGCTCCCCCTTGTTAAGTGTCTGCATTTACGGGGGAGGGGACCGCAAGGCCCAGATCGGCGTGGTAACCCGTGGCGTGGACATCGTCATCGCCACTCCAGGCAGGCTGAATGACCTGCAGATGCACAGTTACCTGAACCTGCGATCCGTCACCTACCTGGTGAGTGGGTGGGGGGTGGGGGGGATTTGGGTAGGCCTCACAAAAAAAGCCAACCCTATGTCTGCTTTTTGCAGGTCTTGGATGAGGCCGATCGTATGCTGGACATGGGTTTTGAGCCACAGATTATGAAGATTATATTGGACATCCGGCCTGACAGACAGACGATCATGACTAGGTCGTTACCATAGCAACTATACTGAAATTATACTGAACTATTTCTGAGCCGTTACCATGGAATACGGAATTATCCCTGACATTCCCTGCACTGTTTATTGTTCTCTCTATTCTTACTGTTTATTAGTGTCTTTTTATTAGTCTTTCTACTGTGTTAATGTGTGTATTCAGCAGCTGTACACCTGCAGTTTTCTTTGACAAAGTTTTTAATCTCGGTCTGCTTATGAAAATGCCTCATAATACCTGCCTACTAGTGTTTTTCGTGTTCTTTTTTGCATCCCCTTGGTTATTTATAAATAGTAACTCTAATTTTCTCCTCTCTTGCCTCCCTGTGGCACTAGTGCCACATGGCCAGCCGGTGTGAGGCGATTGGCTAAGTCCTATCTGAAGGATCCAATGATGGTGTACGTGGGGACGCTGGACTTGGCGGTGAGTGACCTCCTATTGGTGGGGACATGCTGTGCGTTGCTTCCCGAAGCTCCGCCTTCTCACCTGCCCTCCCCACCACCGTCTCTCTGTCTCCAAGGCCGTGAACACCGTACAGCAGTCAGTAATAATCGTCCCGGAGGAGGAGAAAAAGAGTTACCTTTTTGATTTCATCCGTAACCTGGAGCCCGAAGATAAAGCGCTGGTATTCGTAGGGAAAAAGTTAATGTGAGTGTCAGGCCACAAATACATCCTAACAAACAGGATATGAAAACATTATGCCCATGTAATAAAACTAGTCTGTCATTTTAATAGTTGTTTCACTTTCTGATGTGAAGCCCAGTCACCATCATACCAATATCAGTCAACATAAAATTACTCCAGAAACTTTCCTGGAATTTTTGAGGAAAAAAAAACTCAGAATTGACTGTTTATATTCTGCATTGTTTAATGTCTCTACAGAACAATAGGTAATACCCGACTTAAAAGCAGTATACATTTTGCTAAAGCTGACAGGTTTAAGATGGGGACAAATACATTTGAGGTTGTTGAAGCTAGTTGTACGAGATGCAAGCATGTTTTAAATGTTTATAAAAATGAAATCTATCAGTTTGTAGTTTGCTGGCAGCTTTTTCTGTGATTTTACTGGAATTGCTGTGGCTGGAGCCAAGTCATGCTGCCTGTACTGTGTCATGGACCTTCTTCCTTTCTATTTCCAGTGCGGATGACCTGTCCAGTGACCTCTGTCTACACGGCATAAAGGTTCAGTCATTGCATGGAAACAGGGAGCAGTGTGACCGTGAGGATGCGCTGCGGGACTTTAAAGAGGGTAATTTCTTATCGGAACTTTCCCCCATTGGAAGGCGGGCAGTTTTTGTGCAGTGTCTGTTTGCGCCTGTAGGCCATGTGCGGATCCTCGTGGCCACCGACCTGGCCTCCCGGGGCTTGGACGTGCATGACATTACGCACGTCTTCAACTACGACTTTCCACACAACATTGAGGAGTATGTTCACCGCGTTGGTCGTACCGGAAGAGCAGGGTGAGTAGGCACTGTGATGTTATACGCTTACAAAGGCAAAACTTGGCGAATATGCTGACACTGACTCTGAGGAAAAGGGCGTCAGCGTTAGGGCTGGGTTTAAAAAAATTAATTTGCATAATCTGTTATCAATAAAATCTTGGATTTTTTAAATATATGCCTTTAGACATTACAACGTTTTGTCACAAGATAAGTACCTAAGAGGCCTTATTTTGGTCATTAATTTTATCTGCCATTATTTTGTTTCGTCTTTGTATGGCAGCATTGTCCAGTAGGTTTTCCGGGACTCTACATTTCTTAGGATTGAACAGATTCAGTCTAGACCACTGAGTTGTCTCTTGCCTGGTTGCACTTTACTCCCAGGACTGGTGGGGATAAAAACTCCAAAGCATTCTGGGACATGTAGTGTTGTTGCATGGATTCTAACTTGTGGTACTTTCCATTTGACTGGACAGACGGTCCGGGGCGTCCGTGACTTTAGTGACAAGAGGAGACTGGAAGTTGGCCTCCGAACTGATTCACATCCTGGAGCGAGCCGGCCAGGTGGGGGCACTCAAGAGCTTGACAGGGTATTGCATCATGCATAACTCTGGCGTCAACAGTAGTGTTGACGGCTTTATTCTCTCGTTCCTGCGTAGTCGTAAATTTCTGCAGCCATGAGCTGCGGTCGTGCCGCAGCTTAGCGATCTGCTAAGCAGCCTTGTTTGTGACAGGCTGTTCCTGAGGAGCTGCTGCTGATGGCCGAGCGCTACGAGAGGCACGAGAGGGAACGTGAGACGGGTGTGCCCACGGGGCGAGGAGGAAGAGGCGGGAGAAGCAGAGGCAGGGCTGGGGGAGGAGCAAGTAAAATGTGGCACAAGAATAGGGACGATTCCACCTGGAGCTTCTAATCTGTCCAACTTGATTGACAGGTATGCGCACTAAATAATTTCTGGCATTTGGCAGCCTGTTCCACCTAGAAGTTTAATTTGGCCGTATTCAGAAACGCTTCCCGTTGCAGGACATGAGTTGATAACTTAATGCATTTTCTTTTGGTTCATATCAGGTTTCAGTCCTGTACAGAATCTGTGTGCTTATGGGCTCAGATCATTGTGCTGACATCCTCCGCTTCGTGCAGAGACAAGGTCACCTTATTAACGTTCCTGTTTATTTATTTTTTGTTTGACCAGCACAAAAGTTAATGGTCTACAAATGTGTTTAAAAATTGTCCATGATGTGGAATTTAGTTTGAGGGGCTAAATGTGGCGAATATTTTCAGAATTCATAGTTGATGAGGGACCCAAAAATAAATAAATAAAATAAACAATGTTTTATGTATGATTTTTATAGACAGTGCAATAGCTCACTGGGTGGCACAGTGGCCTTATACGTTATACGCTACTACGGTTCTGTGCTCAGTGTGTATGGAGTTTGTACTGAAACCCACACAAACATGAGAGTATGCAAAGTCACTGGGTTCGGTGAACTATAGAGTAGTGTGTGACTGTGGAGGTATGTACTTGTTTGCCCTGCAATGGACTGGCATCAAATCAGCTCCCAGTTCACTGTGACTGTGTGTAAGCAGTTTTTTTTTTTGGCTTCATTTTTCTTTTTTTGATATTCTCAGGCTGCCTATTAAATCAGCCAGCTTGCTTATGGTTCAAAATGTTCTATGAAAAAGCAGGCAGGTCACATTTTTGCTTCCTCCCAGCACACCTGTACCATGAAGTTTTGTGTTGATTGTACTTGATGGTTTGATTTAGGTGTGTTGGGAGGGAGCAAAAATTTGGACTAGAATGAGCACAACTGCAATAAAATGCCTTATAACAACTACTACTACTACTACCATGTGGAATGAACTTTGTAAAAAGAGTCAGACACATCGCAGTTGAGACACCTTTAATGCAATGTAGAGAGGCTTTTGCCCACAAATAACAGTAAGGTGCAAGGAGCTTGAACCCAATGGAAGTCCATGATTCCAGGAGCGATGAGCCAGTGAAAGCAGGTCGGGGGTCAAGGGGTAGAAGATCAACAATATAAAGTGCACAGGGAGTCTGCATGCGCCCAGAGCGAGACACGCTGGGGGAGTAGGGCTTTAAAGCTAAAACGAGGCATCTTAACCTACAGAAAGTTTTACCACTGCGAGTGAACACCCGGCAACTGCAAACACGCTAAGAAGCAGGACGATGGCATGACTTGACTAAAACTGCACTCCCGAAGGGAGCAGCGAGAAGGCTTTGGGTTCGACTCCTCTCTAGGATGTTAATGTCTCACACGTGGTGCTTATGTTCACGGTCTCGTTTTAAAATCACGTTTTTAAAAATTAACAATAAGTTCACATCAATAAATTAAAGTGCCAAGGCGTGGATTATAATTGATAGTCAACACAATGTGCATCGTTAATAATTTGTATGGTTTTTCCTTCGGAAACTTTTGCGGTGCATCGTGACAATTAACCAGTCTTTGACGATGGAGCTTAAGCGGCCGATGGGGTAGAAGTGCTTGGAGACCATCTTTCTGCCACGGGGGACTCTGGAGTCGACAGCCCAGCACAACGTTCATTTTGCCTTCTGAGCCTTCTGGGCAGACTTTGTGATCTTGCCGGTGGTGGCGGCCTTCTTCTCCACGCCCTTGATCACTCCCACGGCCACGGTCTGGCGCATGTCACGCACAGCAAAACGCCCTGGATGGAAGACGGGAGGAATGCTTAAGTATTTTGAGGAGTATGAGGCAGTATTAACCGGTTTGCACGGAAAGGAGAACTGTCTAAAGACGGACACTGAAACCTAATCTCAGGACATATGATCTGCATGACCCTTACAATGACCTCCTGTAATGGACACCACTGGGGGGTGTTGCTGGTATATGGGTCTGAACAGGTAGACAAATGGCAAGCTATTTCTATTAACCTTATTTGCTACTCTAAAAGAAAATACAAAGCTACTTGGACAGATGACATAAAAAGGCTTCTTTTTGGTCTTGATTAGGGTTGCAAAAGGGCGGTAACTTTCCAGAAACTTTTCATTCCATGTAAAGTTAAGGAAATTTTGGAAACTTTCCATGAGAACTACTGGGAATATAAGGGAATTAATGGAAAATTCCTAGAAATTTTGCAACCCTAGTATTGATGCACCCAGGCCCAGCCACCCCCCTCCAAGGTGGTCCACTTACCCAGGGGTGGGTAGTCCGAGAAGCTCTCCACACACATGGGCTTCCCGGGGATCATGTCTACAATGGCAGCGTCTCCCGACTTGAGTGACTTGGGATTGTCCTCCAGCTTCTTCCCAGAGCGCCGGTCGATCTTCTCCTTCAGTTCTGCGAACTTGCAGGCGATGTGGGCCGTGTGGCAGTCCAGAACCGGGGCATAGCCAGCGCTGATCTGGCCAGGGTGGTTCAAGATGATCACCTGGGATGAAAGGAATGGGTCACTAACATCACCGCCAGATAATCGGAGGAAGCTCCGGCCCGAACATCAAGGTCATCCATGGCACCGTCATTCCCGGACGGTAATTTCATTCCACCACGAAATCTTCTAAGTTGTTTACTGACGTAAGCCACCTGATCTCTGCCTTCTTACACTACAAAATATTAAATTTCACAAACAAATGTGTAAAACATAATTTGTCCCTGGTAGATGGATTATCAGCACTAAAATGTCCCATTTTCTCTGCTTCCATTTTCATTTAATCTATAATTTCCTACTTTTTTGACAGGACCATTTCTGAATTGAAATATTAAAATCTTAGGAACTGTTATAGGTCCAGTCATGTCATGAGAAACAATCTGAGTCACTGGGAAACGCATTCAGGTTTAATTCATTATGAATGACTTTAATCATGGGGTAAGAACAACAGGCATTGAGTAATGGATCAATTAAAGTAACTTACTGTGACTGGTAACTGATGTATTCATTTCGGGGGCTCATATATTTAATGTGCTTAGAGAGATCTTAGCTTATCTGCTATTTGTATATTGGTATAACAGATTTCGACATGCCCGATGTGCATAAGTCCTAAGATCACACATTAGCGTTTTAATGGGATTTGTGGGTTGCTATTCATTAACAGCACAAGTGAACGTGAAAGCGTAACTGGTTAACTAAGAGCTCATCTGGAAATAAAACTAGCATTTACCGTGACTCATTAAATTGAGTTTCACTCCCCATGACCTATTGCTCAATTGGCCATTAGACATAAGCATATTTAAAGAAGCGTATTAAATTAATTATGAAGGGTGCATTAACATATCCTGAAGCTTATAATTAGTTCAAGATGAGGCTTTCAAAATGCAAGCACCTGAATGAACCTGGTCTTAGTTCCAGCTTAGAGGAGAAAGTCCTCCTAGCTCTCCACTTACCTGGGCGGTGAAATTTGCGGCCTCCTGGGGGGGATCGTTCTTACTGTCCCCAGCCACGTTGCCCCGGCGGATATCCTTGACGGACACGTTCTTGACATTGAATCCAACGTTGTCTCCAGGCAGTGCCTCGGACAACGCCTCGTGGTGCATTTCCACCGATTTCACCTCGGTTGTCACGTTAACAGGTGCGAAGGTCACTACCATGCCCGGCTTCAGCATTCCCGTCTCCACGCGGCCCACTGGCACGGTCCCGATCCCTGAGAAGCGGCACAGAACCAGATCCACTTCATTGCCCCAAGCAGAGTCTGCAAAGCCTTTCCCTCTCACAGACATCTCATGATGCCAAGGGGCCAGCAACTTTGTGGAAGAGGCACTTCTCTTTTACACTTGCTTACTGAATCGTGAAACAACTCGACCCAAACCTGATCATTACTGATTCAGATGTGACAGAGCCTAGGCTTTTGATGCTGGGACACTGTACCTCAACATTTACCCCATCCATCGATGAGAAGCACAGCACCTAAGGATACGCAAGTAAATCTCACCCCCGATCTTGTAGACGTCCTGCAGAGGCAAACGAAGAGGCTTGTCTGTGGGGCGAGATGGAGGTTGGATGGCGTCCAGGGCTTCAAGTAAGGTGGTCCCCGATACACCACCGTCTTTCCGGGTGATTTTCCAGCCCTTGAACCATGTCATCTGAAAAAGAAATTTCACTGTGCCAAATGCATCATGGGTAGGGCATGGGTGAAGAGCAAGGCTGTTGTCATGCTACGTTGCTTACATTAGGACTGGCCTCTAACATGTTGTCCCCATTCCAGCCAGAGATGGGGACGAAGGCCACCGTCTCTGGGTTGTAGCCAATCTTCTTGATGTAGGTGCTGACTTCCTTGACGATCTCTTCATAGCGCTTCTGGCTGTAGTTTGGCTCAGTGGAGTCCATCTTGTTGACGCCCACAATCAGCTGCTTCACGCCCAGCGTGTAGGCTAGTAGGGCGTGCTCCCGGGTCTGCCCATTCTTGGAGATGCCGGCCTCAAACTCCCCCACCCCTGCAGCCACAATCAGGACTGCACAGTCTGCCTGGTGGGTTCGGGAACATAGCGCATGTCAGTGCTCGAAGGAAAATGAAATACTTTAAGCAAAATGATTAATCGATTACACATTCATGATTTTTTTTTTTATTCCTCTGCGTGGAGCCATCTGATTTTTCCTATTAAAAGTGTCCAATATCACTGTCTGCATACCATCTGGCAAGTTCTAGTCACCAGTATTCTTATTCTATTCTATCAGATAAACCATAGTCAGACTGTTAGTGACCCCGAATAAAGACCCAGTCCAGCTCAAACCTGAGAGGTTCCTGTGATCATATTCTTGATGAAGTCTCTGTGGCCAGGGGCATCGATGATGGTGACATAGTACTTGCTGGTCTCAAACTTCCAGAGGGAGATGTCGATGGTGATACCACGTTCACGCTCTGCCTTTAATTTATCAAGAACCCAGGCATACTTGAAGGATCCCTTGCCCATCTGGGGGAAAAAAGTAACCAATGTCGGCCATTCTAGAACCAGAAAACATTGTGGTAATGTTCTACATTGCTGTACTATGTTTGGGGAAATTTGTCGCCGTGTTTAAATCTGCCTGGCAACGGTACACAAACCTCAGCAGCCTCCTTCTCAAACTTCTCGATGGTCCTCTTGTCGATGCCACCACACTTGTAGATGAGGTGTCCCGTGGTGGTCGACTTGCCAGAGTCAACATGTCCAATCACCACGATGTTAATGTGAAGCTTCTCCTTCCCCATGACTGCCGGCTTGCTTCAATATCCCACTGCCGCTAAGATGTCTGCAAGTGAACCCGCAAGAGGTAATGAGCGACAAGGAGCTTATGTGTATTTCTGTCTGACAAGCCGACGTTTGACTGCGCCTCTGCTGCCAAGTTCCTCGAATGGCAACCCTTCCCGGTCTCCGCTGCACAGAGACAGCACACCCCGGGGAACCCAGACAAAAGCTCTCCACGACCCTTGACTCCACAGAGACTCGGGTAAAGGCAGAAAAACACCACATCACACACTTGCAGTTGACTAGTGCTGGGGCTGCCTGTCAAGCGAACAAGGACAGTCCTGCTCCCATCTCGACAAGCTCCCTTTTCTCTTATAGCAATAAATTTCAACCACAGGCAACATGCCGGCTAGCGAGGAGATGTCTTAACAAGCTACCCCCCACCACCCCACAGGGACCATCTCCTGCTCTCTCTGTCCAAACCCCTTTGCTTCAGTGGGTCACACACAGAGCCGAATTCCTGACAGGTACACCTAATCGCCCGGCATCTCCACACTCTACCCGCACCAGCCTCACTGCCCTCCATTTTGTGTCCAACTCTTATGTTTCCATTGAAAAAACAGCAGCCATTCTGATGACACTGCAGCCCCGGGCATTCACAGCTTGTCTGCTAAATAAAATTAATGCAAACCCACAGTTCAATCAGTCGCCTTCCCTTCTTCATTTACTCCTCCAAATTAATAATCAATACTCACATTTATTATGTCACAGTTTATTTTAAAAGCTTTGTATGAGCTTGTAAGCACCTGCTAAGAATGTCCTTGTTTTAATTTGAGCACATTAAAATGTACCCCGTGGTATTATGATATGTCCAACAACAGAATCCACGTCGAGGTAAGTACAATGGTAGATACAGTGATAAAATAAGGTGCAAATAATACACTAACTGTAATAAACAGCATGCGCATTTTACAGTCCTATGCCAATAATAATTAACAAACTTAAAATCCAATTTATCGGCGGATCCAAGGCAAAAATAACGTAGTTTATCAGGTTGTTGAAGGGCAACTTGGATCATAGGGGATGTCAGCAGTATTTAGCCGTACATCCCCTCCCCCTCCATCCGCCATATTCTTTCATCTCAGCGTTTAAAGACCCATCAGCGACAATGTCCGCTTCCAGCATCACGGGCATTTTGCTGGGCACGGTGAAATCATAATATATAACGGCACTGTAATTAAAATTCCCATTTATTAAGAGAGGGAGTGAAAGATGCAACATGCAAAGCATTAGAGTATCCTACCTTAGCTCCCGGCCGTACTGTGCTCCCGACGCAGAACGGGAGGCTGTAAGACTGCCGATCCCTTTATATTACTGCGTGGAGGGGGTGTCAGAATTGGCGTCAGTGCAGGCAATGCTCTAACCCCCTCCGAGCGGAGCTACAGCATCAGCGGAGACGCCGAGAAGGACGCAGTCCGGCTGCTGACAGCAAGTAATGCTGAATGTTATCTTTCAGATGAACACTATACCTGTATTCTATATTTAACCTAAATCGTGTTATTGTAGAACAATCCTGTATTACAACCCTCGCCGGCAGCTTTTGTTTTTTTAGATGTTAATGTAAAAACCATTTACTGTGTAGGTACCCCACTTGAGACACACACATTAAACTGTGGGCATGTGCATGTATATGCGACACACGTAACATCAAGTTATTTAAAGTTACACAAACTGTAGTCTCTCTAAATGACTGCATCATCAATACATTCTGCCAACAATGACATAAAAAGTGCATTTAAAGCCATTTTATTGTGGGCATCAGGCAATGATAGACATTTGGCAGCTTTCATAAAAACAGAACTGCGTTTTAAATTAATTTCAAGTGGAACAGATTAGATGAAATTTCACAATGTTAATTTCAAGATGTACGATGCATATTTTGTGTGAAACATTGGTCACGGGCAAAAAAAAATCATGTGGCTAAGACACAAACCTTGTGATTCTCATATTTGTCAAATTGATCACCTAAATACAATGAGGTAGTCTATTCCTGCCAAACCTACTAGAAATTCCAGTAAAGATTATCAACTGGATCACATGTATGTATGAACTAGTTCACCTTCTCTAAAACTGCATCTGATCACCTAAAAGGTACAATTTCACCTCAAATCAACACACTAGTTCAGCTGCCCAAAAACTCATTTGAAACCATTTATCCATCTTCCAAAAGCTTATTCAATACTTAGTCGTGAGGACCCCGAAGCATATCACAGACAGGATGGAACTCAAGGCAGGGGAAGTTCCCATGTAGGATTCTGGTCTATTTGAAACAGTCAAAAACTTTTACTGGAATTTCCATTAGGAGAGGCCACTAGAGTGTTCCAGTTTCTCATTTCACCAGTTCGTTCACTGAAAACATAGATTCTATGTACAGACGGACTTCAAGTGACATAAGTGTATCTCATCGATTCAGTGCAAATGACTGGCTGTTGAAGCCTCACACATGTGCAAGACGCTGAGGTGTGGCAGTCAAACTACTCGTCCACATCCACCCATAAACATGAGGTTAAAGAAGTTTCTGTACTACGTCAGCTACATGTCCCCCTCTTTACAACTGGAACGTTTTATAAGTCACAGAAGGTGACATAAAGCTGATGAGAGCAACCGTTTCTTTTAAAAGTACTTTTGAAGCATTCAAGCAAAAAACAGTTAGATTTATCACAAACGTTTGGACATATATTATTCTGCAAAAAAACATTACACTTAGCTATTACGTGGTAGATAATTGAAATTATCCATGCGGATGATACGGATTGCATTGTCAAGTTATTTAAATAGATGATTATGCATTGTTTTCAGCATTAACATATTTATCTTGCAAGTCATTAAGTAAACCTGAATGACTGAACACATACAGAATCTGTGGACCCAACAGTACGTGTATAAACTGGATATACACAAAATTTAGAAGAAAAAAAAACACCAATATGGTCTTATAATGAGCCCAAACTGCCTTCAAAAAATGGGTCTGTCAAACATTACGCCCGCACTGATAAACAAGGTACATCTATCAAATTATAACAGGGGAACGATTCAAAGATTAGTTCCCTTATTTTTTTTGTTTCAAGGCTGCAACAAAAAAGCACATTGTACCTACAGTCCATTGAGGAAATTCCCCTTTTCTTTTCACGGCCAGACTTACAATTCTTAAATCCGTCTCACAACTAAATATAAATGGCCTTTTCAGATTTGTGGAAACAGTTTCCGCAGGTGAAAATGAATCATATTTGTATCATCTGTGTACTTCCTTAGACACTGAAATGGAGACAAGAACCAGTCAAGGGTACTAGTACCTTGTGGCTCTTATGCACTGGCATGCAGGCACAGACCTGCACCCCGGCCGTATCACGAACAGGGACTCCTTACGGTGTGGTTTCGGCTTATTCGGTTTTCCACTGCAGAAAGGTCAGCTCGGTAAAGGCACTGCCAGGTTTGGAGAGTGACAGTGACAAAAAACCGAAGAGACACTTATTTACCGTTCAACACGGAGTACAATCTGTACACCATGATTTATTACGTGCGATGATGATTAGTTTTTTTAACTGCATGCTAATTTCCACTAGCACATCTGTGAGATTAGCCATGTTGGCCAAGTATGAAATGCTACTGGAATTACCATTTGCATGCATAAATTTGCATTAAGGATCCATTCCATTCAGCTCTTCTATAGTACCTCTTTCAGAACGTGGTTGGAGATATTCACTGTCCATATTATTGGGGATTCATCTATACATCACAATGTGTGATACTACTAATAATGAATAATATATCAAATATAAGCGTATTCCTTCAGATAACCCATGTGTAGAACGGCAGTATCTCTGTTTATTTTGACCAATCAGATGGTGGTGACACAACCAGCTCGGTATGGTCACGCTTTGGGTTCTGCTAGTAAGCAGGGTCATGTCAGTGTGGCTGCAGCTTGCATACTTTACAATGGAAAACCACCAGCTCATGGCACGGCTCGGTTCCTGGTGGCAGTGGAATAGTGCCAATGGTACCTGACAAGGCATGACACCTAGAGAACTAACACAAAATAATGCCCATATCTACAACCCTGATTGGATTAACAGTGAAAAGAAGGTATGTCAATAAAAATGAAGACCCTCAGAAGATCTTTTTCTAGACTGCCAACCTGAGGAGGACCCCCTGGTTCCCAAATGAAACTCCCTGGGACAACAGTAAAACTTATTCAGTTAAAAAGTGCAGCCTAACTGGGTAGTGTTAATGTTCTTCCTGAAGGCAGCTACGCCTTCCTGATTTTAACGGCAGTCACCTTTAATAGACATAAAAATAGAGCAGGAAATTAAGCATGAATTGATATGCATTGCAGCGAACTTGAGAACTCGTCTAATAATAACATCAAACCCACAGATCCCAACAGGGAAAACTGGTACGTAAAAAGGGCTCAGTCTACCAATCAACATTAAAAGACATCCCCATTTTCAGTAAAATGGGACAGAAAAAGGTTTAAAAAATAAGTTGAAAATATCTCAGTCAGGTAATAAAATCAGCTCCCTCAAAAAGTGTGCAAGATTAAACAGCTAAAGCCCAAAGCACTTTGTTTCCCATAATCCCAGGGTTTAGGCAAATCAGCGATACTTCAGGCTGGCGTCAAGGACTCCACGGGCTGTGCACTCAGTGCCCATGGGATCGTTCCTTTTTCACGGCCCATGGCTGAACTTCCCCCTTCCCAAATATGGTGTAGAAGGTGGCGCCGAACACATTGATCCCAGCGGAAATAATGAACACCGTCTGCCATTCCTCCATGGTATTCTGAAAGCAGAATGCAAGTCGCTCACTACGGGACCCTCCACATGACTGTCAATAGACAGTAAGCAAACAAACGTTACACAGCTGCGAGAAAAAGTCATTCAACAAAAAAAAAGTCTATCTCCAAGTGTCTCCACGTCGTTCAAACTTTGTCTCACAACTGTATGTTCATTACATTATTTGCGCACCAAAACGCAAAGCAAAAACAAATTCCTAAGACATGATTTGTCCCGACTAGGCAACGGCAGAAAAAACTAAATACTTACGTATTGTGTAAGAGCCCTAGCGATGACAGGCCCCACCATCCCGGGGATGGTAGCGAAGGAGTTTGTGATGCCCAGTAAAATTCCCGCGTAGCTGTGGAGAAGGGAAGAGACAAGAACAGAGATCGGAACGAATTCTATGGGGGCAAAAACGAAAACAAAAAGAACCAAAACAATCGCCTGTGAAATTTAAAAATCACGTGAAAATGATAATTAGCCAAAACACTGAAAATAAGACTTAAGAAGGATGTCGATAACAGGTCAGCGTGAGGAACTGTCGTCCTGTTCCTTTATCTGTCCATGAGAGCGGCCTTACGAAGGGGCGATGTCCAGGTGGTTGATATTGAAGCCAGAGGCGGTGAGACCGCCCAGAGACGAGGAGACCGTGAGGAAGACTATGGCGAGGACGTAGTTACAGCCAGTGTATCCAGTCGCCACCAGAAACACAGCTGGTCCAATCATGCCTGGAGATTCAAACACCAGTGAGGCGAGTCCGCAAAGTTCTGAAGATACAGAAGCACTTCCCCTTCAAAAGAATGGCACTGGGCATACGGCACCCTCCTCCAGCTGCTAAGTACAGCACCAGTCAAATGTTTGGGCGTACTTGCTGGAAAATACGTTATCATCTTATTTTATTTGCAGTTTTTTTTATCATGCTTTATATCATCATGGTAAAAGCCCAGTTTTTAAAGAAAGATAATTAGATTATTAGAATTATAATTCTAATAATTATACATGTATAATCATCATGCAATTATAATAATTATATTTAGAATATTATTAAAATAAATAAAACCTGAGAGCAAAAAAAAAAGATATAAAAGATATAAAATTTTAAATATGGTGCTTTTAAAATAAGCCTTTGCTTTTAAAAAAATAGAAATAAAACCAGAACCAGAAATAAAAACATCTTGCAAAGTACTGACTAGAAGAAACACCGGCCTAAAAGAATTAAAGGAGCAACGACACATACAAATGTGCTTAAGTGATAAAAACTTTGACAGTTGGGGAATGCAGGGGCACATTTTCTATAAATACAGCATTCAAAACAAATTAGACGTAGTTGCAAAGGAACTCTTAACCGAGAAATCGTCTCATGGGATTAAAATGTCCACTGACAGACTTAAAACTCAAAATTAGGAGAGTTATAGGAATGAAATGGTCAGCCGGTGCTCCTCACCTACGATGGTGAGGGCTTTGCGCACGCACGCCGTGGAGAAGAGGCACGTCTCGCGGAGGTGGTCTGCAAGCTGGCCCCCCAGGAGCCCCAGCAGCCAGCAGCCCAGGTAAGGCAGCGCCGAGAGCATGCCATTCTGCCACAGCAGGAGAGTGTCAGATAAAAGCGTAGAGGGAAAACCTTGCCAAAGTGGAGAATTTCCAGGCAGTACTGCGCTGATGTGAGCTACTGAAAACCTGCCTTTAAATTGTTCCAATACTGTTCCTCCTGAGATGCAGCAGTTCTATAGAAGGCATTATGTTTTCGCTCCTCTCTCTCATACTACACAAGTCTATTAAGTCTTAAACACAACTTTCACCTGACACAAAAAGGCAAAAAGACAATATGGCAACCAGTCACGTGACCATGGAAACTGGCTCATTCAGCCTAGCAACTCAAGACCCAGAAGGGTGCCTGATCTGAGGCAGGTTATTACCTTGAACTGCTCAAAAAACATCTGTATGTATTAGCAACAAAATTCAGCAAATTGCATCACAAAAAAGTATCAGTGAAATAATGTGATGTTATTGGATGTTGTCTCGTGCGGGAGGAGGAGAGCGTGAGATCACCTGACCTGCTGGATGCTGAAGCCCAGGATGTCACTCATGTAGGTGGGCAGCAGAGTCAGCAGGGTGTAGAAGGTCCAGTTGTAGGAGAAATGGGCCACGACGATGGCCCACAGCGGGAGGGACTTGCAAATGGAGAGCCAGGGAATGTGATCCGAAGATGGAGATAGCTGTGCAGGAACATAGAGGTAAGCGCTGACCTTCAACGTGGAGCAGCAGGTGGGATCTGCCTGACAAACAGTTTGTGTGTATGTGTGTGTGTGTGTGTGTGTGAGTGTGTGTGCATCTACTAGGAGCTCTTTAAACCAGGATGCCATGTACCTCACTCTTCAGGGAGGACGTGATGTACAGTTTCTCCTGGGCGGAGATCCTACGATGTGTGCTGGGACTATTGCTAATGAGGAACACCCACAGGATGAACCAAAACAGGCCTACAGCCCCTAGAGGCACCAGGAGAAAAGGGAATGAGTCAGGTTCATGCAGGAGTGCAGCCGAGAGGCAAGACTGCACAGGAGATAGATGGTGAGGCTACAGTCATTTGTCCTACAGATGCATTCCATATTCATCTACAGCAGAACATTCATGTATCAGCAGTCTATACATCCATCTCTCAACCATTTACCCAGTACTGAGCTGGACCTGGAAGCACAGGGCAACAAGCAGGGGAACACTGCAGCATAGGTGCACACACTCATACACTACAACGAATAGGTTGCAATTCACTGAACGGCTTATTTCATGGGATGGGATTTGAACCCTCAATCCTAGTGGGTAAAGTAATGCTGCTACCCATTGAGCCACCAAGTAAGCATGACTGTACGTACATCAGAGCGTTAGCTCCCAAAACGATAACGATAGATTAGCTTTAGGCCCTGTTAATTTAATATATTTTCAGATTTGGGTGTCCCAAAGTGAAGACTCACCAAAGATGTAGAACACATACGTCCAGTCCAAATAAAAACAGATCTCCCCAGAGAGGGGAAGGGCCACTACCGTCCCAAGCTGGGCACCTATGGAGACAAAAACAACAACGACACATGTACATGCACCTGAATAAAAAGCTGCATTTGTTAATGGAGTATGACCAGGTGGAAGGGCTGTCAGACACGTCTCAGGTCTCCAGGCCACAGCTCTACCTGTATAGGATATGGTGACCAGCCGGCTTCTCTCCAGGGGCGGAGCCCATGAGGCCCACATGGCGTGCATGGCAGGAAATGTCACCCCCTGGTGGAGGGCATGAGAGAGAGCAGTGCTGCATTACCAGCAACGGAGTGAGGGAAGGTACACAAGCGGTAAACTCAGAGCAGAAATACATGATAAATATCGAGGAATCAAAATAAGTGCATGACAAATGACCCACAAAAGAGAGGAACAGGGAAATGTGTGGCCCATGTGCACCGGTGACACAGAAGCAGCGGAGAACGATAACGGAACCACAGCAATTCAATTAAATTCAATTTATTTTCATACGACGCCTATCACAATGAAGTCACCCCAAGGAGCTGTACATGGGTGTGATGTAATACATTCCTACATCATTTATACAGCATAATACAAAGGAAACAGAGGGAAAAGACAAGAAAGAAAGAAAGAAAGAAAGAAAGATTATAGAGAAGGTGCATCCAAGCAGCTAGATAGGGCGGGACCAAGACATCTGATTGGTCGGTCCTGCCTTCTCTAGTCGCTTGGAGCCACCTCGTCTACAATCTAATTGGTTATCTCTCTGAATCAATCATTTCTCGTCCTGCCCAGAGAACATTTTTGTTTAAATAAAACTCCGAAGAGCATAAACTGTGATGTTGGTCAGAACCAAAGGCTGGGGTTTGTATGTATGCGGGGCCTGCCGTACCTCGCCAATGCCCTCCAGCACCCTGACAGCGATGAGGTAGCCGGCGCCCAAGTCTGCAGCCAGCGGGGTAAGCAGGGTGAACACCACAGTGCCCAGGATGCCCAGTCCGAGGAGCCACTTGGCCCCGTATCTGCGGGCCAGGTAGCCCCCGGGAATCTGAGTCAGGATGTAGCCATAGAAGAAAGATCCCAGGATCCAGCCCTGTGTCTCAGAGTCCCAGTCGTACAGGCTGGCCTGGACAGCGGGATGATGTCACAGGGCATGGGGCGTTGGAAAGTGCGACGTATTCAGCACACGATGACTAAGCAAGACTCATCTAATCCACTGCAACATCTGCCCTTAAATATAGTTTAGAGTTAAAATTGGCACAAAACAGAGAGCTGCACCGAAACTGGCTCAATAAAACGCCACCGGCAGACGAGTAATGGCAATCTTACGGCGCCAACTGAGATCATTTTTTTATTTTATTTAAAAAAACCCATGAGGTGCTGACCGTGTGGTTGTGCTGGGGCCGGGCGGGGCTTGCGTGCCGAGGGCAGTGGGAGGGGCTGCCGTTGCCGGTGACGTTGGTGTTCAGCATGTCCACCATGGCGACACTGAGGTTGACCCGCAGTGCGTACGCCACAAAGAAACCGTAGCAGGAGAGCAGGGCCAGGCCATAGCGTGACGAGCCGCAAACCGGGGCTGTCGGGGGCGCACACACACACGCACACACACACACACACAAATCAATAAGAAGGTGCCCTCATCATTTTCACTAAAGCCCAATTGGGACTGCAAGTCTCCAACATTTTCATAATAAACCAAAAGCTCCTCAACCGTCAAATTCCTTCTGACAATATTCTCCACAAGTTTGCATTCACCAGCTCCTGGTACTTAGGTTTCATCCCCTATTTATGCAAAAAGTAACCCACTTTTGTACTTCAATTAAGACGGTGGTGAACCAAAAGTGAAATTGATTATTATAATGATATAATATATCCAGCAATGCACTGGGCACCTGGCATACCAGGCACTGGTAGGCCAGGGGTTATGTGGGCAAGTGAAATTTACCGTGAGGGGAAACGCCCTCGCTCGGCAAAAAGTTGGATTTTTAGTCCGAGTCCAGCCCTGAATATATCTGCGTACCATTTGTAATTGTAGTGAAGATCAAAGCCAAGGAGGCAAATAATACAATTGTAACTAATGTAATTATCGCATGGTTATCACAAAAAAACTAACAAATAAAAAGCACATCCAACTCATTCATCGTTTTATTTAAATCTCATGCGGGAGATGAACTATTCGGGTGATTTTTCGCACATATACACTGATGCATTTCCCCGTCAGTCACCTGGAAGCGGTCCCGTGACACAAATGTGACTTACTGCTGTTTAAAGGCCAGTATACCCATTGCATATCCAACCTACATTTGGTGCATCACGCCTCTGAAAAGACAGAAAACTAGCCCGTTAGTACTATTTATCCAGAAAGTGTGTCGCAGCCGATGGCACGACTGTTAGAGCCAAAACTAACCGGTGATCTTTCAGCCGGTTCGTGCGCGCACAAGGAAAGACGCGAGAAAGCCAAGAGCGCCTCACGTGACACGTGACAGCGAGACAACTCAGGGCGACATCCGTAGCGCACAAAAACTACTGCTGATCTACCAATAATGCGATCAAATGTTTAATGCAATTTCATCTTAATAAGTGGCTGTTACAAACTGACTGTCAGACCCGAAAAGCGCACAGTAAGTGGCTGCTACAAACGGTGTGTTGCCTCGGAAAAGCATGCAGCAATGAATCAGGATTTCTTTCACTTTAATATAAATATAATATAAAGTTCATATAAATAGGCGGCGAAGGGGTTTTGCAGAAAGAACGCAGAGCAAGGTGTTAATCGCAGCCCAATAACATCCGCATAAAATGGAGTGATACGATTCTCTCCCCACCTTTTTCAACTTTATCCCGATCTAAGCCATCCAACAAAGGATGTTCATAGTCGTCGGTCTCCGTTTCCGACGCCGAATACTCCATCCTGCACCGGTCCGGCTTTTGCTCATCCGATGCGGCGTGAATATGGTGCTATCATGCCGTGCAAGCTCCCTGACCTTTAACTATTTATTGTTCTGCAGTGGATCACAGGTTGACAAGCTTTGATTTGCCCACGCTATACCGGAAACGGGGGGGGGGGGGGGGGGGGGGCGGCGACGCAGCAGACAGCGCCTGCGGACGGGGAGTGGGCGGCGTAGCCGTTTTTGGGCGTCTCACTAACCGGGGCCTGGAGCGCGGTGGGCGGGGGGGGAGTTCACCGCTCAGTCCGCACCTTAAAGCTATTATTTAATATAATCGCTTTCCACTTTTCCCACTAAATTACCGCGAAACACTGCTATTATGTAACCATCTGTGCATGAATTGACAGTATCATTGCGTTAGGAAAACACACACATATAAAATTATGAATATCTACTATTTTACTCTAGCAATTAGACTTCGAAATAAAATTGTCAACAATAACTAAAATGTAAGAAAAATAAGCAGTTATTAATATTTATACATAAAGCTGCCTAAATTGTTTCGCGCATTTTTTACTTGTTCTTTGTGTACCAGAAGCGTTGATTTACCACTGCTGTATTGTCTTACCACTAATATATTGTCTTGTCTTGCACTACTGGTTTCCTCTGCTCCACCCTCCGTCTGTCACCGTGTGTTATTGTAAAAAAGAAAATACTGCGGCACAAGAATTTCATTACATTCTCTGAATACGTTACCATGAAACTTAAACATTATATAGCCTACTTTTTCCATGACTGCACTGGTTACAGAGATTATCTAAAATAATGCCATCTGCCCAGTGGTTCAGTCATAACGAAAACAAGCTGATATTTCGCGTGAAAACTAAAATCCATGCGCACTGTATATGCTCTTAAAGGTGTGTAAGCTGTTTTCATGCCCTGATCTTCTGTCTCAAGTCTCGATCGGTTCTCGCTAGCAGAAGTACAGAGACAGACCACGAGATGGGGCTATAGCACGTAGAACTAGGATGCGACATTACATGCGTTAGTGACTCCGATAAATAAATATCATAGCTGCCATACATGACAGTTGGTATATCTCTTCATTTTCCTCCACTGCTTACCCTGTACCGGTTCACATGGTGCTCGGTACCTATCCTAGGTTCATGTTAAACAGGGCATACTGTGGAAATTCAGGGAGGCCAATTCACCTCGACTGCCTGTCTCCAGAATGTGGAAGGAAACCAGAATAGCTGAGGGATTCCACAGACCCACAGGCTGCAGTGCTAACTCCCGAGGCACTACATTTAAAATGTTTGCACCCTACTGTAGTGGCCTCTGGTAGCATTGCTTGTCACCACGAGGGCCCGTCAAACATTCACCTCAAAAATAAAGAATCTGTTCACCAAGGTACTCACGACTGCCTGAAGCCAGCGTCAGCCACCATGTCTGTTACCATTGTTACGCTAACACCTTCTCATTATCGCTCTGTACGTCAAGAACTTCTGTTCAGTTGAAGATGGCTGTCTGGGTGGGAGAAGATCTTCTTAGTTTTGCCACGTTCATAATTCAGAGTTACAAGCAGCTATCTGACACTCTTAATGCATCAGTGCTTAAGCTGATTCTCCCTGGTTACTTAGACACAGATACCACTCATCAGGAGCAATTACCATTGATTTGTTTGGCTTCAAATATACATTATCTGAATAAGTCATATATGAAATAAGTTTAATGAAAAATGCCAAGTAGGCCCACTGCGTAAAGTCATACAGGTTGCCTATGTCATGGGCAGACAGGATGTCAGAAATTAGCTGTGGCAAATTGCCTTGCTCACAATAAAAATAAACCTCGTATGAGACGTGTGGAAAAACCCAGACAAATAAGGAAGGAAACAACAGAGGCTCGCTAATGCTAATGAATGATTTAACATGCCTGTCACTGTTGGTTCTTTTGACTCCAGTCAAAAGCATAGGGTAAATTCCATGCTGGGGGGGGGGGGTTTACTGGTAATAGGGATGTGGCTTGAGTTTCCAGTCGGCACCTTATCTTCGTAGATCTTACCTGCTTTATCTATATGCTAAAAGGAGTCAATCAACAAGTAGCAGAAATAGATACACCTACACAGAATCTAACCAAACTCGCTCCACTTAACTTATCTCTGCCCTATTAACCTTTGTGAGATGTACACAAGTGATAGCTTCTGGAGACAGGGTGATCTCTAATCTTCTTTATATCTTGATAACATGTTTTTTTCTATATCAGATCCAGAAATGAACCACTTCAAAGAGAAGTTTCCTCTGTCCTCTGTTAACCCTACCTGAAAATGGACATATTTCCCTTGCATGTATTGTGTAACCCAGAGGTCTCAAACTCCAGATCTTGGAAGCTGGACCCCTGTGTAACTAAGCTCTTTCCCGGTTCCACCACAAATGATTCAGCTCAAGAGCTGTGTGGTAATTAGCACAAGGACCTGAATCAGGTGTGTTAAATGAGGGGAAACTAAAGACTGTGCAGTTCTCCGCCCCCCCAGGACTGGAGTATGACACCCCTGGTGTAACAATCGCGGATATGGGTAACACCACAAGAAAATGACCTCTCTGAAATGATACTTCTAGAATCTTGTCTTCTGTATTTGGCTACTGCTTGGCTAATGAAATACAGACGGAAGAACAGACATCATCAACAGTATATTTATTTTGTTTATGCTGTTTATTTTGGGCAAGTTAAAAATAACAGATGCATTACGATACAACCAACAATAAGATTTAAACAGAATATTACATATTGGTCTGTGAAAATTCCTGCACAGATCAACAACAGTTTTTTTTAATTTCCATGTTAAAATCATTTTTACATCGTATGTATACAATACAAACAGATGCTACAGGCAAACACTCTTCGATAATCAAGTTGCACTATAATTAGTGTTCTGAATACTATATATCATAAAAAAGTGCTGCCAACATGACCATCTTCACTATAAAGTAATCTAAGGCAAAATGAGGGATACCCTGTTCCAACTGGAAAATAATAATAGCCTGGTGATAAATACTGTGAATTTAGTTTCTAAGACTAAGTGTTTTACTTCCTTGTTAGAGTATTTATGAGTATGGTGGATCACAGCACCACATAGTCGTAAATAAATACTCTAAAAATGGACTTCCCTGAATGAGTACATCGACTTGTTGTCAGGCTAGTGGCCACTCAGTCGTCTCGAATAGAGATTTAATCAGGGATCAGTCATCAAGATTAATCATGGGCCAGAGAACCGAAAGGGTCACAATCGGCAATCGGCTACATTGACTTTCGTAGTGGCCAAAACAGCCACGCAGAGGCACAGCTTGTTGCAGTGCTTCAGCTAGGGGCTTCAGGCCCAAGCATGAAGCTGAATGTTCAGCTCTGCTTTCCGCTCCTCGCCAGTGCCGTAAGCAGGAAAAAAGAAAACACATTCTAGTAACTCAAAAACTTTTACCCAGAATGCATCTATGAGTCAGTTTACCAGCAACTGTAACAAAAAAAAATCTAAATGTTTACTAAACAAAAAATATATTTTCTACGTAATTCATGATATTTACATATGTATAAAATTTGTATTTTATAAAAAGTAGAAAAGGGGACTCTTCATTTGTCGGAATGTCTATTAATACAGAGAAGCTGGAGAATGGTATAGCTATACAAGGGCACAGATGCTTCTTCATGAGCTGACCTTATAACTTCTGACATCTCAAATAGTCCTTGACAAGAGAAATCTTGCTTGTCAATAGTTTTGTTGTTATATGCACATAGGGGGTGGGGCACACACCCACCATACCCATAGTAAGAGCACCAGCAGTCGAGGTGCAGAGCAGCCCAACACGACCCTGACCCGGTTAGGAGCATCAGTGACAGGCGGTCATGGTGTTCTGTTTCACCAGGGGCGGGATTCTGGGATTCTTCCCAGAATCCTTTGCGGTCAGCATAATTAATTTAATCTCTCAATTCAGTGGTGAGACGAGTCCAATGCAGGACAGTCGACTGCTGCCACGAGTGGAAGAGCGCTGGTAGGCTCAGCGAGGCGGTCACACATGGCGGTAGACGAAGCTGAAGGCCAAACCCTGGCTGTGGATGTCAGCCTTGATACTCTGTGGGATGCTGTCAGGGGTCAGTTTCTGCCAGTCTTCCCTGATCACCAGGAAGAGGCCGTGGCTGTCTGGGCCCGTGATCTGGAACTTCTCCGCACACAGCCGGCACACGTCACCAGTGGTGGAACAGGGGGCCACTGGAAGCGTCTTGGTTGTGTAGGTGCTGTTGGCATCCAGGTACGACACCCGCAGGTAATTCTGTAAGCAAGCACATACGGAAGAGTCAGATACTACGATTCGATTTTGTGAGCTGGGAATCTGGAACATTTCATTTAACGATTCAATAGAACGTTACTTTAGTCAGAGCTAAAGTTATTGGCAAAAGGTATTCTTTGGTTGATGGTTAATCCCTCATTTTGAAATCTGAAACTGCAGAAAAAGGAAAACCGCTGAAGTGCGACAGAACTTGGAAGCTGAAACCCTGAAGGACTGCTTCGGAGAGAAGCCGACCAAGCGTGCGGTTACCTGTAGGTCTTCGATGGAGGGCGTGCTGCGCTGGGCTGTCAGCCGACGGTGCCACTGCCGCAGCGTGCTGCGGGTCTGGGAGATGAGCGACTGAGTCTCCTGCTCCTCTTGTAGGTTCTTGATCAGAGACATAGCTCCATAGATGCTGGTCAGGTAGTACCCACCTGGTGAAGAGAGCACCACCTGCATGTCACTTGTCTGCCTCACAGTGAGGAGGGTGGGGGGACCAGGATAGGAAGGGGGGGGGGGTTTACCTTCTCCATTCAACTGACAGGAATCCAGCAGTTCCATCATGTACTGGATCTCTATGTCCAAATCTGGCATGTTACACTGTGCCAGGGTAAAGGTCAGAATGGGCAGGAAGTCATCAGCTCCTACAACAGAACAGGAGTACAGACATCGGATTCAAACCCACAACCTTCTGCACATGGGCACAGATCCCAAAATTCACAAAGCTACACATTGCAGCAGAACGTGTCTGCGTGAGCCTCCCCAGCTGCCCATTGGTTTGTAAGCATGTGTTTAGCAGTGAGTGTGCAGCCCAGCGCTTGTGCGTTAAGCTCCTCGTGTCCGTGCGAGTGCACGTGTCCCCGTGAGTGTGCACGCGTGACATACCTGAGGTTCTCTCCATGGTGCTATAGACGAGGCTGCACACCTGCAGTACCACATCCACCTTCTTCTCAGGAGAATACATCTTATGCATGGTCTGGAACTTCTGCCGTATCTTCTCGATGGTCCCGGGGTCGGGGACGCAGCCGTTTTCCACACCGAGCTCCTGGGGGGACATTCTCCGGGCCATGTTCCCTTCCAGCCGCTGCCACTCGCCGCTCTCCTTCTGGAAGTCCCGCAGGGCGCTCTCCAGCGTGCTCTTCAGAGGTTTCAGAACGCACTTCTGCATGGCCTTCTCCAGCACCTGGTCTGGTGTGGGAGAGCAAGAACGATTAGCAAGTGCCTGTGAATAAGGCACCCCCACCTCTCCGTTAATCAAGGTTAGGAAACACGCCGACCACCGTCTTTTGGCCCTGTACACGAACTCCCTGAAAAAGATGCCAATGTAGCATAAACTACAGCCGCCTGAACAGGAACCAAGACCAAGATGAGTCAGTTCGTGGTGACAGCAGTTCTGGAAAGCGGTCCGCCTCTCGGGCTTCCTTGCAATCCTTGGGCGAGGTCTTATGACTTCCAGCTGCCAGTGGCACAGGACGTTAAATGGGATTCTAAACGCTGAATAAGCATGAGTCCGGTTGTGAAGGGGGCTCTATCGCCTCACCATGACACCGAGTCTCGTCATGGACTATAAACCGGCCAAAACCTACCCTAGAAACACCTTCTGGAAAGAAGGAGAAAAATAAAGCAAGCATTTCCCTAAAGTCACAGTTACTGTCATTAACAAACAGATTCGATGGCAGCACTTAGCAAAGCTAACCGCAGACCGCAGTGATAAATATGTTTATCAGTCGCTTTACTCAAGGACACAAAGGACTTGCTCAGTTTCCCACTATCTGCTCTTTCTCAAACTTCCTCGAAAAAACTCGACCGGTCGGACCAGTCCCACAGCTACCCGCTTTCCCATTTCACCAAAAACTCCATGACGTCAGCGTCTAATGCCGACTGCTTACTGGCATCTTCTCCCCTTGTCTCCCAGAGTATCGCTGCATGACTTTTTCCAGTAACTAGCATAACCGTCACTCGCTGTGGCCATCCACCTGCGCGCTAATCGATGAAAATGGCTGACTTTTAGAGAGGGCCCTGCCACTTTCCAGGCAGACCTGGCCCAACCATATTCATCAGCAGCAGTCTGGATGGCCATGCGCGCTCAACCACCCAACCACGGGTCCCTCTTCTGCTTCTGGTTCTGCCTGACTCGAGCTCCTCATTTAACGGGAAGCAGGCCTGCGGCCAGTGGGTAGCCAGCTCGCACCATTCTGTGGACGAAGACATCAACGAAACCGCACGTTCACTTCCCTAAATGGCCTGGACACAAGGGAAGCCGTGTGTGTGCACGACACTGACTCACGTATGTGTTTCGGAAGAATCGGGCGGGGGCACACAGCTCTATACCAGGCTTCTAAAAAAAGCAACAGATACTGGGGAAGGTGCGACTAACCGTCAAACCTCAAAGCTGACATACCGAAAAAAGACTTCAGAGGTACAGCCACAACTCCAGCCACCCACACCTTTCCCTCTAGGTGGTGGTGGGATGACTCAACCTACAGCATACACACACACACACACACACACACACACACACACACACACACACACACACACACACACACACACACACACACACACACACACACACACACACACACATACAAACCAATGCTCCCGCCATGCAGGAGATCCTTATCCTGTGTCTGTTGCCTTAACCCCCCCGCAAATCTAGCAAGTCCGTGGTCTGAGCCAAACAGTCAGCATCTGCCTGAATGTATCATTCAACACATTACAAGGGGGGGCTTGTTGACCAGCTCCGAGGGAATAGCCACAGATGGATGTACCAAATACAGAAATATTTTGCTTAACAGTATTGCTAACAGATGTGTACCCGGTTCTAATCAACTGCAGCCTTGTGTACTATTACCCGGTTCCGGTA
The DNA here is from genome assembly GCF_023856365.1 of Brienomyrus brachyistius. NCBI lineage: Eukaryota > Metazoa > Chordata > Actinopteri > Osteoglossiformes > Mormyridae > Brienomyrus > Brienomyrus brachyistius. Next base: position 8,385,103 of record NC_064535.1, on the reverse strand, counting down.
CCTCAGGAATGGCACATATGAAAGTGTTTGTGAATGTTCGATTACCATACAAATCAGACGCAGTGGCCGGAAAGCAAGCGATCTGCGTGCGTCGCATTCCCAGGCTGCGCTCTGCGTGTTAGGCATACAGCGGCTGGATAACGTGACACCGTGATCACCATAGCGGCTGGGTAACGTGACACCGTGATCACCATAGCGGCTGGGTAACGTGACACCGCGATCACCCCATCTTACAGCTACAATCTGCTTCAGCGTTAACCCCCTGATCACTAGGCTCCCCACCGTGGAGAAGCTCCGATTCTCAGCTATGCATGGGCAGGTAATAGATTCTCAATTCAGTTAGTATGGTGTTGTGCAAATTTCCCTTCTCTTATCCTTACCACAGAACCCACTAGTTCACCAAAATGATGTTTATTGATATATGATGCAAGTTGTAGGATCGTAACTAGCCATGATGTTCAACACTGCCACGCCCGTTTGTTTGGTCTCTCTAATATGACATGTTAGGATGTCTTACCGATTTGGTGCTCTGGGATGATAGAGTGTATTGGTGGATTCAGCTCTGAGCTCTGGAACAGGTAGCTCTTGGTCTGGGTCAGGAACTGGCGCAGAGTCTGCAGCAGATCCTGGCCAGAATTGTGGCAGCTGTGGTTCTCCCTGATGTAGCTGATGAAGTCTTGCACCAGGCAGCCAAAGTAGGAGGTCTTGTCATGCACAAGGCGTTGCACCTGCCTGATGGCCCGACGTTCGGGAATCACCAGACTGTCCATCATCCTGTGGATCGGTCTCCTCAGCGCCTGCGACAGCTTCACCGAGCTCACGCTTGACCTCTTCCGGACCCTGTTGGGGGGGCGGATGCTAACCTCTGGGTCACTCTCCGTGCTGATGTTGTATTCATCTTCAAGCTCCACCACCTCTCCCTCATCTTCCAGCCCTTCCTCTTCCTCCTCCTCTTCTTCCACGCTGCTGTCAGTCATTCCTCGGACCAGGCGGCGGCAGGTGACCAAATCCAATGAGTCCGAAGACAATGTGGAGGTGCTCATGTAGCTTATCCGGTTGTCCGAGTCTACTCTCTCCCTCGGAGCTGTCGCCGCCTCATCATACTGTTCACATGTGAGGGCAGCGATGTCCTCTTCTAGGGGAGTGGAGTACCCTGAAATCCGGCTGAGATAAAGAAATATTTTCTTCTCCATCTCAGTCTGGTCATCCAGGGCCCTGGTTCCCGGCAGGTTTGACTCCGGGTTGATCCAATATGCCTTCTCCGGCATTCTCCTTTTGCCCTGAGCTGATTCCGGGCAGCGTAAAGACGAGCTCAGAGGTGCTGTTTTTGGGGATGGGGGTCTAACGGGGTCCTTCTGGGGCTGAGACTCCTGTAAGAATAAGGTGTTGATGAAACAAAGAGCCTCACTGGAGTGGGAGGGCACACGGATCCACGTGGCTGGAGGGCAGCCTTCCTCAGCTGTTTGTCCCGTCTGGTCCAAGCCGGCTCCCTTGATCCCACAGAGAGCAGAATCCCAGAATTCTGCCCAAGAAAGGAGGAGGAAGCAAATCAGACAGTGCAGTGGCAGACAGTGGATCTGTGTCAGTCAAACTGGAACACAACACACTCATAAGGCAGCATGCTGACAGCTAATATTCCCACTGCATAAAAGCACCAAAACTTATAGCACCAAAATCTGAAGGCACAGAATACAAAACAGGTTAATTACTCGTACTCACAGTGCCGTCGCTCAACTAAAAGTAGGCAACCGATGCACAAGGGAAAGGAAAAAAACAGATAAATTTTTCTCAGAAGTGAAGTGAGGAGCTGAAGACCAGTGCTGTGTTGCTGAAGTCTGACTAGCTAACGAGGTCACACTCAAATTATATGAGCTAAGTGGGCGGCTGCAGAGTTGACTGACTCCACCGCCACCCCCCCTCCCCGAAGCTCCTCCCCCACAGCTTCAAAAGACTTCCTGCAAATTTTGTGCAGAGTTGTCGCACTGGGAGTTTCCCCTCTCTCCTCAAAATTCCCCTTCAACTCAAAAATCTAAACTCTCTCAACTTGCCGAGTTCGCCGCTGCCATATTTCTACCGGCCTCTCAGTTTACTCCCAGAAGCAGAGCGACAATAGACTCTTAGTACAAAACAAATCACCCTTCGTCATTGTCATTCAGTGGTCATTTATGCTGAGTGCTGTTTTGCAGTTGGAGTATAACTGTATTCACACCTTTTTAGGTTGATCGGAGTAGGGCTGTATGAGAGAAGTTATGTCAGTAGAAGGTGTCCACAGACAGGCAAAGGTCCCTCTTCCTGTGTCAGGGGGATGTATATCCAACTAAGCTGATCAGACCTAGATGGAACCTGATGGAAACCGGAAACCAGGTTTTCCATGATGAGAAACCTGACGCTTGGCATCTAGTGTTCGAAGTGGGACTGGCGATAGATCAGCAGCGTCAACCTGAGAGTCACAGCAGGCTCACATGGTGTTTCACCCACCATAGGGGGCATGGAGTAAGTGTTAACAGTTAGGGAAGACTGGAATCATGACTAGAAGGTTTTGGACTTCAGCCTGAAGCTGTTACCCTTAAGATGGACACTTCACTCCAAAAGAACAGATAATGCTGCAGCGGAATGAGCGGGTCATATATGTGTGTGTGTGGGGGGGGGGGGGGGGGGGCAAACGTGATTATCTGAACAAAGGGGGTCCTTGTCTTTGAACATCTATAGCAGCCTACTGCTCTTGTTGAAAGACCTGAGCTTCCTCCGAAAATAAAGCCTGATCTGGTCTTTTTCGGACACTGCAGGTGGACTGTCCAGCCAGCCCAGTTTGTTCCGTGAACGGACTCCCAAGTACCTGTCTGACTCCACCAGTCGGGGGGCCCGTGGCAAGCCTGAAATCAACTGCCTGTCCCCTATACCCTATACCCTCATCTCCACGCGGGAGTCGTCCCTCAAAGGAGCCATCGGGGAATACCTACAGATGGCAGGAACCTGATTTCGTGCCTGATGATGTTGTGCAGGCATTCGAAAATCACAGGATGTGGGAAAGGCGAAGTTTCCACGTACTGGTTTGCTTTGGATGAAGGAATCGAATGTATCCGCTGTGGCGGTAAAGCATCAGAAAAAAGTCATTGAAATGTCAAGGCCTGGATTCCCGTTATGACCTCACCGACCTGCCTAACCAGTTTGTTTCTTTCAGCTAACAAAATAAATAACGTAAAAAAAAAACACAGAACGGAGTGAGCAGGAATATTCGGAGCTACTTCAGGCACGAGCGATAATCGGATGCAAACATCCGAAGATCTGCGCTGGTCAGCACCTGAATGATGACCGACACATCTGCATTTTTCGAAACCACACTGACTATCAGTATTAAAAAAAGCATTAAATAATCTCTGCACTACATGAAAGTATGTCACCCTGAATCACGGCCGTTTCGCAACATTTTAGACGAGTGCTGTTTTGACTTGACTGCCCCAAGCACTTTAAGGAGTAAAAACGCACGACCACAAGCTGAGAAGGATTTCGGCGCTACGTCAGCAGAGCAGGTGGCTTTGTCTAAAGTGCGCATTTTACCTGCCCTCCCAGGCGAGCCAAGATAAACAAAGGTTGTGTAAAAAATACTTCAGGCCTGTGTGTCTGAGCTATTCAATGTTGAAATGTGATTAACACAGCGTAAAGACCACATTCGCATACCTCCACCAATTACATAATTCAAAATTAAGTGGGTACTTCTCAGACAGGTCATAGGGGAAAACACAGAGAGCAGCTGTTTCAGGAGTAAGGGACACAAAAGAGAGGGGAATGTCCAGTCCCATTTGCCGGCCTAATGTGACGTGACGTGTGATTTGTTTTCTTGCGTGTTTGTTCCCGTGCTGATGTCACAATAACTTTGTTTTTGTTCCTCTCATCTACCTGCCACGTGTATTTGCCAAAGTAAATATACACATACAGTAACCCCTTCACATTCACGGACCTGGCATTCATGGTTTGGGTTAATCGGAATTTGCCCGTGAACAATTAAATGAGAAATGTGGTGAGTATATTGGCACAGAACGACTGCCATTGCATCATCCAGGTGGGGGCTACACAGTGGCGGTGGTTGAAGCGGCTCCCCATTGGATCGGTAAAAGCTCTTTGAGTGACTTGAAAGGCGCTATATAAATGTAACATTCATTCATTTATTCAAGATTGTAAAAACCTGAACATGAGTCAAAAACAAAACTGAGAATGATTTGGATCGCATAAATATCATGACATACACAGAAATTAGTGACAATATTTCTCAGTATACCTGCATACTATAGGCCCATCTTTGCTCCCAGTGCGTACAGTAGTAACTTTGTACATACAGGGGCATAATTTAGATGGTTAGTATATTATAGGCCTATAAGAAGGTCTAGAAAAGGAATGACAAAGCAATCTGACATGCAAAGTGTAGAGTACGGTGCTGATTGTTTAGAAATTGGGAATAAATAGACTCTGTATACTTCAGGCTAGCAGATTGTTATGGGTGCAGCTTGGAAGGGCCCAAGTATTTGCAAATTGTCACATTGGGGGGGATCTTTCACCCCTAATCCTCACGAATGTCCTGGGGTTCCTGTTTATGTCTATGAGTATTTGCTGACAAAATAACGTGTATTTCAAGGCAAAACAGCATGACTCATACAAACATTATCATCTATATTATGTGCCATTTACACACTTAGGGTGTCCAGCTCAGCCCCTCTCCGTGTTTTACATTAATATGTAACCTTTTGTTCTAATTGGTTACATTAGTACCCAGAAGGCTTTGTTGGGGGTGACCGGAAGGGAGTTCTGGGTAATGGAGGGGGTGGTTTGTAACGGCATACAGGAGAATGAAAACGTTTGTTGCGAGACCAGCTACAGTGGTAGTTATTCAGATACAACACTCAGAACTCAGTAACAATGCCCAGTGCCTTCAACGCTACGCCACCTGCTGGTAAAAATAAGAGGCTGGCCAGCTCTCACCTGCCCCAAGCTGGGCTATGTCCTCCAGGTTTGTCCTGGTTCTGGCAGACGCAATGGCCTTCGGGAGTTCCAGGGTGAAGGGCAAGACATCCCTAGGGGGCGACACAGCGGAGATTAGTGGCAAAGTGAATGAACAAGCCTCCCTCCCTCCTCCACTACCAGCAGGGAGAGCAGCATGGTGTGACTCACACTGCACTGCTATTAAACGCATTACCCTGCATGTCGGAGCAGAGCTCCACCACACATTTTCCTTCCCCCTCCATCCAGGGGGTGGCGGGGGGGGGGGCAGTTAAAATTCTCCAGATTAGCCACCCAGACATTGGCTGCCTCAGCAGTAACTGAAAACAATTCTTATTCTTTTTTCCTTTCAGTGACACTATTTAAAGTTCCGACCGAATGAACTGGATTCGCTCGGGAAAACCATTAGGCTTGTCGCGTCCAAACCATGCATGACATACTGCATGTTGCATTATAAAAGAATCAAACTAATTGGTAAAAGTGAATGCGTGCAAACTACATGTGAAATCAGTAAATGCTAATTGCAGAACATTCTGTCTGTGCAATGACTACGCAACCCCCCACCCCCCGAAGCATTCATTCCAAAAACTCTATCATGATGGGCACCTAGTGAGCTATAAAAGCTTTTCTTTTCTTTTCTTTTTTTTTACAGTGGGGACCATGGGATATTTGTGTCCTGGGGGGGCCCATCTGGGCCGCATAGCTTGTTTATAGTGAAGTGGAGATGTTTGTGCCAGGCATCCAGATCCTGGGGGCTTAATAAGGGCCTCCTGAGCAGGACTGGGACTTTGGCTTTTCCACAGCTGCCCCGGCATGTTGCTGCATAATTACGGAAAAATGTCCTGATGCCTGAAAGCCAAGTGAATTTCTGAACGGTGATGCTAGGTTTGGGAAGTAAATATCTATTCGGATAAACAAAGCAATAACATCCATCAGTCTACCAACTATGTACTGTGTACAATAATAATGCATTATTATAAAGCCTAATTGCCAACCTACGTTGGTCCCATAAAGAAGGGAATGAATATTGAAGAGCAGAAAGAACATTACTTACTAAATTTAGAATAAATGTTTTGTGTGTAATATTTTTAGGCAAATTAAATCCTGCAGCAGGTATTTGTACAACTAATGCACTTCAATCTATATCCTGTAAAACTGTGCTATTCAAATTTTTTAACAGCCCCCCCCCCGCCACAGGCATATAATGTGTTGACATTGTTTTTAAAATTTCTGAAGGTCACAATAGATCAGCTACCACCTCACCCCCCCCCCCCCAGTTATCTATTTTTTTCCCCTGCAGGTGTGACCCCCCCTTATAATTCATCTGCCCCCCACCAAGGGGATGCACAGTTTGAATACTTTTTATAGTTATAGTCAGACATGACTGTATATCCATCCATCCATCCATCAGACACTTTTCCTTAAAAGGGTCACAGAGTGACTTAGTGACTTCATAACATTTTAGGAAGAAGTCTTCAGTGACAGGAAGTATCATGTGATGAGTGAAGGCTTTGCCACCTTATACCAAGAGCAGAAGGGGCATCAGGTGTACATGGATGGCATCGGCGTGTGCAGGAGTCTCTTACCTGCTGATACAGTAGAAGGCCACCATGCGGAAAAGATCAGGGAACCCGATCCCAGAGCCCTCCAGGCAAAAGGCTGAAGGAAGATGGAGACACAGGGGTGGAGATTAACAAACCAAGTGCTTGGAAAGTCTACGGCACAGTTTACCAACCTGATCCTCAAGGCCGCCCAGACAGTCCTTGTTTAAAACGAGCTGTGAGGGAGCAAAAACGTGGACCGTCTGTGGGCCTCCGAGGACCGGGTTTGGAAACACTGCTCTAGAGTAACAGCTCATGCAAAATCCAGATTTCCAAGATTTTTTTCATTCAGCACGTACAAGGTACGCAGTCAGACTATAACCTGCAGTGATGGTCAAAGAAAATGTAATATCAATAAAAGAATAAAGAAGAAAAAAAGAACAATAGAAGAAATATGTAATAAGGGACAGAAATATAAAGGGAAAAAAAGAGAGCGGAAAAGAGATGTGCAGCATAGGAAATGTGCATCGTGGGAGATGTGCATCGTGGGAGATGTGCAGCATAGCTCAATAAAGTGGATGGTGCATGTGGAATCTGCAAATGTTTAATTGTAGCTGTTATGAAGGTATTGACAGCTTGAGGGTAGAAGCTCCTTCTGAACCTCTCAATGAGAGACTGCAGAAGCACTATCCAGACCTCAGCTAGGTGAAGATGTGTATCATAGCAGCCACGTAACCTCTACTCTACTGGCTAAAATCATATAATCAAAAACACAGTATAGACTTAAAACAGGGAGAATGGGGATGTTTGCCGGCAGGCTTCCCACAGGTCCATGTGATCAGAGGCTGGCCATCACCGAACAACTCTGCCATCCATAGCTCATGTCTGCGTATCGGCAATGACATCTGGAATCCATCACTCATGTCTTTGCTGATGCAGTCAAGTCATAAAGTCAAATAAGAAAGCATGAATGCCTGCAGCAGTACGCCTGTACGCACTGTGCATACCACAGGCATTTAAATTTGTTATTACTCGGCTAACGTTACATTTTATTTTTTTTCCGCCCTTGTAATGTCTGCAACATAAACCTAAAAAAATGCATGATTCCGGGCAAAATATAAATCCCTTAAAATTGAGACTAAGGTTTTCTCTCACGGTTCCTAAGCAAATATATTTTTCTCTTTATTTTAATTTTACACTAAATATTGTCTTTATGAAGAGAGATAACACAATATGCAGAGATGCACGATATTGGTTTGCCAGTTGCCGATATTGGCGGCCAATATTTAAACTTCATCAGTATTCTAAGTTAGCAGCACCAGAGCTAAAGACATAACTACCAAAATAACGATGATGATTGCTTCGGATGATCAGTCATATTCCGTCTCAAAGCACCGGCACATGAAATGTTTACAATTCTTGATATATTTATTAAATCCAGCCCAGAGATTATGTTTCGTTTTCCAGAAGATAAAAAATGATATAACGTCATTCTGCTAAACTGTGCCAGCAAGCTTGGCTAATTTCAGTGCCGGCAAACATCCCCCCCCCCCCCCCCCCCCACCCCCACCCCTGCTCGGCAAGTGGCCCAGAGATTACTGGTATTGGTAAAAATTTCCACATCGGTGGAATATAATATGATCATTAAATGGGACATTGAAATGGGATAGTCACATAAAATTCACAGAACAGAAAAGGCACAACCCTGATTTTTTTAAAAAACAACTCAATACCTTCCTCAACACAAACATAAGCGGAAACCCTGTCTAGTCTATTATAACACCTGTTTCTCCGCCCCCTGACCCTGTCACCTGCTGAAATGCAGTCCTGGTCTGTGTTTTAATCCCCACAATTGGACTGAAGACCTGATACCTTTATCTTGTGGGGTCATTGTTTCGGTCCCCACAAGGGGAAACTCAATTTCATAAAAATCTGTGACTACAATCAAAAAACTAAAAATGTTTGTATTTTGTTTTACTTATGGATAAGGTTAGGGCTGGGTAGGGATAAGGTTGTCATACACTCTCAAAAAAAGGGTAAAAATTTGTACCTTTGCTTGTCACTGGGACTGTACCCTCAAGGGTCTGCCAATTGTACTCTTAGATATAGGTAATTGTACCTTTTAAGGTACATAAATGGACTCTGAGGAACATTTCTGTACTATTGACGGTACATTAATGCTGTTTCTACCTTTGGGATGTTCCTAAGAGTCCATTTCTGTACCTTAAAAGGTACAATTAAAAGGGTACAGACCCAGGGGCAAGCAAAGGTATAAATGTTTTTTTCTGAGAGTCTAAGTGGGATTAGGGTTATGCACATAGAGATGAATGAACAGTCACCACAAAGATAGAAACCAAATGTGTGTGTTTGTGTGTGTGTGTGTGCACGCACGCATATGTGTGCATATGTGTTCCTGGGGGGGGGGGGGGGGGGGGGGATTCTGGATTTTGTGCCAGGCCCCTTGTTTTTATCCAGTTTTGTTGGCTGTCAAGAAAAATTCACTTCAAAAATGGGAAGATCTCAGCTAAGGCTTAGCGACAAACATTCCCATGATGGTGGTGCGTGAACACATGGCAACCCAAGCTGCAGGGCCAGTGGGATAAATACATAAACTCACTGTACTGGGTCTCCTTCACGGGGAAGTCTCGCACGGCGACATCTGAAAAGCTGTCCATGCGCAGGGAGATCACCTTCCTCTTCAGCTTCGCCGATTTCCTCACCAGGAAAACCTGACCGGCCGAAGAGAACACAGATTAATTGCTTCCAGTCATGACCGCCTTACGCTCACTTCAGCTCAGGGCTTAAAAGGCACGCAAGTCGGGCCGACTGACTGGATGTCAGCGCTAGAAATCTCGAGGAAGTACAACCAGTTATGGGAATGCCGACTAAATGAAGGCACGGCGGGATCAGGAACTATCGTGACATTCTGCTCCGGCGATAAACATCCCCTTTGGCAAGCTGGCATGGTCGCTATGGAAACAAAATGCCATCTTGCCAGAGTGCAGCAACCTCTGCAGCAGACCCAGAGGAGGAAATAATATGTACTTTGCAGATAATATGCGACTGCAGCCACGGACCACGTGTCCGGTGCTCACCCCAGGAGGCTGCGACTGCAGAATGCGGACAGCCTCCTCGTCACCGAGGCCGAGAAGCAGCCACACCGAGTGCGTCTGCTTCAGCCTATCCAAGACGCTCATGTGTCTCTGCAGGGAGTCGTAGCCAGAATCCCTGGGTGTGGTCGGGTCTGCAAAGGTGGGGGACTGAACGTAGACACCAGTCATCTGTCCCTCCAGCCTGCAGATATACACAAGTGGGGTTTGCGCGGCTGCAGACTAGGCTTTGGGCTAAGCTAACACACACACACACACACACACACACACACACACACACACACACACACACACACACACACACACACATACATACAGCAACAAAACCGCAGATGAGTATATGCTCATGCATAATTAAAAATCTACACAGACAAAATCATAAAAAACGTTTCATTGGCAAAGTAGTGTATTCTGTCTCCCTCTGCTGGACAGGCTGTATAATACACCATGAAGAAGAATTGATCGTGGAAAAAAGCAGGGCCGCCAACTCTCACGCATCCTATATTATTCCATTATAAACCGAAAATTTGCTACATCAGAAGCGTTGCGGTAGTTTGCAAACCCTACAGACTTTTCCCAAGGTAATAAAAGTGTTAAGTACATGTAAATGCGTGTGTATGTGTGGTGCATATGTGTGCAGATTTGTTTCGAATTGAAAATATCACTCCAGGCAGCTGAGCGAAGTTGCCAGTCCTGAAAATCAGCCTCGAATTCCGACTCACCACTGCAGGACCCCTTCGGACGGCTCTGTGTCCGCGCGTGACGCCGCCGGCACCATCTCGCCGTTCAGCTCCCCGATTTCTGAGGCAAAGGCGTGAATCAGCTGTTGGATCGGAGACCAGAAAACAAACCGGTGTGAACGCAATGAAAATAAATAAGGTTATACAAGTAATACAGGACGCCATACTTTGACAGAGCTCACACTCAAGCTCATAATATGGACGATTTATGGACACGTGCATAATGCAGCGAAACCAGTGCATTAAAGACGCACATTTCTGGACTAAGAGAACCTGGTGGAAGTCTAATTGCAGATTGTCACAGAGCCTGGAATCAAACCCACAGCAATGGATAGAAAAATATGCCGAATCAAAATCATTAACAATAATAAAAACAACAATGAACACAATTCACTTAAGGGGCCTTTTCGAAACATCCCACCTTTTCACAGACAAAAATATATTTTATATTGGATAAATATTTAAGAATTCCGAAAATGACCACAAATCTCCATTATGTTACGCATTCAAGGAACAACTCCAGATAGCTCGTAGTAGAAAATAACGGGAAAGAAAACGCGCAACTTCTCAGTTTCTGTGAGCAGTCCTCTTGAAGCCCACAAGATGGCGCCATCACGTTATCGCTCCATCCAGCCCGTAAGACTTAAGAAATGCATTTCGGGCGGGGGCGGGGGGGGGCAGCTGCTGATATTCTAAATTTCAGCTGAAAATGGCTGGTTAAAATATACTGTAAATGTCAATGTGGACAAACAGATCGAGCAAAGACCAGTCGCTCTCTTCAGCCCTCGAGGCAGCAGTGGCTTCCATCCCCTGATCTAAGACAATGATCCCGCGCTCCACCCAAAGCCAGACTATCCTTCAGCAGCCAGACCACAGCTCAACACAAGCCTCAGCAAGAGAAATAAGGGACATCTTCACATTGGACCACTAAAGCTGGGAGACATGGCTTCAAATTGCAATACACCATGGTATACTTTCAAATTTGGACCTCAATAATATATATCACTATATAACTTTTCTTTTCTCAGTCATGGATCCTCAGGTAGCTCCTCCACTGCTGTCTCTCCATCAGTAGAAGTTCATGGGCCACTCCCGGGACTGGATCAGAGTACTCGTTTATGTACTGAGCAATCGCCTCCTTCCTGCGTTTCCGCAGTTCTGCGTCATCTTGGTCTTGATCTTCTATCAGAATACTTCCATTTAAAAATGCGTCCCAGGTTCAAGGTACACTGACATATTTCTTCCCGAATAATGAGTCAGCGCTTGATCAGTTGCGCAATCATTTTCCGTCCCGAGTCCCGTGCAACAGGTTTGACAATGAAAAGCTGATGGATATCAAGCTCTGCTCAGCAGCGGCTTACTCCCGCTTCCCCATCCACACACAAAAACAGATACTAACCTCTACCGTAAATAACCAAATAGCATGTTCTACACAAGGACCTTAACCTGCCTGACAGAAGTCACTTAACTCTAATTTTGTGAACAATTACCCATGTAATTCATTTTATAGTGAATGTTTGCATTTAAAGCTTAAAACCTTCATAGAAGTTCTTTGCGCATAAGGTAATACATCACAGATGTAATACAGACAGATTCAAGAAGATTAGAACGTAAATAATTTAAACTCAAATTCACTTAGACCCTAAATCAGTGGTTCTCAAACCCGGTCCTCGGGCCCCACTGCCCTGCTTGTTTCCCAGCTATCCCTGCCCCACACACTGCTGATTACCTGGATCAGGTGTGTTCAGTCAGTCGGAAGCTGAAAGACAGCTGGGACTTGTGTGTGGGGCAGGAATAACAGGAAAACAAGCAGGGCAGTGGGGCGCGAGGACCGGGTTTGAGAACCGCTGCCCTAGATTGTACTGTGCTAATTAGAACATCTGAAAAAGACAAAGCGATACCAGAAAATGTATGTCATGATTAAGCATAATTAAAGTTTAATCAGTGTCAAGGTAAAAGCCTTGGGTGAAACACTTCAGTATTTCCCTTCCCATCAGGTTCTGAAAGATCTACATTGAGGAGAGTCCCCTGCTAGACCAGACCCATAAATCCCTGCATGGAAGGTCTAAGACAGGAGAACCACTCGGCCTTGTTGCCAAACTGCAATTCTTACATGTATCAGGGGAGCCCAGCCTTCTCTATAACGATGGACTATACATCCCTCACATCAAAGAAAAGATTTGCCTTTCGTATCATCAAAGGACAGCTGCCATCCATCGGAGATGTTAAGTCTGTGCTACTCTATCCTCCAACATTGAAGATGACCTTGTCTGATGGGGCTTCTCGCAGGTTTGAAGATCCTAGCTTGGCCTTTCGTTATTGAGTATTATAAAATCACTATCAACACTGGCATTGCAGGTTGAGTAAAGCAGTGCTCGTTATCTCATACCCCAAATCTAGTCTCTACTGGTATACAAAGAATTGCCAAAAATATACTGCAGCACATATTTCTATCAGTAGACTATCTATACCGGTTATACCAGTAAGCCTTAAGTACCGGGGGCGGTTCTCATGAGACACATGGAACATGGTTGATTGAGACAGTACAGGAGATTAAACACATTCTCTCCTCTCACATAACCTCCGGCAAGACTGAAACGAACAAGTTGGTGTCCAAGCCTTCACTTCAACGACACCGAATTTGACGTCCCGAAGGTTCTCATTAACACAGAGTAATCGAACGATACTTCTGTGTTCAGGATTAAAAGCTAGATTTGAGAAAATCTGAGGGGCAAAAACTGGGTGGAGATGGGAAGAGGTGGAGACAGGCTGACAAACAGCATTTCTCGATGATGACAATTGTTTATACACGCTCCTACTGTGATCATGGAAATGAACACGGTCTGTGTGAGGCTATAAAGAGACAGACAGGCAAACAGAGATGCAGACAAGCACAATAAGAAAAGCAGGCAAAAACAGATATGGGGTACATATTACTATATATACATTTTATATTTCACATATTTCCCAGACACTTTTGTCCTATGTAAGTTACTAGTGAGGCAAATATTACATTGCAAACATACATGCTGTCAAGGAGTCAATTAGGCATAAGGGCAGCTAGGCTGAGCTTCCAATGAATGCCCAGAGAGACAGTCAGACAAATGTGAAAGAATGAGGCAGACAGACAGGGTAATAAACAGGCAGAGGGTCAGACGAATGGTTAAGCAATGAGGCAGACAGACAAGGTAATAAACTGGTAGTCAGACAAATGGTGAAACAATGAGGCAGACAGACAGGATAAAAAACAGACAGACAGTTAGACAAATGGTGAAACAATCAGGTAGACAGACAAGGTAATAAACTGGTAGTCAGACAAATGGTGAAACAATGAGGCAGACAGACAGGATAAAAAACAGACAGACAGTTAGACAAATGGTGAAACAATCAGGTAGACAGACAAGGTAATAAACTGGTAGTCAGACAAATGGTGAAACAATGAGGCAGACAGACAGGATAAAAAACAGACAGACAGTTAGACAAATGGTGAAACAATCAGGTAGACAGACAGGGTAATAAACAAGCAGACAGATGGATGAGCAGATGCTCCCACCTTGAAGAAGCTTCCTCTCATATCCATTATGTTGGGCTCTCCAGGACAGCTCTGCTCCTCGTTTTCCATTTGCATTTCTGCCTGGTTACAGGTGAACCCCTTTTGTGACAGTGCTGCTGGAGAAATGCACATAAACATCAAAATGCAGTCTCTACCAGTATAATCAGTACAGCCAAATGCATATCGCAGAACATATTTCCACTATTGTACTATCTACAGTTGTTATCCTAGTTAGTCCACGCAATGGCGGGTGGCTCCCATGCCACAGAATAGCTGTTCAAGTCTGTACAGGAGAGACGACACTCTTTCTGGTGGTAAAACCTTCCACCAGGTATTATCTGAGATGGGATGTGATGAGATGAGATGAGAAACTGTGATCTCAGAGTAACAGAATATGAGGAGCACGGCAGCTTCACCCAGAAGTTCAGAGCTAACCAAACTAAATACAAGATTTCTGGCTATTTTAGTTCTTTGATTGCAATCACAGACTTTTATAAAATTGACTTTTTCCTTCTGAGGACCAGAAAACTGTCCCCATAAAATAAAAAGTATCAGATTTTTTTTACATTATGGGGACATTTGCAAAACCTCTCTCTCTCTCTCTCTCTCTCTCTCACACACACACACACACAGGCTAATTACACGTTAAAAGACATCAATTCATTTAATTACACCAAAATGGAACCTGTCGGCACATAAGGAGAATATGCAGATTTCATAATCACAGAGCTGGTGAGCGGGAATCAAACTCACACCGCTGCATGTGTGCAGTTACAGCGATAATCACTGCACCAGGCAACAAAAATAAACAGGTTAAGCTGGGGAAGAAATACAAAACATCGCAGTTTCTTATGTCGCAGGGAGTCCCTGGCTGACATACTGCCCAGGAACTGAGTGACTGCCCCCTTCCAGGCCAGAACATGCAGAGCAAACGAGGCAACACGATGACGCTCAGTTAGTGTGCCAGGCTGCACGGGAACTGTGACAATTCACAAGCACAGCTGGCATTATTCCAAAGCTGTCACCAAACACAGCATGCCTCAAATGCCTGATTGCAACATACGCGAACAAAAAAAACACCTCTGGAATACAGGGTGCAGAAAGGCTATGATAACTGCAAAGAAGCTAATCCCACTGGCTTTAATCCCCTGGATGCTAACAGCTACGCTAACGCAAGCTATCCACGGACACACTCTCCCTTGGCATATGGATGCGGCACAAATGAATACATCGTTTCTCCACAGATTTACGCTGGAAGTCTAAGGAGGATAAAATTTATGCCTTGTCCTCTGAAAATCAGTGCATTCAGCTGGAAAAACAACACGCACATTTAAAAGCAGGGAACCTATGTGTTTCTGCTGTCTAATTCAATTTAAATCGCATAATTATTGCAGGAGGCCAATCCGACTACTGCGTACATATGAGGAAATGAAACAGCAGGAATTTGTTATAAGAAAGATAAGTATGTTGTGTGCATAGGATGTATGTTTCCTGACGGCAGTTTTAAGAAGTCAAAACCAGACTCCGATGATCAGATAGAGTACTTTCGGTCCCCGATCAACAAACCAGATTGCATACTGATATAATCGATCCTCCGTGCTGTCAGCTTAAGAATATTTGTCTCCATGGTATAATCAAACCTGAAGACTTGCTGTAAACTCACAGCAAGCAAGTCATGGTCTCCAGTGGTTCACGTGCTTCAATCTGCAGAGCCTTCGCTGGGCCGAATGGACAATGCAGTGCATTCAGCAAAATGGAGGAATGGCCGACGGCTATATCGTGTGATTTCCAAGACAGTCATGTGAACATGCATTCGGCGCTGGACTAAAACTAAATGCAGAAATTCACTTAATGACACGAACCTCACCGATCAGACGCTGATTTCAGATCTTGCGCTACCCGACTGCATTTTGGTTTCAATCGAGCTGTTATCAGGAAGACAGAGATGGAGAATGGAAGGGAATCCCTGACGATCCAATGTTGTTAAATCACACACCCCTAACAAAAAACTTAGTGTGAAGACCCCCCTGTGATCAGCCAAATTTACTGCAGGGGACCCTATAATACAAAGCCAATTTTTAATCTCAGTCCAATCCTGGGGAGGGCTGACTGATTCTGGGCCCCATGAGAGCAGATCATATGCAGCTCCCAATGAAGGCCAATATAATTATGAATGTAAATATAAATTTGGCGTCTTTGTCATTCAGGGGCCCTTTGAGTCGTCCTAACAACCCCCCTCCCCACTTTACGGCACCCCTCCTACTGTATCTATGCTAATGTTCAAATTTAATATGCTAAACATTAATTTCAGGGACTGCCATTAAATTATTAATAAATTAAAGATTCTTTCCTGTTTGCTTTAACTGTGGAAATCAAGGGTGCTAATAACAGACCGGGATGTGGTCTTCATGGCCTGCTTGCTGGTCCTGCGAAATATAGAGGTGTAAAGATGGGTGACATGCCAGGAAAAAAAAAAAGTTTTCCCCCTCATCACCATGGCAACCATGGAAGCATGCCAGTCCCTGTAGTTCCTGATGAGATAACTCCATCCAAAAAATGCAGCATTAGATGCAGGGTCAGGTCCCCGTTACGTCAGCGTTCCCCTCCGGCTTTGGGGATGCATGTCTTTGAATGCCCTTCCCCTTAGCTGGAGTGGGATTAGCATGTACACTACGGCTCTGCAGTTCTGTTAAATTGTTCAGAGAAAAATACCCCTGAGAAGGCAGATTCTCACCCCGACGTAGCCCGTGCGTCACCATTGTGCCCCAAGATAAATGAGCCCAGTCGTTTACTTTCACTAGACAGTCAGCCTCTCTGGCGATATGTTAGCAGAAATCAGAAAACAACGGAGGTTCTGTTTTGTGTATATTGTACGTTCCTTCAGCGTTTAACGACCCTACTGTGCGCTGTAGCTGCCATGTGGCATTGAAGTTACAGCTGAGCAACACTAGAGCACTAATGGGTGTTGTCACAGAGCCAGAACTCCACAAACAATGGTTTCATCAACAATCAGCACAATCAGTTCTGGATCAGTACTTCTTAACATACTAATTTCTGTAAGTGGATTCAAATAATATTCATGTTCAACATTCAGCTCAATAGTCCTATACAGCTATTATACTATACTGGGTTCTAATTGGCTTTTATTCTCCCAGTAATAGAGATTCCACATGAAGTGTAAACAGGAAAGCCTTCCCACATTAATGCATCAGCACTGCAAGCTGTTGTTTGTTGTGAATCGACGTCCATCTTACTATCATTCTCAAGTCTTCGGCCACATATGAAAATCAGGTCAGCCCGATTTCAGAAAAGGGAACACAGGGACAGACTAACATCTGCCACAGCTCACAGGAACCTCACACCAGGCCATTAGAATGAGCTTGTCTCAGAGCATTCATATGGTCAACTGACACCTAAGCAGTTAGAGGCAGCCCTAATCTCAGAAATGTTGAGTTTAGTTGAGTTGAGTTGAGTTTCCTTTAAGAGGCATCCAGTTTATAAACTGAGGCATAGTGTGTTAAAAACTGCTTCCTCGGGGGAAGAGTAATGGCATGCGTTTGCTGAGGCTGACCCCTGAGCTTCTGATCCCTGGTGTGTTGAATGGCAATGTACTTGAGCAGCTGAGCATGTTGGACATGAATAAAAACATCTGCAGGCTCAGCGCAGTAAAGTCTGAAAGCACGGGCACGCCTATCAGAGGATGCCCTGTCACCCAGCGGCTTAAGTCAGTGGAGGTGAGTTTTGGGGCTGGAAACTCTCCTTTGCTTTTAAGAAACGAGGAAAAATCCAAGAAATAATTTTTGCATTAGCTAGTATGGCTGGGCCGGAGACAGATTTAACCTGGTAATAAAAATACAAGGGGCTCTCTTTTTAAATCACACAGATTTGGGTTAATTTTTCACTTTGCTTAAATAATTGAGCAATGGGTCTGTCTTTCCATTGTTGCCTTGATGTAGCTGCTTTTTCACACCTTTGATGGTCTTTGCCAAGATGTAGCATGATTGCTTCCTGGCATGAAGACCACTTTGCATGCGTTACCTGATCAAAGCCACATCTGATCCAATTCAGCTAATCCAATGACAAGAGCTACTTCAACATGTTTAGTCGTGCTTTTGGATGAGTCATAATTAGACACAGTACTTGTCAAAGCGATATAACCATGGGAGTCATCGCACAGTCATGGCAAAGCATCATGGATTTAGCTCTGGAACATTGCAGACCTTGGTTGGTTTTTGGGCTCAGACATTTTGGGTGTTTCTCAATGCCAAAGATCATACCGGTGGTCACGGCATGACTGGTCTTGCTAACTTGCCTCCCAAGAACAAACTTGTGGTGCAGTGAATTATGGGATTGGTCTTGATTGGCGAGGACACAGCCCATGTATATTTGCAGGCAATGTGATATTTGGGGCAGAGCAAGAACGACATCCAGCAGTTTTTACCGCCCTCTGTACTTCTGCTCTTGAGTACTGGAACTGGTCTTCAGCGATGGAAGATGTCAAATGGGTACACGAGAACATAAGTAAGGTCAAGTACATATATTGAGGAGCACCCTTTCATATAGTTACTGAGATCGCGTACACATAATCACATACTGCGGGCCAATCGTATATTTTTGGACTCCTGGAGGAAACTGGAATACCTAAAGTTGATAGTAAACCATAGAAGAGTGTGCTAATAGGGTTACAAACACATCCAGACAACACAAGTAAACAAATCTATCCATATACTGACATGCACAAACACCTAAATAATGTTCATCTTGCCAGGCAACATCTTCACTCCTCAAAGACATGCCTTTGTATTCTTGTTAAATGAGGAATGAAAAACTGTTGTAGTTCATAGTTAAAGACTTGCTTGTCAGATCTCACTGGCCTGTCATCAGCTTTCTACTTTTTCACCACTAAAGAGGTTAACTAACTGCTTGTCGCGCTACAACTTTGTGAAATCCCACAGCAGAAACAGCTGCTTTCCTGCAGCACATATGGTCTGGAACCTTGGAAACTACTGGCAGAAGAAAGGAGCAGAAACACTCAACATCTCCCATCTGGTGATTGAAACACTGCCACCAGCAGCCTGGATAACCTGAAGGCCAAGTGACCTGATAAAGCTATAGTAGGTTTAGAACAGGAATGCTGGATATAGATCTTCTCTGAGGAACAAGACCCAAACACTTCCTGACCTTAAGTTGCCCTGCTTGTTATGACCGGGTAGATGAGACCATTGGGGGGCAATTGGCTATTCGGTAGTGCTAAATTCAGCAAATCGCAAGTGAAGGAACCTTCCAAGACTCGAAGATTACAAAAAAAAACACCTTTATCACTAATTAAAAACCTGTTGCAAAAAGCTGCAAAGTGAATAGAACCGAGAATTTATAAAGTTAATGTCTTACTGCTTGGTGTAAAAACACAAAATCATGCAGCAAATGTTTTATAAATGAGAGCCAGGTGGGAGATTCCCGACCAGCCCAGGAGATCCGCATGTAGCAAGAAGCCAGATCACTGCATTCCAGTGAACTTGTACTATGTCACAATCATGTTCTCACTGTAGACCACAGTATCATCAACCAAAAGCCATTCTCTCTCAGCGTCGGACACCAAGTGATCTCATCGAATGCAGAATGAGGAAGACATGATTCCCGAAAACCCTTCCGAGCTGCGTTATTGCCTCTGCCAGCTTGTTCAACAGGTAGGTCTGGGGCAGAAAGAGGTTTCCAGTGCTCACTCCTAACATACCACTGTCAGAGGCTGATACCTCCATACCAGGAAATGGGCGATAAAAAAAAAGAGCAAAACACTGTAACTTTCCATCATAAAATAAATCTTAAGGGATTTTCAGATGATCATTTTCTTTTTAGTAGATTCACTTTGATTCACTATAACTTCAGTACTTTTTTTTTATTAATGTGTATTTCTTTGTCAGTATCATGTTTACAGGTCATGTTTATCAAAGGCAAATGACTGAAGATATATCTAACATACATAATTATTATGTGACGTGGATTAAGCCACTTTTCTGTTTACATGCCTCATGTAGTTGAATTGCAGCCAGCTGATTACATGATTTCCAGTTACAGCCGGAACATTACATGACATCATTAAAATAATGAATCTCATTACTGAGCAAACCGGCAGCCATTCCGGAAATACTGCTCCTAACCTCTTATAACCCCAGAAAGGTTTAATTTCATGTCAAACTAGGCCCCTAATTGTAACCTATATTATTAATCTAAGGATACTCTACACTTGGCACACGACCAATATCTCTCCATTGTCATGGCTAAGAATCTCTCACAAAATTAACGTCTAATTTATTTAAAAATATCACAATTATCGTGATATACAACGACTATATATCCAATACTACTCATAACGAGATGTAAATGATGCAAATACTCTGAAATACTATTATTCGGTGTTCATTATTATTATTATTATTATTATTATTATTATTATTATTATTATTCATCTTGTTAAGAAAAACACACGCGCTGGAATACCCGCGCATGGATAGTAAAAGGATCTAAGCAAATCTATTAGCAGCACGATCAGCTCACTGCCACCGCCTAGCGGTTTAAAATAATTCATGACATTAAATATAAACTACAGATTACTAAATGTTAAAATGCTCGCCGAAAATTTACAGCTGCTGAAATGTTTTGTTTCTTGACGCAGATATGACATTTATAAACGAAAGGTTAACATAGAATGAAATATCATACACACTAAAATGCTCAGCCAAAGCAAAACATACAAATAGTACGTGAAAGTTAACGAAAGACAGTTGAGGCGCTCTGTCAAAGCGTGATGGTTAATAGGTCCATTTACTAAGCATCATTAAAAACAGAAATCCCTAATTAGTAAAACTAGTTTTTTAGACATTTTTTAAAAGATCCAAAATAATGTCACTTTGCGAAGACCACAGTATCTAATGGTTTGACTGGCAAGGAAAAGTCTACCGAGTACGACGAAAGCAATGGGACCCGACCTGCCTTTCAGCGTAGATCCTCCGCAGTTTTCCGTGCTTAAATGCTACAAGGACGCGTACATAAGCAATTAAGACTTTTTAAAAGTGTAATGCTGTAAAATGAATCCCTCCGCGGCTGCCGATGTCCCCCGCAGCCCCACGGCACATGCGACTGGCACCGGCCACAACAAACCGCAGGGAAGAAGAAGTAAATCTCACATTGACACTCAGGTCACGTGTCCGCTGCTGGAATTCCTCGGAGTGAATTCGAGCACCGTGGGATGTGCGATTTCCTTTTACACACCCCGTCGTTTAATATGTTCTCTGTCTTTTGTCAGTGTTACCGGTACATTTCTACAAAAAGCCTATATTGACAAATCTGTCCTAATGTAATTTTTCATATAAAGAAATAAAAAACACGTGGTGTAGCCTTTAATATTACTTGGCCTAAACAGTTCGATCACTTTAGTATTGCTGGGTGATCCAAGTGCGACTTTTCGTATTGAGGACGCTGTTCCCAGCATATATGACAAAATATCAAGGCTGTGCATTCTTTTGAGGTGCTTAAATCCGCTTATATAATCCGAACACTGCAATACAAAATCGTGTCCGCTATCAAATAAACGTCGTATGTCGAAATGCGCGATCTTGTGTGTGTGAGGAGTTTGCATAATCTCCTCATGTATTCTAGTTTTCTGTAGTTACTCTGGCTTCTTTCTGCCTTACAAAGACAGGCACTTAGACTGACAGTAACTCGTCCATAGTGCATGATGAGATGTATGTGATTATGTGATAATGGACTGGCACCTGATACAGGGTGCACCCCAGCCTTCTGCTCCACACTGCCTGGAATACGCTCCAGGAACCTCACAACCTTGTCCAGGATAAGCGGTTGGCAGATGGATGGATGGAATAATCGCATTTCTGAAATGAAGTAGCCTTTTCCAAGATCTCACAATGAAAGATCTGTTCAATTCGGTTGCTTTTGCAATCAGCTAACCCTAACCCTGCACCATGAGTCTTGCTACAACGTGACATTACGCAATTCAGCTATACAGACTTCCCATGTATTCAATTGTCATTAATGGCTTTAGTTAACACACCGGGAGCTATCAAAGTATTTCACTTAATAACAATGGGGATTCAACACTAAAAATAACTGCAGATTTACTGGACAAGCATTTGGGAAACTGCTGGCTGCACCATTCATCTACAATTTAATCAAAATCCATCAAAGTACAGGAGAAACAAAGCTACTTTTTGACATTCTGTATTTGCTTTAGAACGGAATTAATCATGCTTCACAAATATGCTAAGACGTGCAGTCTGCACAAATTACCATGTCATTTTACAGTTATATAACTTATCTATACTATCAAAAAGATGACCTAATTACATGATACAATGCATTGGATTAAGGCTTCAATTACATTGTAAATGTCACATTACAGTTTTAAGTAGATTTATGCAGATGTATTAGGGATGTTCCTTCATGCGTCGCTGTAAATCATTTTGTGTTTGAATCTTTAAGCCTTTGTGAATAAGAGCTACAAGTACTTTAGAACAGTGATTCCCAATCCAGTCCCCGGGGACCTACAGCCAGTCCAAATTTTTGCACCCTCTGAGCTTCCAGGTGGATGGGAGCAAAAACATGAACTGCTGTGGGTCCCCGAGACCCGGACTGGAAAACACTGCCTTAGAATAATGAGTACTGTGGCAGGCAGCAACATGTCATCATACCAGAAGAGTGTGGGTTCAAAGCTCTGACACCTATGCTAGGTGAGACTGCCTTCTGCTACCAATACTGGGTCCATATAACACTTCTCATTGATTTCAACCAGTTAGTGCTTTTTAATGGTAATAATGGACATTCAGTACAAACAGTTGCCCCATAACGAGACTTTGGTATTGAAATTTTAGCACAGATTAATATGAGTAAGAAAAAAAAACGTTAAATAACGTTAAATGTGATTAAATTTAAAGTGACAAGTTATATTTACTTTCATAGTGACAAAATTCAAACACAAACAAAGAATTAAAATGAATGATTTCCCTCTGCAGGTGAATCACAGGGTTCCCTCAGTACAGATGAAATCCACTGCTGGTTTGTAATGTTGGCGGCGTCCACTCCCACCCTGCCTGAAGGGGGCGAACCGGAGCCATTTTTTTACAACATCTGCGAACTGGTGCTGCGTGGCGTCCTTTCCAACTGGCGTCTTCTTCAGAGCCCCTGGAAAGGCAGAGAGGAGCCTGAACGTTTGCTTACAGCCGGTACTGGAAGTATAGGTCCGTACAATTCTGCAGGTTATGCTGTC
Source organism: Brienomyrus brachyistius (assembly GCF_023856365.1). Lineage (NCBI taxonomy): Eukaryota > Metazoa > Chordata > Actinopteri > Osteoglossiformes > Mormyridae > Brienomyrus > Brienomyrus brachyistius. The sequence goes on along the minus strand of NC_064535.1, from coordinate 8,361,887 downwards.
TTACCCCTGAGCGCCATGCCACCATTGTTGATTAAACTCTGAACATTTGGACAGAACAGATCATGTACTCTCCATAGTAAGAGCATGGGCTTATTAAAACATGTGCACAGAAGTCATTATCCATCCATCCATCCATCATCTGAGATCCTAGTCAGGGTTACAGGGACAAATAGTGCAATAACGTCTGTTTTTTATAAATATATCTCTTTCTCTTTCTAGTGCAGTATTTACTGTACTTATCATATTCACCCATCTATTTATTACCATCTCTACATAGCATCTCCTTCTCATACAGAACCTGCTGTGTGTGGCAACTCTGTACTGTGTAAGCCAGGGGTAAGGAACCTGATCCATGGAGAGCCGATGCAGGTTTTTGGGATGGCCTCTCAGTCAGCCAATAATAAAGCAGCGATTCTCAACTTCAGTCCTTGGAATCCACTGTTATTGGCTGATTGAGAGGTCATCCCAAAAACCCGCACCGGCTCTCCATGGATCAGGTTCCCTACCCCTGGTGCACGCTATAATAACAATTTCCTCTGGGATAATACACGTTTTCTGATTCAGATGTTATAAAACCTCGTAAAATCCATCATAGCTCTGTGTCTGACGTTTGCATGCTTTTCCTCGAATGAATTCCCTCTGGGTGCTGTGGTACACACATATGCAGTTAGGCAGAGGTGGATAGTTCAGGTCCAGAAAAGTATAAATCCAGACCAAGGTTTAGTTTCAACCAGCCAGTTTAGCATAAAGAGTCACAGTCACAAAGTATTCAACTGGTTGGTTGAAACAAAACATTGGTCAGGATTTTTCCTTTTCTCTAAACTGCCCATAGTTTGTGACTGTGTGTGAGTATATGTTTCCCCTGCCTACTGCCTAGGGCCCTATACTGCCGGGGATCGGACCCAGCCACCCCACAACCCCAGCCTATCCCTGTCAAAGATAAATAGATGGATGATTAATGGATGGATTGTCTTTTTGCCTAAGCCATCTTGGTCCCCATTAGACCCACAGACACATACAGATTCGGGGGTGACAGTGAAGGGTCAGCCAACGTCTAGTGCCCCTGGAGTAATTTGAGTTAAAGGTCTTGCCCAAGGGCTCCATGGTGGCACTGGATCTGAACCAGCAACCTTCTGGTCAGGAACACCCTAACTCCAATCCTAACCCACATCGCCACACATCGCCCAAAAATGTATGCATGCACACACACAAAGACAAAAGACGTCTTACGGAAAAGTACACCCTGAAGCCTAGTGTTCCGGAAGCTTCTCTTCTCCCCACGGCCCGCCCAGTTCATCTCAGAGCCGACCCCGAAGGAGAGCACAGCCTGCATCAGACGTCGGATGGCGTCGTCTACTGTGGCCCCACCCATCCGCGACAGGTGCGATACCTAAGGATTCGAGCACACTGCTGAAATACGGCCAGAAAACCACTGTATGGGGAAAAAGTCACATCTCAGTGAATCAAGACACAAAGCAACATGCAGAACAAGAAACAAAACTATTATGTACAATCAAGAATACAAGCCGATGAGAGGGCAGAACAAAAAAAATGATTGGTTCAGATAGGTAACCAATCAGGTTGTAGAGGAGGTGGGTCCAATGAATCTGATGTTGTGGGCGCTTGGACCCACCTCCTCTATAATCCGATTGGTTATCTCTTTTGAAACATTTTTCATTTTGCCCTCTGAATAATTTGGTGCAAGTAAAACTCCCACCAGGAGAAGACACACAAGAAACAGCAAATAAATTGTAAGAACAGTTACCAGTTTTCTCTGTGCGACTGCATCCTCCAAATACCTCTCGGTCTCGTCAAGCTGTTCCATGGACCTCAGTGGAAGATCTATCTCCAAAGTCTCGTCATCATCGTCACACACGGGTCCCTGCATCCTAGCCTGCAGTTCCTTTAAAATCACCCACTGCCTTTGCTGCTCCTCTTTAATCTCAATCAAAAGCGATATGATTTTTCTTTGAGCTGCCGTCTCTAGGAAATGGAAGCGCAGAATGAATTAGTGGCCTGATAAAACTGGAATGAAAAAATATGTCCAGAAACGACAAAAATCTGCACGCATCTTTCATATTTATAACACCTTTGATCTTGTATACTCTTGTATACACTGTGTTCAACATAATAATAAGCACAGACGATAGCTTTGCTTTGGTTCTGTTCTCAGGAGAGAAAAAAATGACCGTGTGGACACAATTTACTGTGAAATTAGTTAGATATAAACTTTTAATTGGCATATCACCATGCACGTGAAAGAAACGTATATCAATAAACACTGGAGTATATAAACTATATTGGACGTAATTATTAATACAGCGCGATCACGATTCAGCAATGCTGAAGTTAACAATATTCATTCCAAGCGGTGTACGTTTACCTGAGGATGCCGCTATTTGCGATAACTTTCCCTCGGAGCCCCCGCTGCTGTACGCCTCCGACTGTGACTCCGCGTCAAAGTTCATGTCCGCATGTCGTGATGCGTCCTCTGCATGTCGTGATGCGTCCTCCTCAGGACGCCTCTGCGCTTCTTCTGACAGATGGTTCATATCTTCTGACACGACAGAAAGCCTATGCTGTAGTGTTTCCAGTGCCATGTCTGCCATGTGTTTGTTCACCAAACCCTCCACACGTCGCTGTATTGACCAATGGGCACCGCCTCCATTGTTTTGAGCCATTCGGTTTTTAAAAAGAGAGATTTATTAAAACAGCCTAAAAAGGCACCTTAGGAAACTGATGTAAACAGACTGGAGGAAAATAAGCGGAAGTAGCGATCAAACCATCCCCTGCTTGCGCACGATACCACGTTTCTACAACGTCACGACAACGTTACAATAACGTTGTAATTCGTATATCAACTACAATTCCCATAATTTTCTTTCTTTTTTGCCTGATTTCGGGTTGTCTGTTTTTGACAACTGGGAAAGTTAGGCAAGATCTAGCGAAAATTAAAAATATATAATGTGAATATTTCTGCTTCTTTGTTTCTTTTCGACTTTCGCCGCTATCATCTGTCTCTTCGCACGCAAATGTACTAAAGTCAATGTTCTGTTTCGGTGTATGAAATAACTGGAATAGACATATATCAAATACGGGACGACCTGTTTACATCTAAAATAATGCGCTTATTTGAGGACGAGATTTCCAGAAATTTATCTTAAAACAGTGTAATTCATAACTTTTCGATCTAAAGTGTTTGTAAATTTGGGGTGGACCTATTCTTACGGTTTCTTTGTTATATCTAACACGCTTTTAATATAAGAACCGTTAAAAAAAAAACAATATTACCATTATATAATTTACGGCTGTCATCTAGCTAAGAAGTATTTTGTAATGTTAATTGGTATTTTTTTTTAATGGCGTATAAAGGTTTATAAGCACGTATACAAATGGAGAGTATATATATATATATATATATATATATATATATATATATATATATATATACACACACTCCATTTGTATACGCATGTGTGAGTAAATGGTGTGTGAGTGTGCCCTGCGATGGGCTGGCCCCTCATCCTGGGTTGTTCCCTGCCTCGTGCCCATTGCTTCTGGGATAGGCTCCGGACCCCCCGCGACCCAATAGGATAAGCGGTTTGGAAAATGGATGGATGGATGGATATATATATACACACACATACATACATACATATATATGATAGAGAGAATATGGGGTATGGTGTCGTCATTTCTGTTGTATCTGCTATTGATTCTGTGCGCCGCACTTTAGTCATGCAGCCATTGGTTGTTTTAAAAAATTCCATGAAAATAAGCGGACTTGACCTCAGATGACTGGATTATAGAAGCTCTTGGTGATTCCAAAGTGCCGTCGGTGTCACGGAGTTTGAAGGTCAAACCCTCTGAGCGGGGTTGAGGGGACCCATTCCTTGAACGTCATTTCTTGCATGAATAATATTTACGAAGGATATTTATGTCTTAAAGTATTTTATCCCATTAAATGTAGGAACCACTGGAAGTGTGATTGGAGTGCATGCCCTGGGAATAGGATGGCGCCCCATCCCAGGTTATTCCCTGTCTATAGACTCCAGGCCCCCGTAACGCTGGATGGAAAGCACACTGCATGTTCCTCTTCAGCGTATTACCGAGAATCTAGAAGAGCATCTAGAATACAATACCTCCACCTTGTCCCTGTTTCTAGAAAGTACTTAACATCAGCTGCGAGCCCACGTGGAGCTTTGCCCGTAAGGTTTCTGTAATCGTCGCCTTCCTCACTGAGAACAAACACGGCAGGCATAAATATAATTTCATATATAATTTATTCACACATCATCTTCATCATGACATAAATCCTCAAATGTTCCAAAACTAGACACGTCTGGCAACTGTTTGCCCAAAATGAGCTCGGCTCCAGGAAAAATAACATACAAACATATACGATTTATAAGACAACTGTAAGAATATAGGGGGGGGACTGTCTGGTCCCCACATAGAAACCAAAACATACAGAGATTCAGATATGATCATTTCCACACTTTCATATCTAGTCCACGGAAGGGAAAGCTCGTGACCTCACCCAGGACAGTTACTGAAGCCCAGCCTCGAACCCACCTTACGGAAATTGTAGTTGCTATGCTACCTCATGTGACCTTGGACTCTGCCAGTGGCCTAAATCAATGCAAGTATTGATGTTAGAACCCCATGTCCAATTTACAATATAATTACCAGGCTATGGCAGTAACAGAAATACAGTATATTAATACAGTTCAATTTTACTATTAGTAACCAAATGTCTTTTCCATAACAAATCTAAACGAAATAGTGCAGAGGACCAAGAATCTAGCTCAAATTTATGTTTTTATATGTAATTAACATGTATAAATTAAAACAAATGTATATATTAAATATATTTATGCATTTGTGTACACCCTGTGAATATTACAAAAAGAAAATATATATTTTTAACACAAAATAGAACTCCTGAACTCTAGAAAAAGCAAAATCCTGAAGGTAGCTATGGTGACAAACATCAGTCATACGATGCAAAGGCACATAGACACACATACATGCGTGCACACGTGTACAGTACTACCACATGACATGGAGGACAGCCATACTTAAATGTCAAATTAAAACTGTCTTCATATAAAATATACTTATATGAATCCTGTAGTTCAGTTAATGAGTTTAGTTCTAAAAGATTTAATGCTTTCATAATATGAAACTTTTTTGATCATGAGCATTGAGGCTCTTTCTAAATACAGTTTTTAGTATTAAAAATCGGCGAATCAAAGTTGCGGTGAAACTAGATAAATAAATAAAGTCTAAATGCTTGGTCAGTTAAGCAGAGATGGGTTCGCGCATTAACTGGCGTCTGTGGAGCATCTTTCAATTTTTAACAGGTTGCTACAACGTTGTAGTAAAATTACTACCTCTTGTGGTAAAAAGAATGTACTGCACTATTATGCTATTAGGGGTGCTGCAATTTACCTTTTAATTACACAATATACACACAAAGATAGTTATAAAAACTTGTAAAAAATATTATATATTTCTTGTATATAATATCATAATTATTGCCTTAAATAAAAAGTCATTAAACCTTCATGGTTACTGAGCACGTTCCCTGCTAACAGTATTATGTCCTTTTAAATGTTAGTTTTCATGTTTGTTTCAGCATCCCCCCCCCCCCCCAAAAAAAAAAAAAAACAGAAAACAAACAAACACAAAAAACTTAAAAGGAAAACCATATCAACAGCAAAACGTAAAATTCCATCAAATTACGAAAGGGAAGCAAAACAACATCGACAAGAAGGACAGAAAAGTCAAGGAGTCTCCCGCCAAATATGGACACTTTCCAAAGGCGTCAAATCTGATTCTCTACACACAAATTTCTGTAACTGTATATTTCAAGTAACTTGGCAATGCTAGTGGCCCAAAAGGCTATTTCAGAGGTGACTGTTAACAGCCAGGGGATGGACGCCCCTTTACATAGAATCACTGCAGTGCCACTGCATACAGTTGATTTGATGATACAGGTACAATAACCGTCAAAGAACAAGCTTAAAAAACATGGAACGTTGCACGACTGGGGAACTTCTTGTTGTGCGAGATCTTCACATATCCATGTAGATATATGCACGTAGATGTTAAAACGTTAAGCTAGTTTCATTGACTGAAGCTGATATTAAAACGTTTTTAAAAACATTGGATAATGACACCTAGCACAGGGGCCACTGGGAACGGCTCTGGAGACGGCAGTAAAGCTCGTGGAAGCCGACCCAGCTGTACATGCGGCAGCCTTTTCAGAAGAGGCTACGAAGGAAAAGTGCGTATAAAACTGCGGATCATGTTTCTTCCATTTGTGTTTCTGACAACGAGCGGAGTCCATGCATGGGTGTGCGCTGAAGTCCGGTGCTTTGGGGAAAAAACCTATCCGGACCTGGGGCATCCTGAACACTGGGGCATCCTGAACACCAAACAACTTTTGGTCAGGCTGATCGAGACAGATGAACGCCAAAGCAAACTGGCATCCATCCATCCATCCATCTATTTTCTGAAACCACTGAATCCCAACGGTGGGGGGGGGGGGGGGACCGGAGCCTATCCCGGGAACAAAGGACACAGGCAGGAACCAACCCTGGGCAGGTGCCAACACACCGCAGACCACACACACGCATTACTAAAGTGTGAATCAGCTAACAAAAATAAGATATTGTAAGATATTGATTTATGTTTCCTACAATACTTTTAAAAGCTAGAATCAACCAATGGCATCCGTGATATGCTCCAGGCCCCCAATGACCCTGAATAGGATAACCGGTTACAGAAAATGGATGGATGGATGCAACCTAATGCATTGGCCTGAAGATCTTTATTGTGCTAACTATAGCACTTTGCTAAACCGGAAGATCCACAGAGCCTGGAATCAGAGACAATACCTCTATATGCCTTCACACGGAGAGGTGCTTCAAGAAAGGATCAGTCAACTGCAATGGACCAGGAATGGAATCCTGCCAATCAGCCAGCAGGGGTCAGTGTACACAAAACCAGTATCACAAGGCTGAGCTGAACATGGAACAGATATATGAAGGCCAATGGCACCACTTTAAAGCTCATGGACGTTGTATTTACCCAAATATGTTCTGAGGGCAGAATGAAAAATGATTGCTCCAGACAGATAACCAATCATATTGTAGAAGAGGCTGGCCTAACCAATTATGTCTTGGTCCCGCCTCCTCTAGTTGCTTGGATCCACCTTCGGTATAATCTGATTATATTATGGTTCAGGCAGATAACCAGTCATTTTTATTTCTGGCCTCAGAATGTTTTTGTGCAAGTAAAACTCTCATGAGTCACTGTCGTGCGTAAAGATGAATGTATCCAATCTTGTGCCTGTGCACATGTATATATGCTAACTGTCCCATCAACACTGATCTGTATAAAATGAGGAGGAATGCCAGTTTATTTAATGAAAGGAGACAGTTTGAAAGGGGCAGGGAGAGTAAAAAGGACCAATTAATGCTGTCAGGTTGAGCAAGAACGCAGACGAACTTCAAACAAAAGGCAAAAGCACATAAATAACCTTCAATAAATAAATAAACAGTAGTCTTTTCGGCGGCACGCGGGTGCAGACAAAAGCAGAAAAAGCCACAAATCACAGAGGTTCTCGTATCCTTGGAGAACCCGAGTGTCCTTTCTGCAGCAGGAAGATCCTTTCTGTGCAAATAGCCCGTGTCCAAATTTCCCTCCACAAATATTTACATATGCATGAGGTGATCCGTACTTTCCTATTCCAATTTTCTTTTTTCTGGCAAATTCCAGTACTGCGCAGAACGGTTAAAGCAAAAAGTTGTGACAAGTCCCTTCAGTCTATAGCTTCGAAGCCAGACAGTCAGCAGCCAGTAGAATGTATCTCACTGCAAAAGGTAGTGGTGATGAATAATCATGATTCAGTCTTACTCACTCATACAAAATTTAAAAACCTTGTTGGTTTCACATTAAAGCAGGCAGTAGTCATCAAAAATATTGATCTCTGTCCTATCGGAGTGGTTATACTCAAAGACACACCCTTGAGTGCTGAGCTGTGGTCCGTAACCAGGGACACAGAAAAGGGTTGCGAGAGAGACAAGTCACCCCCTCCCTGCTGCTGCCTATGGCCAGCAGTATAAACGTGTAAGGTGGGATGGGGGGGGGGTGGAATCACAGGTCACGACACGTGGGTTTATTGATGAAAGTGAATACATTAAACTCAATGAGGATAGAGACGCATAGGAAGACAGAGTATAGAAGCATGCAGAACAGCCCCAGCTTCCGATTCAAGGTCCATTTGTTCAAGTGCACTCCCAGGACCTGGGGGACACAGAGAGAGGCTTCAGTCAGGGGCAGAATCAGCAAGACCACACAACGCTAATCGCTGCTAACACTGCTAAAGAAAGCAGCCACCCCGCTAATGCTACTACGCACAGCACACAGTTTGGTAAAACTCCTCCAGACAAGAGAGCGCTAACGGAGATGATATCTGGGGCAGACAAGGTAGTGAAGATTGCAGAGTGTATGGAAGGTAGCTCAATGCCAACATTACTACTGACAGTTAGTGCTGTGAACGCTAACGACATTGAGCTAATGCAACTGAGCTACAAGCAACAGCTCTGAAAATGTAAGCATTGCTAAGAATGCTAAAATTCATAATGCTTCACGTTACTGCAGACAAGCACAGGACACCAGGGCATCTTGACCCCCCCCTTGGGCTCAGACATAGCCGGGAGAAGGGGAAAGCGAACATTTCTATCTGAAGGTAGTGAAGCATATGGTGGACTGAAGCTTGACCTAGGTTGAAAGTTTAGTCTGTAGGTTGCCTGTTCAAGGACTCCCCACGCAACAGGTTTTAGAGTGGAATTTGGCCAAACTTACTGTGAGGAACACTGACGCCAGCAGAAGTCCCACAGAGTAGATAAGTCCCTTGCTGTTTATACGAATCTGAAAAGAAAAAAAGAGGAATGCTGATTTTCTCATACTTACATGATATTTACATATCACATGTACAAACATTAGGAGTTCATTGGTCGATTGAGAGTCGGGGAGGCGGGACTATTTGGTCCTGTGATGAGTTACTGAATGGAGATTTCCAGTGTTGTTTTTGCTGTCTGGTTGGAAGGTGGGAGCACTCACGTAGGAGTTGTAGTCGACAGCCAGCGTCTGCAGCGCCCAAGGCAAGCCCAGCCCCACGAGGATGTCGAAGACGTTACTGCCGATGGAATTGGAGACGGCCATATCTCCTAGGCCTGCCAGGATGGACAAGGAGGTGGTGAGCTCTAGGCGTCCCAAAGGTACCTAAACAAGCCGCCTTCACTTCCTGCTCTCTCGGTTCCCAGCCATCCATGATGTTCATTCCCAGAGACCAGAAGACTGCCTCGCCCGTCCCTACAAACCCCCCGTTCCAGGCTGCCATGGTACCTTGTCGCGCCACAATGAGGCTGGACATGCAATCGGGCACGCTGGTGCCAGCCGCCAGGAAGGTGATACCCATGATGACATCAGGGATCCACAGTGTAAATCCAATCACAGTTACCTGGGATGACAGAAGAGCACATGAGGAACCCCTCCGAAGGCAGGATCAGCTATATGGGCATAGACATGCCATGGGTTTGGAAACCTACTAAATCACTAGGGGGGCAATCAGCCACACATGCAAACACACGCACACACACATTTGTATCCACGTCTTTGTGGGGACCGTCTATTCTTTTCTTCTAACAGAGTAACCCTAACACTCTAACCCCCACCCAGCCATAACCATAAGTAACCAAACAAAATACGAGACTTTTGGAATTTTTCATTTTTTGATTGTGGTTACAGATTTTTATACATTCGAGTTTCCCTTATGAGGACCGAAAAAGTGGTCCCCGCAACGTCAAAATAACAGGTTTGTATCACATTGTGGGGACATATACTCCTCCACCCCGCACAGACAGACAGATCGACAGAGAGACAGCCAGATATCATTGAATGTAGGCCAAATTTAAGGTAACATGTCATGTTACCTCACAAACTAGGTGAAGGAATGTTAAAGGGTGCCGACGGTGCCCCCTTACCATCCACACCATGACGTAGGAGAAGGCGGCGATCCACAGCGTGGAGATGAAGAACGTGGCCAGGAAATAACGCTCCCAGCGCGGTTCGGCGCAGTTGGGAACGGTGAAGTACAGCAGCAGGCTGACAGGCCATGCCAAGGCCCACTTCAGCCTGGGGCAGGGCCCCTCTGCGCAGGGCGAGACAGAGGGCACTGTTAGGGGCACCTGTAGGTGCCCAGAAAGGCTAGAACACACCAACACCTGCACGGCAGAGTAGGTTATCTGAAATACACACACACACACACACACACACACACAATTGTCTTTATTTCTCTTTGTTCATTGAGTTATTTACTTTATATATGCAGCTGTACATCAGATACTTTAGTGCAGGGGTACTCAAATATTTTTCAACACAGTTCAAACTCCATCAGTCACACGTCCGGAGAGGATTTCGCCGACCAACTTCCACTGCTTTAGTGTGTATATAAAGCACAGACAACACACTTCCAGATATAAACACACATACCAGTACACTCTTATTCATAAAAAGTAAAACGGCATCACACATAACTATATAAATATATAAACATACTCGGATATATAGTTATACACCCTGACTAATCAGCGATGGGGGGGGGGGGCACACGTCTTTCACCAGGGGGAATCCCCAAGTCCGTCTGGTCTCCAAACTGTTTTGTCACGAAAACACACATGAGAAGTGTCATGTGGAAACATCTGTCCGCCGTTTCTCTTTCTTGGTACCGGTCATCAGAAGATCAAAAACGCATCGGTACTCTTGCCAAAGTTCAGCCAAACTTTCTTCCATTTCTTACACCCAAACAGACCGGCAAACTTTTGCTGCAATACGACGTTGATGTTGTACAGTATAGCAATCTGATGACTTTGATAGTTGTGTAGTATGAACATATGAGCATATGACTCCTCCGCCACATTTCCCCTCACCCTCTGTGTCTTGCTCTCTCATTGGCTGTAGCTTGTCGCCACACTCATTGCCAATTGCGACACTTTTCACACTACAGGATTTGGAGTTGTTGACAAGTGCAGATATTTAGCCTGCTAGATATCTGACTGTCTGTGATGCACTGGTGACTCTGTTCCCACATAGCAATCAAATAGGGGGGTTTGTGCCAATTTCCAAAAATTCTAAAATTGTATGGTGTGAACTCAGCATTTGTTGGTACAACATTTTGAAAATCACGACAAAGAAAGGTACCTGGAACGTGAAAAGGAACAAAGGGTCCTTCATTCTCCTCCTCTTCCTCCTCGTTTTCATTGTCCTCGTTCTCGGTGTCAGTGCCGGGCTCCATGCATTCCCCATCCTCCATGGCGTGGCAGCCATGTTGGCCTTTGACACCCCTCTCTGCCCCACTCAGCCTGTCGTCTAAGTTCCGCCTCCCGGGGACCTTGCCCACCACATCAGAGTCGCCGTTACTGAAGGACTTGCCACTGATCAGTCTCTGCCTCTGCGGGACGCACAGACAGACAGACACAGATCAGATATCTACATCTTTTCTATGGCATAATCGTAAAAACAGTGCCCATGATAAAAAGGTTGCCAATTCAAATCCCACGTTTAACAGGATGTACTTTTTCATATGACATCTTTGATTTATGCGTGCATGCATACATTTCTGGATTATGTGTGGGTCTGTGGAGTAAAATCGGGGTTCAGGCTGCCTGGTTGACAACGTGATGCCACCACTTAACCCCGAACGTTGCATGGGCACTAAACCTGCTCTCCCATCCTCTCTGTTTTGGAGAAAAGGCATCTGCTACATAACAAAAAGTAAGATATGGTCATTATCACTGTTGTGAGACTGAATTCACCATAGCCTACAGTGACCAATAGCAGGAGGCCGTGGGTGTGGCTATTAGGAACTGTGTGCATTCTGATTGGGCAAGCCCTTACCTCCATGATGAGCATGCGGGAAGCCATGGTGAGGCGCGTGCGAGGGGAGAAATGGCTGGTGATCATGATGCGCATGCCGGCCTCGGAGAAGGTCAGCTGGTGGGGGTAGGCTGAAAGCAGCTCGTCCACCATCAGCACAGACTGCTTACCACGGAAACTGGCTAAAAAAAAAAACCACAGTGGGCAAGACACAGGAGTAAGTCACAACTGACTAATGTGGCGGGCAAACCAAACATCACAGAGCAGGCAGGCGGGATATGCAAGAACCGTAAGGAGCTAGCAACAGCAACTAGCATGAAAATCAAAGCTAGTGGAGGGCAAACAGGTTTGGCAGGTTGCGTGGATAATTTGGTAGGAAACCATGAGAGCCAAGCAGTGAGTCAGTGAAGCAGTGACCCCCCCCCCCCCCCCCCCCCCCCGTCAAATGCCATCCACCAAGAACACAGTCTTTTAATTTATTTTATGTATCAATAAAGGTGTTCATCCTAAAACAAATAAGCCCGGTCCCTCCCAGGGGTGTTGTTGTGGACAGTCTGCTACACCCCCACCCCCGACTGCCTGCCACTGCCAGCTTTAACAATTGCCACTGGCCCCCCCTTTGGTCCACCTGTCAGATTTAATCCAGGCCGTGCAATTGATTGAGCCCCCCCGCCATCCCACAGGAATTTTTCTCTCTGCACCCCCCCCAAGAAATGTATCAGGAGTGGTGGACCTTGGCTTTGTATTGCTGATGGAATTTGACCGCTGGGGGAAAAATAGTTGGGGACCCCGGGTCCGTTTGCCATCTTCTTTTAGCTAAAGGAGCATCAGCGCAAACAGGCATAAGAGCCTCACCTTTCTTCAGCAGCACCACTGTGGCGTCGCAGTTACCGTCGTCGGCGTCCATGTTGGCGCCCGTCCCGTTGGCCAGGCTCGCCGAGTCCTTATTCCTCTGCTCCAAGTAGCGCAGCATTGGCGAGTTGAACCTTCATCCAGGATGAGAGACGGAGGAGCTCAGCCACGCTCGCCGCCCCCCCCACCCCCACCCCATCTCCGACAGGGCGGCCCGGACCCACCCCGTGGGGCATCTCAAACGGGGATGAAATCCAATCTCCGAGCTGAAGCACTTACTTCATGATGAGTATGTAGACCAGGTACATTAGAATCAGGACCAAAGACTCTTGCCTGGGATGGAGAAACAAATATTTGAGAGATTAGCATATGCTACAAAGACTTTCCCATAGGACAAGGCAGCCTGAACTGTGATGCCAGATGGAAAATTTAAATCCCAGGACGGGAGCCAATCTGAGCTTCAGCAGAATATCCAGCTGCATTTGCAGGTAATGTCAAAATTTAAGCTACTTAAATACAATCTCTTTAACTTGATGTCTGCTAGCCATTAAAATTGAAAAATGGATCCTTGTTCTGCGAGAGGTTCCATTCAAACACAGAGCTCTGCTAAAGACCAGCTTTACTCCCAGGGCTACAGAAAATAAAGTGAATTTATTGATTTATGACAGACCAGGAGGACGGTACCATGGGGCTTACCAGGAAACCTTCTCATCATAGATAACCTGCAAAGGAGGGGAATAAAAGTAAGCCGAGACTCTCCTGACAAACTTGAAATCAGAATAAGCTTTAGTACGCACTGATACATTTTGAAGAAGGTCTATACTTTCGGGCTTCTCTCATAGGCAGCAGCAAGAAGCAGCATAGCCTGCCATTTCAGAAATGTACCACCAGGGGGCACACTAACCCAGAGCTTGTGCTCGAATCGGCAAACATCTGATTGGATGTCAGTCACTCGCAGCATCCCACCACCAGTATGTGGCCACTTTTATTTAAAGTTTACGATGCCCAAATTTACAGATAATGTTCGAGTACAAGAATTCGCGTTTGTGCGTAAACTGATTTCGATGTTCTTTGCTCTGGCATTTTAGCGGAGTGCTTGTAAGTTCTGCCAACCAGCAGCTGCACTGAACTGGCTAATGTTTACGACTGACAGCCATAATTACGATTCACATACTGTAAATATTCACGAACAGCACGGATTAGCTGATCTCAGATCAGGACGTGTCACTCCCTTTGTCAGTGATGTTCAGGTACACTGGATGAGAAAAGGCAGCCTTTCAGAGCCATGAGATACAGCATTTGTGGTGATAAAATGTTAAGAGCAATTAAATCCAGGGAGTTGCAGGTCAGTTCTGTTGACGCCAGCTGTGTAAAACTAACATGGAGATGCTTTAGTGGCCTTTGGCCTCTGAGGTCACGGCCCACAAAGCAAATGTTTGCCCACACAGAGGAGCATATGGACGGGGGCGTCGCTCACAGCTAATCACTCCCCAGGATGAAGGCCAGACTGCATTTCACCAGCGTGACACGGGCTGACCAATGTCAAGACCGAGATGTTTAATTTGCCCAGCAACGGTCACATAAACATGACCGTAATTATGCTCCCAATAAAAACGGGGCTAATGACAGCTGTTAAAATAATGACAACATAATTAAATTCTGACTTAATGGAAATCCATAAAAATAATTTATTGCGAACAAATAAAGAGGAATGAGGGCAAAATCTATTTCCTTTTTAGATACGGCTGGTAATATTTTATCAGATATTTGCTCCAATCAGTTCATTTTACCCATTTCCACTCCCTTCTAGTTTGTTGAAAACCCAAGACACACAGACGTCCGACCCGCTTCCACATCTGCGCTTCCGTATGTTCAGATCAATGCTGCAGGTTCCAATCCCAGTGCAAAACCCTAAAATCCCAGTATAAGTGCTTTCTTTGGACTTCAGGCTCCCAATATGCATCCACATTCCTCTGGTGCCAGCCTCACGCCCTCTGCTCATACTTAGGGGGTCTCTACTCACCAGGATTAATGCTGCCACAGCTATGGTGTAGTACACGGAATCCCTCAGGAGAGCCCAGTAGGAGAGACGGATCGCCTGTGCAGGAAGGAGGAGGAGCGAACAGCTTAGCAGGAGAGGGCAACCCAAAAACTACCATAAAGGGAATGCAGCCCTCGCAAAACTGGCCGCGATGTTGATCTGTTTACAGCCTGGTGTGCAGGCAGATCGACTCGCGGATTTTTACAAAACAACTGGCGTCTTTGCAGACGAACGTGAGGCAACTCCCCCAGTACAGGAAGTCTTGCCTACATTCTTCTATCTATCTCTCCACCTTTCCAATGTCTAACATCCATCCATAAATCCATTCATCCATCCATCCATCCTCTGTGTAAATGGGTACTAAACGTTTAAATATAAGAAAACGAATTAACTGGGTATAGTAAAAATTACGGGGGCAGCATGGTAGTGCAGTGGTTAGCACTGTTGCCTCACACCTCTGGGACCCGGGTTCGAATCGCCGCCTGGGTAACATGTGTGTGGAGTTTGCATGTTCTCCCCATGTCGTCGTGGGGTTTCCTCCGGGTACTCCGGTTTCCCCCCACAGTCCAAAAAGATGCTGAGGCTAATTGGAGTTGCTAAAATTGCCCGTAGGTGTGCATGTGTGAGTGAATGGTGTGTGAGTGTGCCCTGCAATGGGCTGACCCCCCATCCTGGGTTTTTCCCTGCCTTGTGCCCATAGCTTCCAGGATAGGCTCCAGACCCCCCGCGACCCAGTAGGATAAGTGGTTTGGAAAATGGATGGATGGATGGTGTGTGTTTGTATAGTCATGTAAACCTGTTATTTTGACATTTTTCACCACTTTTTCAGTCAGTTTTGACTGCAATCAAAAAACTTTTCCTGTAGAAATGAATGTAAAGTCCCCAGAAAGATGAATACAAATGTGTGTGTGTGCGAGATTTTTTTATTTCAAATTACACTGGTTGATCTTCACGTTTTGGATGGATGGATGGATGGGTGGATAGTAAAAATTACCCACTCGCCAAATTGCATCATGGGAGACACCCCCCCCCACACACACCCCCCAGTCACCACCCAAGCCTACAGTGGAGAAATACTGACTGTAATGGAGGAAAATGTAAAAATGTATGATATGTATTCAATTACTGTGTTTTGACAAGTTTAGTGCTGACTCTACACTTGACAGTTGTAATCGAATAGATCTCAGAGACAGGATAGAGGAAACAATTCTGAGACTGCCCACCCAATGAAAGCAGGGCATTATGTAAATGCTTTTAGCTGAGGCACATGACATGAAGAGTCAAGACAGCATCAGTCTGGTTGGGTGGTAAGGAAGAGGAAATGTTCCTGTCTGGTTAGAGCAGTCTGCCCAGCTTGCAGCCCATGTTTCATACAGTCCACAGGTAGTATATGTCGCGTGGGATTCAATGTCCCCGCATCAGAAAAGACGACTGTTGATCTGAGTGTCAGCTGAAAATAGCCAGGGATGAACTGGTGTTACAGGGGAACCCAAGGAACAGGATACTCTAATGGGCTGATAAGTGGAGCGAGCGCGGAACCGTCGGAGAACTGTCAAACGAGGGTTCCAGCATACTCCAGGAACTCAGTGTTCCTGGTCACTTCCAGCATTAATGCTAATGTTCAGCAGATACTGTATTGCTGAGAGTCAGAGAGACAGACGGTGGGGGTGGAAGGGGGGGGGGGTGGCTGCCACACTGTAAATCAGTTTTCCTTGTATCCTGTCAACACCTAGTTGCATATTCTGTCTCAGAAACCCAAGGGGTAAATTCCATGGGACTGGAACTGCGATGGAGGTATAGGAAATGTCCGTTTTCGCTCCACACTGAGGCTGCATGTCGGCCAGTAATAACACTCTCATGCTGGGTTTTGGGGGGGGGGGGGCTATGCCTTTAGGAAATTTCACAGATTGGTAGCTGGGGCGGGTCATGTCGGCCTCCCACAGACCCACCACCTCCATCGCTACCTGGCCGGCGAAGATCCCACAAACGCCGATGATGCAGAGGATGTTGAAGACGGCAGAGCCCACGATGGTGCCAACGCCAACATCACCCTTGGTGATGAAGACACCTACCAAGGGGAGAAGAGACAGGCGGGGTGGAGAATGAGGTTAAAAAGGCAACGACATACATAATAGCTCCGATAAAAAGTTCCACTTCGCTGCAGATAGAGCAGGATGAAGGTGGAGAGGGTATGTCACCAATGATGGAGGTAAAGAGCTCCGGAGCAGAGCTTCCCGCTGCCATGAACGTGGCCCCCGCCACATCCTCACTGAGCTGGAGCCGCTGTGGGACATGGAGAGGGGGGGCGGGTGAGAATAAACCGGGAGAAAGTGGTTCCCATAAGGGAAAAAAAATGGGTATTCATCACGTTGTGGGGACATTGTGTCCCCATAAGGCAAGGTATACCTGCTCATACACACACATACACACACACATATACACACACAGGTCTGTAATTATATCTTTGTGGGGACTCTTCATTCATTTCTATGGGGAAAACTCTAGTCCCAACATGAAGACCTTAACTCCTAAACTTTGTCAAGACTTTTAGCATTTTTAGGTTTTCGTTTTATAAAACAAGTTCCCCCTTGTCTGGACTGGACAAAGTTATAGGTTTTTATCATATTGTGGGTAAATCCGGTCCCCACAATGCAATAATTACAGACACAGACACATGCACACACACACACACACACACACACACACGAGCAGATGACAGAATACAGTGTCTCAGCCACTCTCCAAACTGTGCTTGACCAACTGACCTCGCTGATCTTCTCCAACGATGGGACAAAGTAGTCGTCACAGACCAGGGCCAGAGCGAAGAAAACGTACACAGCCTGCAGCAGGCAAAAGTGGCAGAAACATGAGAAATATGGCGGCAAAATGTCAGTGGCAGAAAGCAGTCTCAGTCTCTCCCTGAAAAAAGTGCCCCCTGCACCCGAGACTTAAAGGCAGGTGGCCCAACGCAGCTTCTCGACCTCGTTAATAAATCCCTCTTATCATAAACCTTGTTATAATGTCATAAACTTCATATTACACTTTATATAGGTGGACAGAAAGAGGCAGAAGTTCAAACACAAGCGTCTAGAAAGTGTTATGGCTGCTGCAGAAATGATCGATGGGCTCGATGCGATCAAACAGTGCCGGGGGGTGGGACTCACACACAGGATGTGCAGTAACAATGCTCCTTCCAGCCGCTGCCGTTGGGAGAAGAGGTCCGTGGGGAATTCGTTCAGAGCTGTGGGGGCGGGACGGGGGGGGGGAGAGACAGATGGATGACGGGTCAATCACGAAGTGGCTGAGAATCCAAGTGATCTCAATGGAGTGAAACACACAGGCTCGCTTTTAGGGGATGCGCTTCATCGCCTTCTGGTTGACCGTCCCGGATGGCGTGCGTTGATCAACTGGTGAGCCATACCGCGCGAACCAAAACCATACCGTGAGACACCTTACAAGAGAGAGACTGTCTATTGCAGGATACCTGAAAGCGGCAACGGAGAGGGTGTGTGACCGCAAATCATTGTCGACGGGATACAGAAGGATACAGCCATCCCAAGCATTTAATTTAGCGTGATTCCCCCTTTCCGTCTGCAGGGCTGCTTTCATTGGCTGCTGTTTCACAAGCCCAGATTCGGATACGATCCAGACGGACAGGGTTACAGAAGAGGCTAGGATCAATGGATCCTGGGAATTTGGAGAGCAGCGGACACCGGCCAAGATCTCTGGGCCCGGAAAGACAACAAGGAGAGCTGCAGCTTTTGGGCGCAGGCAATGTGGGCGTCATGTTCTGCATCAGAACCTGCACCGGGACCCTCGCCCTGCAGCCCACCCCTCCATAAGACCCGGGTTCTTCTGCACGTCTGCTAAACTCCCATGTTTAGCATACACTGGAACCATGGGATTCCTGAGCCAGAAATACAAGTAGCTAACACCAGAAATAATTCAAGCTGTTTCTCATTCAGTCAAACTGGATTTTGGAATAAATTTACATCATATTACACACAGAAGGCCGCCGTGATGGGCCGAGGCGCTGGTACCACAACCTCCCATCTCCAGCTTCCTGCAAATTCTCCAAAAGTCCAAAATTCTTCCTTCAGTCCAAAAACAGGACATTAGTTGAATTATTTGGCTCCAAGTTGTTCTTAGTTTGTGATTGGCTACTGCAAGTGTGTGCCAGTGATGGACTGGCATCCATTCCAGGATGTCTCCTACTTTGTGCATTATACTATGTGGGGAATGCTTCAGGCTTTTATGCTCCCTGTTGTGCATAAGTGGTTATGGAACATGCACTGATGTACTGATGCACAATCTCCTTCCGCCAAGTGGAAATAACGGAGCAATGGCTGAATGCAAATTTAATTTTCACAACGGGCGCCGTGTCACATAATGTGTCCGAAAGCGCCCCGGATGACACCCTAAACCCCGTTATGAAGACGTGTTCTGCTAAAGGAACATCCAGGCAGCATGAAGGCAAAGGTCAGCATTGTTCCTCATTCCTTTCTCCGGGTCCAAACTCACAGGGTTAACAGCAAATCCGGGTTTTGGATTGTTGGCCGCACAAGATGCTCGCTCAATCTCATCAGTCCGGACTCCAAACGGCTTTCAAAATCATTACCTATTTCAAACAAAGCAAATCGGCAGGTCGCTTTTATTTTCAGTTGAACTTAAATTGGTGCACTTACACCTGTTTCTGTCGTCAAGACAACAGGACAAACTGTTCAGAAGGACAGAGGAACTTTTCCTAAGTTCAACAAAGAACCAGGACTCCCAGTGTCATGTGTGGCTTTAACCAACATAGCAAGGCACGAACCCAGCTGGGCCGTACTGGCATTGCAATGCAGTAAATTGAGTTAATGCACATTGGGCAAATTATGAGATGTGTAAATCAACCAACGAGCTGTAATGGCAGAAACTAATACGTGTTAGACTGACACGCACCCATGCAAATAAACACTTAGCTACAGGCTGGACTAAGAACATCAGATGCTATTGAGTTTTCCGTCCAGTTCCTGAATATCAAATCCTTGCCAGTAAGACCAGAGCTGAAGCTCTCACAGCAGAAGGCAGAGGGTCCCAGTGGAGGTGCCCGTCCTCAGCGGCAGTTTAACAGACTCAGTCTTACGTAATTCCGAGCCTCGTGACTGCACTACCCCAGCGCTTTGTCCCACTAAGCGGACACGTCCACGGCTTGTTCTTAATAAAATCGCCACAAACGGCCTAGCCAGCTGTTAGACTCCCAGTGCTCGGTACAGAGTGCAGATCGATGCATTTGTCTCACTACCAGGACAAGCTGCTGCACCAGAATGATTCACCAACAACAAACACGAAAAGATCCTCCAGCGGCTGGACCTGCGTGCTAATCTTTTAACCTTAAAAGGCTTGCGGTTCCTCTCATTCATTAAACTGTTCATAAGGTTTCCCGCAAGAGGCGACGTGAAATAACAAACGCTGCAACTTAGCATCAGGATTATTGGCCAAGAACTTTGTCTGCAGATGCGAATGGCTCACACGCTTACGGTAGAGTGGTAACACACAATTTGCTTGGTATTTACATGGGTGGTTTATAAGTGTATAAAAAGTACAGGAGAGCATGTGAGGAATGTTGGAGTTTCGTTTAGTTATTTACTCAGGACTCATGTTTCTGAGAGAATCCCGCTGGAGCTGCCAAATGCCGCATTACCTCCTGCTATTTCTCCAGCTACAATCACAATTCATTTCAGTGTTTCTCAGCCAAGTCCTCGGGGACCCCCAGACAGTCCACGTTTTCCCTCCCTCCCAGCTCCCAGTGCACCTGCAGCAGGTACACGGTGTTCTTCTTTGCTTGATTGTTTGGTTCAGGTGCACTAGGAGCTGGGAGGGAGCAAAAATGTGGACTGGGTTGAGAAACACTGTTTAATATAATGCACAGTCCTTCCTATCAATCTTGAACGTTTACTTACACATCTGCTCCACTAGTTTCAGCATTTGATATTTAACCACAGTAGTATCCACAGTAACCTGTGCAACCCAGCTACTGAATTCAAGCGGAAATGAGATGATATCCATATATCATGTTAGAGATGGAGTGCTTACTAAGCTGTTATGAAACGCCCCAAAAAGCAGGTGTGGGGGGTGCTATACAAACATCCCGAGTTGACGCCCCCCACCTCACCCCCCACCCCCCCATACCTGGGCACAGCAATTTCAACACAGCAGTGACATTCCTGGAAATGTGGCTGTTTTGAGCGCCGTCACTGTGTGAGAGCGCATCATAAATGATGCATCGCGGGGACCAGGTCAGCATCGTGATGGGGTGAGGGGGGCGGGCAACAGTGCCGCTCAGCTGGGGGACCTGGAGAAAGGTTACATGGAAATGCTGCCATTTAATTAAGACACCGGAGGACCAGGACGTGGGCAGAAAAGCCAAAAGCCGTCTGGACCTCCGGAGTCGTGCTCTTTGTGGGGTCGAGTTTGGCCCGAGTGTAGCATTGTGCTCCCAAGGGCCAAGACTCGAACATCCGGACTCACAGAGGAAGTCCATCAGAGCACAAACTGCCCGCCGATTCTTCCATAATGCAGTAATGGCACTGCTGCTGCATCCGAACCAATCAGAGTAAGACCCGCAGACAGATGAGAGTATGTCTGGGGGTCACAGAGCAGGGTTACGTGGCATCAGTCTGTGGGCCCCGGGACTTGAACCGGCAACCTTCCAATCACGGGCATGTCGCTAAGCCATAAACCCACACCCCCAAAAATGCTACACAGACGGACTGATGAGCAAGAGAAGCCAGGCTCAGGTCACACTGGGAGTCCAGGTTTTGTCCACCAATAACAAAGTAACGAGGAAGTGTGATGCAACAGGAAATAATGTAATGTATAGTTTTAAGGCTTATGAATAGTGTATGCTGTAACGAATACAGAGTAATAACAATGTAAAGATAATCTTACCTTTAAAATACCACATGTCAATACAATGTTAGAACCACAGCCTCACACCGCCAGGGATGTGTCTGTGAGCTTTTCACATGTTCATGTGGGGGTCTCACTCACAGTCCAAAATGTGTAAGGTAATCAGGTGAGTTATCCGTTTTTGTGTGTGTGTGTGTGTGTGTGTGTGTGTGTGTGGTGTGACTGGAATGCTGTCCGGAGTATCCCTTGCTTCCCGGGACATGCTCCAAGCTCCCCGCAAACCCTTTCCTGGAAAAGTGCTTATGGAAAATGGATGGAATAGAAGAAAATACAGTTATGCAAAGTGATGAACGCTTTCAACACTCATGGCGAGTGACGCAATCTAAAAAAAAAAACAACACAATGTCATAGAATGTAGAACAGCGGACCGGAGGGTCTAGACGGCCACAAAACCTTTAAAAAAGGCTGCATGGTACATAGGGCTGAGAACAGTTCAGCAACCAGATGAAGCAGCACAGAATGCTGGGGGGCGGGGAGGAGGGAGGGGGGTGGGGTGCTTAGCAACAGCCAACAGCACTCCCACAAAGCGCACTGTTCTTCGGCTGGTGGCCTAAAGGGAACCCCCCCCACAACCAGGAACAATATGCATGAGTCACACACTGGCCTAATCAGGAAGTAGTGAGCTACCAGTAGGTGCACAACGAATCCCCTCCCCCCTGGCGTGCACGAGACACACCGCAGGTCTGTCGTTCAAATTCTCACTAGCTTTGAACGACAAACCAGTGGTGTGTCTCGTGGACGCTGGGGGGAGGGGATTCGCCGTCACCTCTGCCCCTGGCTCCCCCCATGGAGACTGGCCACCCTCTGGTAGCTCACTACATTGCATTGTCCAGCAAACGGATATCAGCCCTTAATAAATTTTTGCGCTGGCTGGATTTGCAGTTTTTATTATGGTCTTGCTCGCCACAGTAACTATATCGCCCCCCTCCCCCTCCACCCCCCTCGCCTTTGCCCTAGTCGTTACATAACCCCACACTCCGTCTGCTACCTATGCTTGAGATTATGGCACTCGTGATGACATCATACTTGGCCTGGTTGCTGGGGCAACAAGCACCCCTGGGGAGGGGGGCAGCCAAGGTGAGGGGGCAGGACAGCAGCCGATAACTCGACAAGCCAGCACACACTGGCAAGACTCTGGAGACACACGGCACACACCTGCTCTGCATATCCCGGGTCTCTTATGGGACACAATGGACAGAAACCCGCCAGAGCCAACCGACAGTCCAGGAGCATCATGGG
Organism: Brienomyrus brachyistius; assembly: GCF_023856365.1. NCBI lineage: Eukaryota > Metazoa > Chordata > Actinopteri > Osteoglossiformes > Mormyridae > Brienomyrus > Brienomyrus brachyistius. Next base: position 8,338,855 of record NC_064535.1, on the reverse strand, counting down.
AGACACGTAAAATTAGCGGCGGCCCCAGAGGGAGCAGACAAATGAGCCTAATATACTTCTGCCCATGTTCTCCTGGCCGGACAGAAGCGACCACCCCAGGACTGCAGACAGGAATTGGGAATGTTCCCAATCTGTTTTTCGGGTTCAACTTAAAAGGCGCCTGGTTGTCATGGTGACGCCACACATCAGGCGGACTCCCTGCCCGTGGCTTCGATCGTCCCAGCTTCCCGTCGAAGAAAACGGGCAGTGATTTGAAACGCGCCCCCCCCCCCCCCCGACACACACACACACACACACCGAGGAGTAAAAGAGACGTTCACTTGCAATTAGCTCCAGTCACCCATAAACGGATTTACCCAACAAATAAAAAGCACTCAGTAGCACCAGGGCGAGCTATTTTTAGCCGGCTTCAATTAATTATGCAAATCAGCAGCTGTCTGTTCTGAGGTCGGTAACGTGACGTTCCCCTCAGTTCCGGGCAGGCGGCGAATCCCAATAAACGACGAAGCGGATGAAGTAAGAGCGACAACAGCCACCCGCAGGCGAACAGGGATGTGTTCTTAAGGAAGGAAAGAAGAGGCAGTCCCAAGCGAAAGGAACAGGGGGTGCTTGAGGGGGGGGGGCACCCAGCCGAGTGTCGAAGTCCCCAGCAGACTCCCTGTTCCCCCCGGGATTGATCGGGGAGGAGGTGAACATAGATCTGCCATAGACATATAGATCTGTTACAGACATACAGATCTGCTATAGTCATATAGATCCACTGTTTCCCCACATCCTCGGCAATTAAGCATCCAGCTCGCTAATTACCCACAGCGGGACGTGGTTTTGTGGCAGACGTGGATGAAATGGATGAAATGGTGGCCGCATGAATGAATTATCTTGGTGCCCCTGCGATTTCTGTGCTCCTGCACCCCTGCGGTTCACGGCTGTCACTTTCCACGTAGCGTTTCCTTATTAGCCCATGTCCAGAAATAAAAGTTAGCATAGATGTCTCCTCTCATTACCGCCCTTTTTTTTCCCTCTGACACCGGTAATTAACGACGATCAATTATAATTTGCTGCCGAGGTATTTTAGAACGCTGTCCTCGGGAATGGGCAGCTCTTGCGGAGGACCCAAGGGGTTTGTTCGGGAAGGGGGGGGGTCTTCATGTAGATTGAATTCACCTCCAGGTCAGGTTAATACATTTTGAGAGGGCAGACCCATTTAGCCGATGAACTTTCGTCACTTTTAGCAGACACCAAGTCCCCGATAGATGATTTTAAACTGAAATACACGCCTCACTCTAGCGTCTCATCTGATGTGCTGGTTCACAGAGTCCAGGTGTAACTGAGAACAATTTTTCCATGACCTAATTAACGGCAAACAATGAGACAGGGCCTTCTGCTTATTATTAATATTATTAATATTATTATTGTTATTATTATTATTTTGTTTCTGGGGAATTTTTAGCAATGTGCTGTGGGCTAATAAGGAAACGCTACACGGAAACTGGCAGCCGTGAACCGCAGGGGTGCAGGACCATGGAAATCGCAGGGGCACCAAGATAATTCATTCATGCGGCCACCATTTCATCCATTACAAATCTCCTTCTGTTAAAGAGCAGGATGTAGGCTCCTTGCATGGAGACAGAATAATCCCCCGCCCCTCACCAGTAAACACAGTAAACACAATCCAGGCAGGGGGGAAACCCACAGGGGTACTGGTCCCAGCTGAAAGCTGACTTGCTCTTGAAGTGCTCCTTCCCCATCACTCACCAATTCAAATCATATCATTGGCTAATAAGGTTATCCCAGCCTCCCTCCTTTAAACAAATCCTTAATCGCCCCTGCATCCAGCCTGTGGGTTCTCGTGTCAGCCCCAATACCTCTGGATGCCGTTCTCCTCAGAGACCAACAGGGGGAGCTCCTGACAATCCCTTTATCCCATATCCTCTGGCTGCACAAACATTCATAACAACAACCACCTTGAAGAACTGATTGTAAATACCCCCACACTTCTCTTTAGTTACGAAACATGTGTCACTGAATGGGTTTCTTCACTTAGCAAAATGCTTTTGGACAAGCCTTCGCCCCAGTCATTGCATCACCTGCACAGAAGACAGACAAAATGAAGTGCTCCCCCTACAGGACGGTAGGTTTAACATACAGCTACCCAACTCTTTAAACAGGGCGTCTGCTCTCTAGTGCAACACAACAGAGTCAGACTGGTAGCAGTGAGGAGCATCCAGCCCTCAAATGTGGAACAAAAAGGAGAGAGAAAGCCAGAGAGATTCATAGTCACTCAAAGTTCCCCTATAAAACAAACCCTATTCCTATTAAGATAATTACATGATTTTAGTGAGGATAGAATAATTAAGCGGAAATAAGCAATTAAAAGCCTGTTCCTAAATATAAGCTACTTAGCATGAATGAGGATTGAAAATAGAGCACTTGTACTTGGGCCCAGTGCAGTTTGACAGCTCTGGAACGCTGAAGGCTAAAGGCCTGGGAGAAAGAGGAAGGTTAGCAAGTGAACAGAGCAGGACACTAACACACTAACACAGGCACCGGCACGCTAACGGCAGGGTAACGTCCGCCAGAGAAACACTGGCTGGCCACAGCCCTCGCGCCACAAACCAATGAGCTCTGCAGAGGATGCTGATGACATCACAGCTCTGCAGAGGATGCTGATGACATCACAGCTCTGCAGAGGATGCTGATGACATCACAGCTCTGCAGAGGATGCTGATGACATCACAGCGCTCCCACATTTTGCTTGAGAGTAACAGCTAACAAGAATTTCTTCCATTCTCCTGAAAGTCAGTGACATCTTGTTAGATGGCTAGATAAACCACCACCAGCCCACTTAATTAATTAGTTTTTAAAAAGTAAACGGCATGATGATTAGTCATACGATTCAAAAAATATTTTGGCTGGTGCGGATGGTGTGGAGACTGTAGCACTTCAGTATCACAGCATTTCACCTGCATGAAGATCAATTAAACAGCATTTTCTTTGCCCGACCCAAGATTTTTGTACAGCGCTGTGGTAAGTGGTGAAGACAAACTGCACAGTAATGCCTGATTCCCCCCGGAGAAGCACACGAAACCAGCCTGTGTGTTTCAGGGTGTGAATTACGATCAGTCAGAAACCCCTGAAAGGGAACATTTCACCGGACGCTTCAGGTTAGGGGCGTGATCACGGCACGGTGCTCTACCTGGTTCCGTGCAGTTCTTCTCGAGCTTGTGCACCGTCTCGTTCCTCTTTGGCATCTGCAGCAGCCGGCGACTGCCCCAGCTGGCACGGCTGTCAGCGCTGACGGCACCGGACACGGAGAATCCTGCGGGTTTTCGGCAAACACGGAAGCCATTAACGGCGCTCAGAAGCGCAGCAGATCGAATCCCATATCAGCTGGAAAGCACTACATCGGCTTGTGAAGACCTCAGGATTTTCGATAATCGTGTGATTATTGAGGTGATCATAAGAAGATAAAAAAATGAAGGGGAACTTCACTTGATTTTATTCTCTTGATTTTTGTTAATTATAATGTTGTTGTTTTTTATTTAAGCGAGTCCCTTACCCCCGCCTCTGCCCCCCACACGGCCAGGGCCGCCCATAAAAATGGATCAAATTTTGCATTTTGCTGTCTAACTTTCTTCAGAACATCTTGCTGAAGACCTTTGATTATTACCTTCAGGTATCAGGCAACCTGATGACGCAGTTAGACAGCAAAATACACAGATTCAGCATGTATCCTGGCTTTGATATCTACTACACTGCACATTATAAAGACCAGCCACAATTAGGACGCTCATGTACACCTCTAACTGCCACATCCTTTCACCATCATCAGGCCACCATTTTTCTCAGCGGAGTGAACTATTCCTGTGGAATGGCGGGGGGAGGGGCTGGGAGGAGTCTGGCTTGAAGGCGCTGACATGGACCCCTGTGGTTTCAACACTTCCTCTTTCGAGAGTACATGTCCGGTACCGTCTAACAACTTCCCCTCGGTTGCGGGCGGTTCTGCAGGCAGACATCTTTGTACCCTTCAATTAATGACATTACCCATTCAGTGAACCAGAATGAACTCTGGGAAATGTGTTACTATGGTGATGTGATGTAATTGCTGAAAGCAGAGCAAGCGGTAATGACATACCGTTCAGAAACGGGATTTACTACGTACATTTTGTGACGTATTCTTCAAAACAAACATGCCTGTCATCTATTTCCAAGTTTTTGTATCTTTGGTGAATTGATTTGAAATCTATAACTTCACAACTCCTACAACTGTCAACATTCACCTGGATTCCTGAGGATTTGCCCATTTGAGAGATACTGGTTCTAACACCTCCCATTATTCTTCAGTGAACCTAGTAGGTTTGGTTTTGAGAAGCCCTGCCTGCCCGCAACACTCTCACCACCTGGAGAAAAAAGCCTCAGCTCACTTGAGGTGAAACGTTACGCTACAGAGCTCACTCCCGCAGCAGCTTCTCATGTTTGTGTCACACATCAGAGTCATGATCACTGTCATCTCTGCAGGAAATGACATCACGTGTATACAACACAACAGGAAATGACATCATGTAGATACAAAGACAGGAAATGACATCACATGTATACAACACCCATATGACATTTTAAAACTGCTATTAGGTATTTGGAAGATATCTGAATGTACTCAAAATCTGACTCATTATTCTCCGATTGGTGGTACAGTGGGCAGCACTAATGCCTAAGGGCTAGAAAGTTGCTCTATAAAATTTGCATGTTCTCCTGATGATGTGATGGTTACCAACAAGTCCTCCACAGCGATCCAGCACTGTGGGTGTTCCCCATGCTGCTTACAATAGGCTATACCCTATACTGGAATACTGCAGACTTCGGATAGATGGATAAATTCAGATCGTTAAACTAAAGTCACCCAAAATCCACCACAAAACTCTCAGGTGCAATTTTTTAGGTATCATAAAAAACACCTTTTTTCCTCACTTCATTATGAGCTGTGTAACAGGAAAAAAGGAAAAAGTCAATATGTCGACGCTGAGGCGAATAACACAAATGTCTGGGAATGCGGTGCAGTGACATTTTTGCAAAGATTCCTCCCATTTTGAGATTCATCTTTTGTCAGAAGGGCAAACCAAAGGCCGGGCTGGGGGCTGAAGCGGGCGCATTTAAATGTGCAGGGCTGCCGCCACTTACGCATGGCGAATGTTAAACCAAGTGGGAGGCAGCTTCTCTGATCCGCACAGTTCTGCGTTTGATCCCAAATCCCATCATGACGTGCCCCTCCTATGGGTCCACTCTAAACAAGACTCCTTCGTGTCCCCCCATGCCTGAGAAGAGGCCGCCCCCACCTAAGCAGGGCCCACAAAGTCATCACACAACTTTGGGTGTCACAACAGTAAAATCTCACTTAAACATTGAACCTCCCAGAATTTTCCCACTAAACACAAAAGCAACATGCATGCTACTAATGGAGCATATACATCCATATCTTTTGAAAGAAATTAAAAGATTCTTTATTTGCCATTAGCACTAGTACATTACAGATACACACATATATGACTTTACTCTCAGCTGTCTATAACGCCCCTGGAGCATTTTGGGGGGGGGGGGGGGGGGGGGGGTGTTAAGGGCTTTGCTCAAGGCCCCAAAAGCAATGTTACTATTCTTCGGAGGATGGGACTCACACCCGCAACCTGCTGATCACAGGCACTGGGACCAAATCCGTGGATTTCTACAACTGCTTATGCAATGTAATGTTACAGTGAGCTTGGAACCCCACCCGGGAAGCACAGGGTACAAGGGAAGGGATGCCCTCCAGCAGGGGGGCACAAGGCAGGGGGGTGCCCTTCAGCACAGGTCACTCACACACACACCAGGCAGGCAACTGCAGGTAGAAACCTGTCTGCCTGGAGGAACACGAACTCCATACACATTGAACCAGGGAAGAGACTCAAACCCACAACCTACAGTGCTGCCGTCAGAGTCTAAATAAAGGCCAAGGGGAGGAATGAATGGAATGAAATAATCGAAATATGACTCACCTTATCGATGATATTTCAACAACATGAAAATATACAAAACATTTTTACAAAATATTTACGAGACCAATTCTGCAGTAATACTGCAGCCAAGAAACAGTGAGGAGAGTGGGCTAGCAGGCTATAATGCTATCGAAGCGTCTTCACGGAGAATGTAGGCGTCAGCCTGGCACGCGTTGTGAGCAGGTCTAGCTTGGCAAATGATTACAAGCACAGAACTACCTGCTGTCTTCAATGAGAGGAATTCAGCGTGTGATCTGGGGGGGCTGAATGGACCCCCCCATCCACCTGATCGTGACCCCATACTGTCACTATTTTTAGAACCAGCATCCACCCAGCCTGTCAACCCTAATCGCACCATTTATCTTCATTAGAAGTCCAGGTGTGACAGTGGACGGGGGGGGGCAGGAGAAGGGTGGCGGGTTCCCGAGGGCCCCCACCATAATGAGGCCACGACAGTAAACCACCAGGTGCACGTGAGCAGCCGGTCCCCCAAGAAAAGCCCATATCAAAAAGCCATTATCAATTCACTCCCAATACCAATCAAATATTTTATGGACTAGTGTAACTGATACCATTCTAAAATATTTTAACAATAAAAACTGGTAAATGACAATTATTTTTATAGGATGATTAACTTGTAAAAGAGTAGTGCATTTTTTTTTATAAATCAAAACCTGGACAATACTAGAGTTAAAAATACTCATCAAATGAAATTAAAATTCAAACAAAAAACGAACTTTTACACATTCATACAGATTTAATCTAGTGAAATCAAAAGTGATAATGTGATGTGACAAAAGTGATGTGGCGTCATTGTGGGCTTGTTACTGTAAACATCTGTAATCAAAATGGTAATTGAGAGCAAATGAGCACCATTGGAGTACCATCATTCCGATCGACAGCAGAGCTCCAGCAAGGTATCAGAACTACGAATTGGTTCCCCTAAGCATTGGACAGTGTACTTATATGACCAGACATGTTGAAGCAAAAGAATACAGAGAGTTACAGCAGCACAGTGATTGGATCAGACACCACCCGTAACCCCTTGATTGGCTCTGATAAGTGAGACCAGAATACTGACTGGAGGTGAAAATGCCGCTGATCCCTGATTGGCCACGACAGCTCTGAATGAGACTGCTATTGGCCTAGTGTCCCCCAGGACTGCTGAAGACATCCACATTAACATCTACATTAGTCAGCGGTCTTAGATCCCGCTCTCATTATTAAAACTTAAGTGGATGGGGGGATAGTGCGATAGCCAATAGCATGCAATTCAGGATGAGGGTTCATTGCTCCTGCCAGATTAGTATCTTTCAGAACAGAAAAGAGGAAGACAGCAAGACTAAACAGAACGTCGTGTTACTCTCCACACAATGCAGCACAATAGGTCCACACATGCTAATGCTGCCCGATATTACACTGATATCACATCGCGATATAATTGCATTTATACAGAACATGAGCAATAATCACCAGGGCTTTAGGTGATGGCATTTGTCCAGATGCCGGCTTTTTGATACTATAAAGATGTTTACTTACGCCTACAATATGGCAAGATTAGTTGTATGCCTAAAATATTAATAAGAAGCTTGAGATTTGTATAAATCTGGCATATCCTTTCTTGTATTCGGATAGCGGTGCACGCTACGTGCTATTGCTTTGGTAAATCATGGTCAAGATACGCACTCGCGGCGGCGAAGAGAGACAGCTCAACAGCCACAACATCTTTTAAAAGAAGGGATATCGCCGTTAAACTAGTTAAAAGGACGTCGGTAGTCTGCCGGTATTTTTTTGCAGCTTAAAGTCCCACACGTTATCACACACAAGGATATGCCGACTTCATACACATTACTAACTTCTGGGCATCATAATATGCCTCATTAATATTTTAGGCGCACCGCTAATCTGCTTAACGAATTTAGGGTGTAAGTAAACGTCTGAAGTCAGGACAAAATGTTTACACCCGTCGTCTGGTGATAATTGCGCATGCGTCATAGAATCACCATGAGATATCATGCAGCCCTACGAAGTACTAAATGTATCAAAAACCCAGATATTTCATCCATCTTAGACCCCCTTATCCTGCACAGGGCTGAGGAGGCTTACCCCAGCCAAATCCATCACAGGGCAAACATGCTCACACACTGGGGGGGGGGGGATTCAGAGATACCAATTAAGCTAATAGGAGCTCTTTGAACTGTGGGAGGAAATAGGAGTAACTGGAGGGAACCCATACAAAACAGACAGAACATGCAAACTCCACACACATATAGGGGGGAGGCGGGATTCAAACCCACAACCTTGGAGGAGGAAGGTGATACAGATACCTACTTTGCCACCCCAAGAGCACAACCTTTAATTTATATTCTATAATTTCTGCAGTCCCCCCATTTTTTCAAAATGCCGGCCTCAGAAACGTAATCTAAGCCCTTTTCCATGACGACACACTCATCCCGACGGGCAGTACACTGGGAAGCGGTTACTGAATGCAACACACCTCTGGCGCCTGGTGGACATCAGCGCATATCCCCTGGACTTATTACACAAACACATGGGAGGGGCGTCATTTTCCACAAAACGCTCCTCTTTCAGCTCATGTACTTTTATCGTCACCGAGATGAGGCTGCCATCTGTCAAAGCCGGTGTTCGGCGAAAGGACTTATCAGAGAGAATTCTGGCTGACGTTCCCTGGCAGCGGAGGATGACGGTGCTCGGACCCGTCTCCTGTTACTACGGCGATTCAAGCTCAATCATGCACGATGCGACGCCGTACTTACCGCCACTGCGGTGCTAAGGCACCAGGAGATAAGCGAACCACTTCGCCGAAGAGTCTGACCAAAATAAAATACTCAGTAAAGGTCAGAAGGGCAGCATGGCGACCCAGCTAGTGACAGTGCGGCTTCGTAAATCCAGGGCTGGGGGTGTTAATCCTGCCTTTGTGTTTAAGTGTCCTCCGCGTCCCATGAGGGTCCGAACTGCCCTCAGCAGGCTACCGCATGTTAAAGCACATGCCCAGCAGCAGACTAGCCTCCTGTGCTGCCCTCCCACCCCCCCCCCCCCCCCGCGACCCCATATCGAATGAGCAGTAGGAAGAAGAATACAGTCAAGATGATGTTTAAAAAAAAGACACCATGCAGCCAGTGCTTAAATGAAACAAAATTTTTTGTAATGACGGACCGCCAGCGTACGGCTGCATCAGAACGAGAACGCGGCCTTCGCAATGCAGACCCCCCCCGACAAGATAGACAACACAGACCAAGCTCACAAACCAACCGTGACACACACACTCCATTGGATATTGGGCAGGGCGTCAAACTGGCATCCAGACACATCATGGTATTCCAAAGAGACAGGACCCAAGCATCAGCTCTCCTTTGGCTGAGGCGGCCTGAGGGATGGGGCTGTCTGGGTACCGGGGGGTGGGGAGGGGGGGGTGGCACCTCATCCCCTCATTATTCCAGCTCTTATCGGGAGGTGTCACATTTCGGAAAAGTGCGTTTCACCTTGGTTCAGAGACAGGCTGCCCCCCCCCCCCCCCCCTCCATACACACCAATGGTTGGGGGATGGTCAGGGGCAAATGTGCTGTCACACACAAGTGGGGGGGTTTCAGTCAATCATGGGGAACTGTAGAGCGTTCAAATTCAGAATTGCGTCATTCGCGGCATTTGCTCAGCCTGGGGGTCCGGTGCATGCGGCAGGGAGGGGAAAGTGGGCCGTGCAATTGATAGCACTTCAGGTAGGCTGCTGTATTTGTGCAAACAGAAAGGGGCAGCAGCGTGAATGAAGCGCTGATCAGGAAACAGAAGCAGTTACCACAACAAACAAGAACAATTCTGAGGCCAATTTGTCATTTCTGTCATGCCCCCCCCCATGAATTTAATGAAGAGAAATAACAGATAAGCCTTACATCACACATGGATAATCTTTGCCATTTCAGAAGCATAGATCAGCATGCTGGAAGCAAATAATATCACATATGATTGCTGTTAAATGGAAGGTACCATGTTATTTACAATACAAGGCCTTATACAGCATACAAAGGAAGGTCAGCGGTCCAGCAAAGGGCACAGATTTCATGTGCTTGGACACCTGAGAAATCATGTAATTGATGGTGATGGCATGAAGCTTCCCTGTTGCCCGACGGCCGCTTAATCTGTGGTGACAGGCCTTCCCACCTTTGCCCTGTGTTGGTGTTAGAGCACTGGGGGCAACTACAACCTTTGCCCTGTCTTGGTGTTAGAGCACTGGGAGTAACTATAACCTTTGCCCTGTGTTGGTGTTAGGGCACTGGGGGCAACTACAACCTTTGCCCTGTGTTGTTGTTAGAGCACTGAGGGCAACAATAACCTTTGCCCTGTGTTGATGTTAGAGCACTGGGGGCAACTATAAAAATTATCTGTGGCCCGGGATCATAGGGAATTCTGACAGACATTTTGATCAGACTATATACTACTATAAATTTCTGAGCTTTCAAAAACACAAATCACATTAAAATTAAGCAGTACCATATATGTTTAGCTTATTTCAATTACAATTTGAGCTTAATTTGTTCAAGAATTAAATAGATTTTTTTTGTTTTCGTCTATTTTGCTAAATTTAGATCATTAAATGTAACATCATATCACTTAAGACGAGAACATACCCCCAGAAATCAATCAACGGATGTATGAAGCATAAATCTCTAACCAAAACCTTACAGCAATAATATTTTCACAAAGACAATAAATAAACTTAACCTTAAACGTAAAACGCTGTTTTTATTACCTCTTCTTTCAAAGCAACATCGCAGCAATTTGACAACAATTTTACAAGTCCGAAAATCAAACAATAACACAACGTAAAACAGACTATCCGATTATATAAACTGTAAACATTGTGTTTATTACGGCAAAAAATACATCGTTTCAGATTGTTACAACTAATACTGATTCGGTAATAAATAGGGTACAACATAAACAAAAGTATAAAACAAAACCAATATAAAAAAGCCCAAGAACAGAGCCAAGACGACTTAAATTGTCAGAATTCTTTACAAAGAGACAAACGCCAATCCCCCTGTGTTATTGTAAAAACGTCGAAGCCCTTGTCATTATTTAATGGCCCTTTTGCCAGTCTGTCGCATCTACACTAGGATCGGATCTTCCTTAAGCATCTCACTTGACCCAAACGGTTTCTAATCGATGTTTAAAAAAAGACGCTGTTTTCACGCGCCATGCAATTCGATCTTTCACACTTCACATCTCAAAGGGCTTAATGGGGTGAAGGGAAAGCGACGTCGTACACCGTGCTCTGGAAAGAGAGACACCCTTAGCGTAGCAGGAGATAATGGGGCGCAGATGGTTCCCAGCGCCATTCAAAGCGGCCAAGTTCAGCAAACGCGCACATGTGGACAGAGCCAGAGACCGCTTTGTGATGTATTTACGACAAACTGACGCCTCTTTAAAGCAAACGCACTTCAAAAAGAACTCATCCATTAGCAATGACTAAAAGGACGGCATTGTTTCGTTGTAAATCTGATTTTAAAAGCAACTGGGTGAAGGCTGCGAGAACCGTCCTTGTGTTTGACAGCGTGCTACAGCAGCAGCCCCATCGCACCGAGACTCGGGTCTTATTATTAATTAAATCTAATAAGTCATATGCAATATGCGGCATATGCAAGTGCAAGGGGTCATTTCCTTAACTCAAACAAGTTCAAAATGGGTAAAAAGAATGAAAAAACATGTTATATCCCTAACAGACAGCAGTCCCGGAATGGGGCCACGGTAATTTCCGATCGACACAAAAAGCTCACCTGAATGTCCAGCCAGAGAAGACAGAGCCGACAGGCACAGGAGGGACAAGCCTATGAAGCTCATCTGCCCCCAAAACAACTCCTTTCGCCTTTTCCTTCTCGCTTTAATCTTCTTTTGGGTGAGCATCTCTTGATGGGGCCAGATCTGGGGTCCAATAATGAGAGGTTTCCAGTAAGCGATTACCTTTTCCATGGAGATCCCCCCTCCCTGTTTCCGCAGGAAAATTGAAATAAAGGGAAGAATAAGACTGATAATTGGCTGAGGAATGTGTGAAGATTGAGTAAAGTTACCAACAAAAAAAATACCGTTGCTTTCGATTTGCCTTCTCGGCGTAATGTGTCTTCTTATATTATTTTAAACCGTAATGCCGTGCAAAGTGAGTGCCGTAGGCGGAAGGAGAGGCGCTCCATGGATGCGTCCGCTACGCGGCTTCTGGCAGGACGCAGATTTCTGTCCGCTTTACGTGTTTAAGAGAGAGCTGAAAGCCGGATGAATAGGCAGAGCGGCGCGTCCTCACACCGACACGGCGCAGAGGGTTGATGCTGAGATAGCATGTTCTTGCACACCAGTAAAAATAAGGAGAAAGAGAAGCTGGGGAGGGGTGCAAGACAGACAGCCGAAAGCAACGCAGATATATACGTCCGTTACTGCCCCCTTCTGGCTAAATCGGCCAGCGGCGTTTGTAGATAAAACCACGGCGATTAATAGCTTTGAATCCACTCAACACAAAGGGATAACGCAGGACAAAGATTAAGAAACACTATTTAAGGGGCTCTAACCTCGTTAAAAAAGAAAACGTATTGGGGGGGGCGGGATAAAGTCACTAATTTCAGAGAAATCTAATAATTTTACTGCATATGACACATGGATAGTGCACGCATGCACTGACTATGCCCACTGTTCGTACGTGGCTGCAGCTACTCACCTGCAGTCTTCCCCTCCTCCCCTGTGTATCTGACTCTAGTTTAGGTTTTCATCTCGTGGTTCGTACCCATCACTTGGGTCCGTGTGCAACCACGGCCTAACGGCTCAACTGCTCACTGACTACGGCTCGCGCATCATTGGCTTCAGCCGATTGGTCACTGACTGTAACTCACAGTTCACTGGCCACAGCTCATTGGCCACTGACCGCACCACACGGCTCATCGGCTACGGCTCATTGGCCACTGACTACAGCTGTTGACTTAGGGTAGATCATAACCCACTTGCCGCCATTCACAGCTCACTCGCGGTGTCTTAAGATGATCAAATTATATGCTCTACATTTTGCTTGACTGACTTGTGACCCATGTATCTTTAAAAATAGCACGGGAAAATTTTTAGCAAGAATGGAAAAGTTAAGCTCTTAGGTTTTTAATAGCCTTTAACCCGTGTGAAGCAGGGATTCCAGGCTGTGAGTGGCTGAGAAGCATCACTGAACTTATGGAAAGACAATATAAACAGGACAATGCAAAGTGGGCTATTTCTCACCCAGAAGCCTGAATCACAACAACCAAGTTTTAGAGATGTTTTTGCACATAAATATGAACAAAAGTTCTGTGACCTCTGGTTTGGTTTGGTTTTCTGTCCCACAGTGGGAGAGTCCTGATGGTCAAACAGGAAGCGGTAAAAATTACTCAGCAACAGAATGTCTGCCAGTGCCCTGTGTGCAGTAAACCACTGTCACCACATCATGTGCTACTTTTAAGTGTCACAATGCATATGCAACAAAAGCAGGACCACCCTCCCCCCACCTACCCCAGCCCTGAGCATGAAATATGTGTATAATGCACTGTGTATGTTCTCGAGGTTATGGCCCAGACTTGCTGAGAATCGTACAGGGGTAATAAAGAGACCCCCTTTCTTACAGGATTTTTGAGTCTCCTAAAGTTTTTATAGGCCTCTGTACACTCTGGCCCATTCCTGCACAAAGCTAGAAAATCTGAAGATTCCCAACAGTCAGCGTTTAACTGGATCACAAGCTAAACGAAAGACTGAACCAATTATGAGAGGCTAAATTGTTTTTCCATAGCCAGTGGGCCTGGCGAGGGCAGCGGGGCTGAGATGCAAGATAATGCTATGCAGGGACGCTGTTCTGCACTGGAGCCGACCGGCGCGGGACACCCTGTACTCCTCCCCCCCCCCCCCCACCTTGTCTTCTCCATCAAAGCAACAAGGAGAGGAATAAAATAGGGCATTCTTTGCCCTTCGGCAAAAAGACGATCAGGTGCAGGTTTTGCAAGATTCATTCCGTGCCGAAGGGGAACTAAAACGAAATGTGAATCGAAATCTGAAACGTGAGATTTGCCATGGACCACGGAACACATCTGAACAAGGGGAGGTGGGGCAGGGGTGTGAAGTTATATACGCGTGTCTGTTTGCTTTTAAGAAACTCAGATATGTTTTATCGGTTTGCATAAAATTGTATGTATCTATTTTTTATGATGGTTCCTCTCTGCAGTCTTAATTAGGGCCACCCAGGCATGGACCGCAGAGTCTGCACTGATTCCTTGGTCCATGAAATTTCTCCTAACCAGCTGGGATCTTAGCTGGGCTATGCTCTGCGTTCTACTAGGTCTGAGCTTCTCCCACTGGGCCGGGCTGTCTGCTCACACTGGGCTAACCTCATACATTCAGCGTAACATTACCTACCGCGGGAACTGCTACCTGCAGCCGTGCTGGGATCCTCCCCCCTTTTGGCTGGAACATCCCACGGAATTCTGGTATCCCTGGTGGCCGTGGCGACGGGACAAACATGCGTCTTAACAGACGACCCACTTAACTGCACCTGTGCTAGACACCATAGTGCTACCCTCAGCAAACTTGCACTTACTTTGGTGGGAAGACAGGTTATGCAACAAACCCCGGGGCACCGTTGCAGCCTCAGAAAGCTGCTCTGGTCCAGAGTGTCGTGCCATATTCTGGCTCGGGGTTGCTTGCAAAAGCTAGCTGCTCCGCTTTTGGTTTTCTCTGATGTCTTGCATAACTCTGGAGCGCAGTTACTGTACTGCATTATTTACAGAGTTTGCTTGACATGTGCTTTCATCCAGAGCAACTTGCATACCTTGCATCCCCCTGCGCAGAGCATTATGCGACACTGCCTCCTCCAGACTGCTGCGATTAAGGGCCCGAACTTGCAGGACAAACACCACGAGGTGGATTGCTGTTGTGCGGCACATCAACACAAAGACTTAATGCCTTCTGCAGAATTCTGAACCTCTTCCCCTGTGTGGGTGTTTGTGTGTGTCCGCATATGCTGAGCCTCAATCTGCAGCGTGACCCATTTGTAAAGTACTTCCTGCTGAGTGGAAAACTGTAGAACAAGACACAGCCTGTCTTATATGCGTCTTTGTTCTATAACTCAGATGTTGCTGGGTAGCAATGCCTAGAGATGGCGTTTGTTTATACACAGAACTATATATATGTGTGTATATATGTGTATGTATATATATATATATACGCTCACTAAAGTGCATCATCTTTTATTAAAAGACTTGGGAAGAAGCCTCATAAATACAAGTAGTGGCCTAATTCCTCTGAGCCTGTTAAATTACATTCATTTTTTCACTTTTCAGCCACTTGGCTTTAAGCTGCTAACCTGCTGCTGAGCTGGGGGGTGGAGTTGGGGGGGGGGGGGGGTGGATGCATGTGAGCCCCGATAATGTCTCCAGCTGGGACCGGAGCTGTCAGTCACTGTGGCCTCGTTGAAGCTTTTTAGGAGTCTGTGGAGGGCAGGGGGGTTGAATAGTGGGCTCAAACAAATGCATAGCTTCTACCCCTGACCTAGTTTGGTCTGTTTGTCTGGACCACATGTTAGTCCCCCCCCCCCCCCTCACCACCACCACCCCCACCCACCCACAATCTGTCTGAGACCAAAACAGAGGGATCGGCAGCTTTCGGGAGAGAGACCCTTTGAAGGGAATCTGTCATGAACAGGAAGACCAGCCTACAATTCTGTATCCTAACAGAAGGAAGAGGATTCTACACCCCTCAGTAAGAAGCAGATGTTCCTCTGGCCTCCATCAGCATTTTCTCGACAGGACTGACCACGCCATGCAGCCTAACCCCAATTCCTCACATTCTTGTAGTTGACATTTAGGGAGGAATAGCATGGAGCCAATTCCTGGTGAGGCTTAAGGAAAAAGAACATTTTCAGGCAGCAAGTCAATGAAGCAGTACGATGAAGAGCATCTTTACATGCTTCGGTAATTCCGTTGGATGTTCTTTTATCGTAAGCGCAGACTGATTGTCCCCTCTGACATCTGCAAGCAAAAAAAAATAAATTTAATGCAAAATTGAAATATTCGATGATATATAAGCAGGCCAAACTATACGTCTGTTTTATACGCGACTGGAATGTGGACTAACTTTCCCTTTTCCTCCACATCTTCAGCTGCCCTGATCTTCACATTTCGCATCTCTAACCTGCCATGGGCCCTCATTCCACAGCTCCATAGTGGCACATTCCACCGGAGGTAAAGCCCTTCAGAAAGCTGATTTTACTGCTGTGCCACAGAAATATTTTCCATTGAAGGTTACGGCAGTGTTTTCACGACCACACGCACAGCTATGCTATGTTCAATACCCGCAATCAACCACGCGCAAAGTCAAAAACCCACACGATATGCTATTTCTTTGGTTTGACAGAAGACTGGGATGGTATGTATATACCTCAGTTTCTAAGCTCGTAATGTATTAGGAGAAAAATACTTCAAGAAAAGTTGGCCCAGTTGTCTGTGTTCCTCACCCATGATAATCAGATAATGACTGGAGACTATCTGTCTGAGTGATTCTGCGTAGTCCACGAAGCACCTACTCTGATGTCTTAAACATAACCACAACAGTACCGTGCAACACTTTCACTTCTGCTACTAATTGCATGAAAGAGGATTAGGCCAAGTGTGACTCAAAAAGTTATAAACCTACAACGTTAGAAACAGGAAGTTATTCAGAATGAGTGATGTGTCTGGCGATTGGATTTTACCATTTTTAACAAACGTGTGAGAGGTTGCATCACTCATGGACACAAGAGTCTCCAGTGCAACTTTTTCAACTTTGGTGACTTTGATCTGATGCAGGGGTGATGACACCCCACCGTGATGATCTGACGTAACTGCAACGTCATTAGCGTTGCTAGCTGATCTCCACAGGCCAGCCTGGATCACAAACCTGGATTTTTGGGTTGGGAAGGCAACTTTCAGGGAGTCTGAGTTAAATGCGAGTGAGCAAAGATAAAGTCCATTTAAACTGGGTGCATTAACTCTGAGAAGTTATCCAGCTAACTAACAAATCTCACTTTGTGATACAGGCCCCCGGTGTGGCCCTTGCTTTGGGGTTAGCTTCCCTCTTCCTTTATCCCTGTTTCAGGAGGAAGTCACAACACAGGATCAGCAAAGTTACATAGAGAAGTAAAGGACTCTAAATTTCTCCATCAAGCCTTACAGAACAGCTCTTCCCATTTCTCACTCAGTCTGACTGTGTCTCTCTCTACTGGTCTGGTTGCAGTTTTCCTCTCATTTCTGACTGTGTCATTCAAGATACCCCCACCTTCGCCCCCCCCCCCCCCCCCCCCCATTTGCTTCTTATGTCATACTGCCCCACCTCTAGGACAGCGCATTATGTAATAACTCAACAAAATGTTACATATTTATAGACTACTGTGTAATTTATATTGTGACATAACCGTATTATTATCATAATCATCATTATTGTTTTTATTATTATGAGTTATTACATAATGTGGCATTGTTACAGCATGATGCATTGTAACAACTTCATTACCTTGCCTTATGATTTGGAATGCTTTTCACGTGGCTAAGTTTAGATTTATAATGGAATAATATAGATTTGCCTTAAGAATTCTTGTGTGAGCGTGAAAGTCTGAGAGCGTGAGCGTCACACCAAATGTGACAGTTAGCAAGGCTGACCCTGGCAAATCTGACATAATAATCCACAGTGCCCCCTACAGGACAAGTGCTGCACTGCTGCACAGCATTCGGGTCATTTAGCCCTGAAGCAGGGACCGCTGATGATTTCACTTGAGCAGCGGCACATCTGCAGTTATTCTGACAAATGATTAAAAAAAAAAGGACCAGCAAGAAGGAGACGAGATCCGGATGGGTGGGCTTC
Organism: Brienomyrus brachyistius; assembly: GCF_023856365.1. Lineage (NCBI taxonomy): Eukaryota > Metazoa > Chordata > Actinopteri > Osteoglossiformes > Mormyridae > Brienomyrus > Brienomyrus brachyistius. The sequence goes on along the minus strand of NC_064535.1, from coordinate 8,320,928 downwards.
CCCCCCGGCTCGCTGACCTGCTGCAGCAAGCGCATTTGCAGCAGGCCTGCTTTTCAGACAGATAAGAGCTGGGTGACAGATAGCCATTAGCAGTTAGCGCTCTCGGCTCACTGAGAAAGCACTGGCAGCTGGGAGCGTCGGGGACCGATAAAGCGGGATATATCCGCCTCTTGCCGTTAATGTGCCTTCGCAGCTGTCATGCACATCCCCGTGATTTAAAGGAACCTGGCAGTTGGTGGCAGGGTTTGGCGGGACAATGTGGCAGAGGGTGCCGGGTGTTGGCAGGCAGGCCAGCACAGGTTATCAGCCTCTGCCAGGCTCAGGCAGGCATTGGTCTCACAAGCGCTGACATCTCCACACCGTGTTCGAGATCCCGTGCATGTGCGTGAGCCCAAAGGATTTAGTTTCTTCCATGGCTGCTGTTGCTCACATATACATTTGTTTTTTTGTGCAGCCAGACCCGAAATATCTGCATGTGTGCATGTGTGTGTATTTATATGTGTCTGGGTTGGTGCCTGTTTGTCCAGCGACACCCGCTGTAACAATATGTATCCATGTGTATTTAATGAGGTCACAAAGGCCAGAGCCTTGCCTATGTCCGGACCTGCTGTACTTCCAGACCAATGGGTCATATTCCCCAACAGGTCAGTCAAGGTACAACCAATCCGATCCTCTCCTCCCCAGAAGAAACAAAGATGGTCATTTGGTCCATCCATGCATGTGTTGAAAGCCTCGTAAATTTCTGCTTAATCATTAATGACCACAGAAGAGATCTTTATAACATAAATATGAAACGTGAAAGCCACAAAATCTCCTCGAGAATAGATCATATATTATTCATGATTGGTCAGTCAAAGATTTAACACACAGGGGACTTCTGTAATATTTCAGAAAGGCTACTTAGGGCATGAGGTCAATAGCATGACTGGAAAAAGACAATCCTGACACTTTGGGAACTGGACAGATGAGTGGAAACACACAGACACACACACTGTGCGGAAGATCGAAAACAACAAAAATATTTGAGGGTAACCAGAGGCAGTTGAATTTAACGTCACCGCAGAGTGTTAGTGTGAATCCAGAGAGGCGCAAACACAAACAGTCCTATTCCCAGAGTCCTACAGCTTGGCGTTTACACATAAATGGTTTCACTGCAGCCCATGCGCTGGAACAGAGGCACACCTACAGATTCCCGACTCCCCCTCAGCGCTCACTGCAGTCTGATGCCGCTCTCTTTGTTCCCTCCAAAGCTTTCAGAAAAGCTCTTTGCTGGGTGGCCCCGTGACGACAGCTCTGAATAAAAGTGCTTCATCAATAATGGATACGAACCAGACGTGCAAAAGAGCCTCCGGTAGCGAGAAGACCCGATTTCATGCACGTCGTATCTGCAAGTCACCACTGGGCGGAGCGTAGCTGCGTCTGTCCACCCTGCAGCCCAGAACAGGATGCGGATCCCAGGCTATAGTGGGAAACTTCTGTTGTTTGGGTCTGAGGCCGATGGCTTCTCTTCAGCAGTGCCCAGAGGTGTAGCCTTCCACATAGCTTCTTGGAAGACCTTAGCTTCTCTGTCAGTATGATCATACTAAACCCCAACAATCAACCCATTGGACTGACTTCTAGTGGTCTGTGCTACTCAGAAGCCTAAAATGTGTGGGACCCAGCTTTTTGTATTAATTTAATTTTTCAGTTCAGTTTATTATGGTGGGTCTCAGAGGGCATCAAGTGAAGAACACTGCTAGATTGTACTGTTTGCAGACTTTTCGAGGGGCAGATGCTTGAATTGGGGGGTGTGACTTAGGGTAAATTTTGTTGGTCCAGGGGGAAAACTTTGCATGATCATCCGTCATCGAAAAGGGGCACTTAGAACCTCAAATGTTGGGGGTGATTCAATTATTTGGGCACTCAAGCACCCCCTGCCCCCCCCCCGTGCCTGTCCTGCACTGGATGCCAGCCCACCGTAAGGTATGTACTCACACAGAATCACACATTATGGGCAATTTAGCGATACTAATTCATCTAACATCACATGTTTGGACTGTAAGAGGGAACCGACACAAACGGAGAGCAAGCAACCCCCACACGCAGGGCTGGGAGAGGGAATCGAGCCCCAGATGTGAGGCTACAATGCTGAGCGATCAGCTACTGTGCCACCCTCCATCTTGAAACGCTTTGTGAAAAATTCCGACAGCATGTTCTGCAAAACCTGCTAAACTGTCATGGATAGCAGCCCCCCCCCCCCGAACCAGGGGTGAGTGATATATCTAGCCCTGGATGGACATGCGCTATAGTTTCCTGTGACAGTTCCCATATGAAAAAGCATGTTGTGAAGTTATATAAAGTGAACAATGGAATTTCCAAAACCGCTGAAAGTGCCCTAACAGAACAATATCTGGGATTGGTATTCTTCATCCACAAAACAGGCAGTGCCATCTAGTGCACATTAATGAGTACTGCAGCAAATATTTTGGCAGTACGTACACATTATTCCCGCAGCGGAGGAACTATAGGCGACTATAGTGAAGAGAAGTTATCCAGAAGGAAAGGGGGTTTAAGCCCATTCTCTCATATATACCTGCTGTATCACGTCATCATGTTTCTGCTTGCAGGACACACTCCCCCCCACCCCTAGGTGGAGCCCGATAGGACCAATTAGGATGCCTCTCCATTACCGTGACACAGTGCTTCCTGAGTCCTCCAGAGGTTTGACCCACATTCCCACAATACATAACTCTACTGGGGGTGGAGTGGGGGGGGACGTCCACACTGATGGGACTGAGTAATGAAACCATGCAATTCCAGAGGAAGTCAAATGTGTGATGGTGCAGCCGCTGAGGTGTGAGCGCTGGGCAGTCCTGACTGCCTCTGGCTGGGGGGGGATAAATCTACCCAGGTTCTATTAAAGCCACGACGGGAGGGGGGAGGGAACGGCTTTCTGTGCTTACAATGTGAGACAGACCTCAGTCAGGCTCCAAGACCCCACGCAACAGTATAGTACCCAGCCTTAACTTAGTATTTCCTAAACTAGCCTAACCACCCCCCCCCCCAATCCTGTTTCAATGCATTAAACACACCTATGGCCATAAATCACTTAATCAAAACATACCAGCAAACACACAAGGACTCTTTCCATAGTTTTATTTTGAATATTATGTGATACACTTTATTACACACAGAGTGCACCTTCCAAATCATTCATTTTGTCACTTCTGTGGGAATTTCTTGAACATCTGCTAAGTACATAATGATCAAAGGTGGCTGTGGCTGTGACTGAAGTCATGTCACACAACATACTGACATTTATGTATATACCAGACATATCTGAATATCCAGTCACGTCCCATCTAGCACATAGCACACATTCATCAGCTTCTGTTTGTTCGTTTTGTCTCGTTTGAGCAACAGAAAACTCTCCTTAGTGAAGCAAATCTTGCTGACCTAAAAACAAACTAAAGCCTACTGTAAATATCCATCAGCCTTGTTTTGATTTGTCTGATTTAAAGCAGTAAATGAGTTTTTATTGCCCTAAATAATCATCTTTGATAAACATCAGAAATTCTAAGATCCCAGAAACTAAAACATGGCATCTTAAAGATAACAAACAATAGGTATTTTATTCAATTATTTTCTTAGACCTTATTTGGAGTTAATAACACGCAATAAATCCTTGCTTTTATTTATGCATCTTAAATCCTTTAATCATGCAATTGTAATGTACTGTATGCTGCATTTTCTCTGAACAAATGTCTTGTTAAACAACCCGAACAAGTGCTACTGCTCAGAGAGTTTGTACCATTTAACCTCCGGGTAATTAATTGTCAACCTGGAATGAGGAAATGTCCGTAACACATTCTTCAAACCGGTTAGTCGGCTGAAATTATGAAGTCGTTTCTCGGACATACTCATCTTACAAATCACAGATGACTGGTATTTAGGGAGATTTTATTGCAAAAGAGTCTAAAGCAACAATCTGCTTTTAAAATCGGCTTTTAAAAATTAACACGACAGCGAAACATTAAGTAAGACATTCGGCTATCACGTCTAATATGGTGAAGTTATCGGAATACAGGACAGATATGCATGGGCATCCCGGCGAAAGAACATCGTTTACTGAAAAAAACGAGTAACTGCATTATTATATACAGAGTAGTATTATAACAGTAACAGGGTTGCCAAGCCCTGCTTCGGGGGGGCATTAATAAGTATCAGTAAACTCAAACTGCGGGGACCCAGACCTCATTGTGCCTAAAAAATAATTTCCATGGAGGGTCATAACCAGCGGCAACATAGTTCTCAGCGTCAAACTCCTTCCCTTCCTTCAGCAGGTCTTCCCGTAGCTGACTGACGTTCTCCAGCCAGTCTGACTCCGAGGCTATTCCATCAAAGGTTCTAGTGGCAGAGCACCATGCCCAAATAATGATTAAGGCACGCAAACAACACCACTCAATAACTTAACTTATGCAAGCTGTTATTCTGATTTGTTCAATTGATGCTTACCTGACAAACACCCTGCCTTCGGGTCGGTCCAGACTCACAACATCTGTGTTAGTGGGTGCTGGTAGGTCGAAGTTGGGAGGAACGTAAAAAGAGATCGATACCGGATCCTTGTCCGACTGAGACGTCGCTACGATAACTGGAAGAGTCATCGGGATCTCCTGACCTGTTACAGGAAGCAGCAATATTATCGTTCTGAAAGATATCCACTGTATTACAGCTTAAACACCTTATATCTGAACATTCACACTGATGCAAATTTCAATCTGCAATCTGAAATGAATTTCCAAAAAAAGGTTAATTTTTATTTATTTTCTTCGTTTAGCCCACTTACAAAGCCTTGCTTACTTCTCTCATTTTCTCCGTCGGTGTATCCATACAATTTCATAAAACCGTCGTACACGACCGATGACGCCGTATTTTCAATACCAGTCATTATCCAGCGGCTGGCGTTATAGTAGCGTTCCTCGAAAGTCTGTTCAGTAAGAAAAAGAAAATGTCAGTAAATAAAGAAACGATCAACAGTAAATCACCGAAAGAAATAAACGCGATACAATCACTTTACCTCATATTCTCGAATGAGCTCGTACTGCGGACATTCATAGCCATGGCAAAACCAAGGCACAGACCAATCATCTGCGGATGTCAAGGCCAAAAGGAGGCAAAAGACGAAGACAATCGCTGCCATTTCTCAGGTTCTCACTGCAACACACGCGGTTGCCCGAGATTAAATCACAACCAACAATTTACAGCAACTCCCACTTCTTATTTTAGCGCAGATTTCATTTTACCTGCATAGCCGGACCTCCCACAGTAATCATGTAATTAAAGTCACAATTTCCCATACCTGTACTGAAGTATATCAGGCAGAACAACACGTTCCATACTTGAAATGTTACAAAAAAAGATAATAGACGTTTGCTATGTATTTAAAATATATTTAGGGTAATTAAATTTAAACCTTATCCGTTTTCACTAAGAAGATGCCTCATTTTAATTTCTTAATTAATCTTTAGATGGAAAGTGTTTTATATTATATTACGTTATTTTACAGATCTGATTATGTATATCCTAAACTATGGTGAAACTGTATTTATCTTGCAGGAGAAGCAGGACACCGACCCTTGCATGGACTGTAACAATGAAGAATAGTTTCCTCGTCTTACTGTGTAAACTCTTGAATAATTGAAAATGAAATTAACAAAGTTTTTACTGCATGAGCGTCAATCCGAACACTCGGGGCTATAGTCCCAAGTATTTTATCCCTGATCTTAATCTTCCTTCAAAAACAAATAAGTCAAGCCCCAGGTAAACTCGAGAGCCCCTGATATTTTCAATAGCTAGACACTGTCCTGGTTAATCTCTTTGTTTTTCACACCGTACTTTCTAGAACAGGGCAAATCAAATCACGGTCCTCGGGGTCCAAGCCCTGCTGATTTTCCATCCTTCCTTTACCAGTGAGCAGGGTGTAAAGCCTCTGGCTAATCAGAATCAGTAATTATTGAACTAGCTATCTGGGAGAAATGAAGACAAGGCCTGGATTTGAAAATGAGGGCCAGCTTGCGGTCCACAACTTCAGTGGATCAGCCATTCAGGGAAACTGGGTGACACACTGGGCCACTATTGGAAATGTAGTACCTGTGTACTACTGAATCCGCGTGCTCCTGAAGGTGGTTGTAGTTGAAACAAGTAGTCAAGAATAAAACGGAGAAAGCTTTCTGCCATCTTGTGTATTTTTATTACTGGGGATAGTGACAGCCCCGGGTACAGTAGTGGCTAACCTCTGTTTAAGCCGTGAATCTTTCTTTATTGTAGTACAAACTTGGGAGAATTCGCCTGTACATCACTAGGGGGCGACAGGATATTACGTTCGACGAACACCATCATGGTGTTTCGCTCTTCGTGATACGTTTTCTGAACGTTCTCAGCACAATCATGTGGAGGAATGGCATGAAGACGGATATTATCCCAGGGTAAATACAGTCGACTGGGAAGTTACATTATGCAATTAATTATTGTCGTAACTTCTAATTATAAAACCTTGATGAAATATGCCAGTATGCTACTGGTAGAACACACTATTTTTCTCAGGATTCAAACAGACACTTTTCATTTGCCATAAGCCACAAAAAACAGATAGATAGATAGATAGATAGATAGATAGATAGATAGATAGATAGATAGATAGATAGATGGATGGATAGATAGATAGATAGATAGATAGAAGGATGGATGGGTGGATAGATAGATAGATAGATAGATAGATAGATAGATAGATAGATAGATAGATAGATAGATAGATAGATAGATAGATGATGGGTGGATGGATGGATAGATAGATAGATAGATAGATAGATAGATAGATAGATAGATAGATAGATAGATAGATAGATAGATAGATAGATAGATAGATAGATATGGTTCCCACCTGTCCTGATTCATGTTCATTCATTCATTATTGCCTGCTTTTCTTCAGCTCCTTGCTAATTCCTTGTGGCTGGTTCCCTTTGTTGCCTTGTGTTGTTGTGCTGGTTCCTTGGAGTGTAGCTTTCCTGAGTACCTCCCTGCCTTTAGTACTGTGGTCCTGGTACTGCCCCAGCCTTGATTTCTGTTTTATCAGTTCTGTTTAGAACCCTCATGGTTCCTTTATTTTCTGGTTAGCCCTTTGCATTAGTTTTGCTAATAAACTCCTTTTGTTGGAGACTCTTTGTGGATGTAAAGATCTATAGGAAACTGATGCCATTTGGAGTCAAACAAGCAGCAACAGCCTCATTTGCATAACAGTACCAATTAAATAATAGTGAACAAATTAAGAAATATATTATCTTCAATTAAATAGAACTAGAGGAACTTCACTCTGCATTAGACTACATAGGTTGCCATACTGTAAGTAACACGTTAAATCAGAAGTGCTATGTTTGTGATGAAGGACATGGGTATTTGCGTTTTGCTATATTTTTGCGCACATATCTGGCTGAAACCTCACACCTCCACAGCTGGCTGACCGCTTGTGTGCATGTTGTCCCATGGATAAATGAATGATTTGTCTTTGACACTTTTAAGGATTTTAGATTTGTAAAATTTATCACTGCAAAGGACAGTTTAACGCTCGATGTAAATTACTTCAGTAATTACGTCAGTCAACTAAGACCTATAGCGAAATGGGCTACCGATCATTTAAAAATGCTGTTCCTGGGTCAATTTGTAACTTCAGATATTCCAGCATTTTATATTCTAAAATGCATAGCGTCTTATATCTGGTGTATGAGCAGAATGCTTCGGTCCTGTAGGTGGCGCTAGGCAGCAATGAAACGCACTCCCAAATCCCACGCAAAAGCAGGAAAGAACTGGGCTGGAGGAGGGGGAAAAAGAGGACGCTTTTCACCACTGTGTGCCAGTCCTTCTCGCTGCAGTCACGCTCTATCCCTCTTTCCCTTTCCGTTTTGCTTGTCAGCCAACGCTGTACCCTCCCTCGATGCGCTCGCTGGCAGCGCTCTCTCTTTGCAGAGGCTGTGCACGCCGTGGGAGGCGTGTTCACCGGCGGCCTGGGAGCCGGCGAGGGTCTCCTTAGTACAGAAAGGATGCAGGAGCAAGGGAAGCAGGGTAATTATTATAAGTCGCAAGATTTACATTTTTATTTTTAGCGGAATTAAATGTACAATCTTACTATCTTGCAGTTTAATTGGAATATATATAGGTTTTTTTTCTTTGGACGTTAAATTCAGGATGGAGTACCGAGAGCAAGAAAATATACAGTATATATAATAAACTGTACAGCATTTTTTAACAGCCTAATTTGGAATTGCCGGCGTGCTGGGGTTTTCGCTAAAGGATTTTTAAAATAGTGTTTTTTTCTACTTGTGTCCGTATTCGAATAACTTTAAATCCATGGAGAAGGCGACGCAGCCCCAGCTTCAGCTGACGATGTCAAAAACCGCCGAAAGTCCAGCCGAGGATATATCCAAGTTGACGGACGACGATTTGCTGAAGTGGAGCAAGGAAGACCTGGTGCGGAGGCTGCGGAAGGCTGAGGACGAGAAGATGAGCCTGATGCTGGACCACAGTAATCTGATACGCGAGGTTAATCGGCGGCTTCAGCAGCACTTGAACGAAATCCGCGGATTAAAGGTGAGGCGTCCTTGCCGGTACCGAGGAAGTTTTGTACTCGGCACACACCTTTACATATATTATTAGTGTAAGCATGTGCATATTCAACGAACATTGGAGATACGCTACTTTATGAGTAACTCTAACAGAGATAATTTTAGTGATGTATTTTTGAAGGAATGCTGAATATGCACTGAAAGTGCCCGTAGTTAAACCATGTAAAACACACACACACACACAATTTTAATATTACATTTAGGCTGTTTTCATGTGAAGAGAGATTAAATATCTAGGACACTAAAGATATTTTTTTTAAATATGAGTTAAATATGTCGGTGATCACACCCTGAATGTGCTCAGATCAATCCGCACATAAACTCTTTTCATATTCATCCTTAAAATGTTACTACGATGTTATGTTGCAACCTTATTCTGATCATATTAAGTGTGTGTGTGTGTGTGGGGGGGGGGGGGGGGGAATCGTATAGCGTAACCATACTTAAGTCGGATGAATCATGTGACCTGGAATGTTACGCTGGGCTTGGCGAGAAATGCTGGTTAAAAAGGAAGAAGATAGTTGGCAGAGAGGCTGAGAATGAGAGTCACTGGTGGCTTGCAGTTGAGACTCTGTAACAAAGGTGATTTAAAGGCGCAGGTCGTGAAATTTAGACCCTGGGCTTATTAGTGGGAGATTTAGTGAGGCTGAGACGAAGTACCCGGGATGTCGCTTAAGCCAGCGAAGCCAAAGCCAATACGGCCGTAACTAATTGGGCAGCCGTGATTCCTCAGCCCGGCGGAGGTCACGACATGGAAAAAAGGAATACATGGCCAAACGGCCAGAGATGGTAGCCTCAATAAAACACCTAAGGACCATCACATGAGGCGTGCATGCACAGCTATGGCCAGTGAAACTCCCAGATACGGTAACTTACAAATAAAAAGGAAGACACACATTGCTGCCGGTCCAGCGAGGGGGGGGGGGGGGGGGGCAGTGGTATAACCAGGATACCACCCAGAGGTGGGCATTCGGCAGTACCCACCGCCCCTGTGAACATGCTGTACTCCCTCCATATTGGTTGGGGTATGTCCCTATTGTCCAAACCCAAATCTATGCCCTTGGCATTTGGATAGGCTGGGTTCACACCGGTGTTTGAATTGTGTCAGAAGTTTTGGAGGGTGGGGGGTGCATCCCCTGAAGGATAACTTGTCAATATGGGAGGTGGGGGTGGGCATCAGTAAAAACGGTGAACTGGGGGAACAATTCTGTTACATCACTGACGATATATTTGGCTCATGGCGGTTTTACTTAAAATTCTTCTGAAGGCAGAATGAAAACTGAATGGTTCAGAGAGATGACCAATCAGATTGTAGAGGAGGTGGGTCAAAGCGACTGGAGGATGCGAGTCCAACCAATCAGATGTCTTGGTCCTGCCTCCTCTAACTACTTGGACCCACCTCATCTGCAATCTGATTGGTTATCTCTCTGAACCAATCATTTTTCGTTCTGTCCTCAGAACATTTCTGCGTAAGTAAAACTTCCACAAGCATATACTTGGTCTGAATTTAGCCTATGTTGAAAATGAATTTTCAGACTTCAGGAGCTGCTGTATAGCCTCTGTATTTATCCTGTGTTCTGTTTCTGCTCTGCTCTACTTCCCTGTCCAAGGATGTGAACCGGAAGCTCCAGGAGGACAACCAAGAGCTGCGGGACCTCTGCTGCTTCCTGGACGATGACAGGCAGAAGGGGAAGAAGGTGTCACGGGAGTGGCAGCGGCTGGGCCGCTACAGCGCCGGCGTCATGCGCAAGGAGGTGGCCTTCTACTTACAGAAGTTAAAGGAGCTGGAGGCGAGGCAGGAGGAGGTGCTGAAGGAGAACCTGGAGCTGAAGGAGCTCTGCCTCCTGTTGGATGAGGAGAAAGGCGGGGTGGGCAGCGCTCTGGTGGGCTGCCGGAACTCAGTCGACAGCCAGGGCAGCCCCTGCCCCATGGTCACACCTGGCTCTGGCGTACCACGGGACCTGGGAGATGGTAGCAGCACATCCAGTGCGGGGAGCACGGACAGCCCCGACCACCTGGTCCACAAGCAGCAGCCGTTGGCGTGCTCTGGGGCAGGGGGCAGCCCAGAGCTCATTCACAAAGTCAGGACTGGGGAGGTGTCCAGTTCCGAGCCTCTAGGGCGGCGCCGGAGCACCAGCCCCGAATACTCTATCCCACTGCTCCCTGCATGCCGACCTCGCTGTGGGTCGGTTTCCACACCTGACCACAAAACCCTGCGGAGGCAAAGTCCTGAGAAGCAGGGCAAGTCCTGTGCAGACCGGCTGGCCCAGAAGCATCTGCTCGGGGTCGGGGCTGGGCCAACCAGCCCGGAGGCTTTCCAGAAGCACAGGGGCAGCATAGGCGGCGGATGCAGCGGCCTGGAGAACAAGCAACAGACCCTGATCTCCACGCCAGAGCACCTACAGAAGGGACGTGCGGTGGGGAGCGGCTGCCCCGAAGTGAGGCTGACCAGCCCCGGCAGGGAGGCGCTGCAGAGGAGACCGGCGGGGGAGGAGTCGTCACCGCACCACCGTGGCCTCTACAATGGCATGAACGGTGGGTGTCACAGAACCGTATGCGTACACACAGCAGGAGCTCTGAGTTTTTTTCCAACATCATTATTGGCAGTGAACTTTGCGTCTATTACGCTCATACGAAGACATTTTAAAGGCAGATTTAAACTGGGGGGATTTGATGGTCAGCGGTTCTAATTCTGCATACCAGCTGTTTAAATAAACAGATGCATTGTTGACAGACATGTGGATTATTTGTACTGGGTGGGGGGCTTGTTGGCAGGAAGAGTTTTTTTGCCTGGGTTCCTGCAGGACTGACATGTTCCAAATTTCAAAGCACAAATTTGAAGGCCTCGATGAAACCCCGTGAAGTTTGCTGGCTCCCAGCATTTAAATAGGGTCAAAGGTTTTTTTTAATGTGTGTGTTTTTTTTAATATGCCACTGTGCTTGGTAAGGAGACCCCCCTCCCCCTCACAGATAAAAAACTGAAAGCAGTTTAGTGTAATAGAGCCACAGAATATTTTACTGGGACCAAATCACTTGCTTTGCATTCTGACACAAGAGGTAACTAACAGCATATCATTTAAAGGTAATTACACTGGGAAGGACTGTAGTGGGTCTTTTAAAGCAACGGGATAAAATGTGGCTTTTTTTTTTGCCTTGAAAGGAATACAAAACATATCAGGAGAATCGTTTATGAAAGACAGACAGCAGTTAAAATGGGTCAGATGCCAAAGGTCGCTTAGCTGATTTCAATCAGCCGTGGCTGATTTTAAGCAGAAAGGTCAGTCGCCCCCAAGGTGGACGTTTTGTCCTGGGTTAAAGACACACCCGCTGTTCATTCGTCTGTCCAACACGCACTAAACTGCCTGCAGCAACCTGTACAGCTCAAGCGCTTAACGATGCTCATTCAATCAAATGGTTCTCCTCTGAGTTTAGGGGTCGTATGTTCACCGTCCACATTTCACTCCTGACCTCCTGTACCTTCCTCATCTTCTGTCCGTTTTTAATGGCAGTGGCCTCTGTTTTTGTAATGGTACACATCTGCCTTGCTGTGTAGGCAGTTGTTGACAGAAAGCAGTATCCTTGTATTTTGGAAAACTTGCGGGGGGGACACAAAAAAAGTAAAAAAAAAACAAAACAGACCACGGCCTATGAGAGAGCTTACAACAATCCAGCGAAAGTCCACAGTTGAAAATTCACATTCAGCCCCACCTATGGTGCACGCTGACCATATCATCATCTAACCATCTCACAGCTGGCTCTCCATAAACCACTGGGGATTATCCTTTAAGAGCCAGGCTTATTTCTGCAGACTTTGTTTTTTTTTTAGCAGTGTACCAAGCAAAGACCACAGTTATTTTAATGAGGATTGCACTGATTTTTTTTTTTAAAAAAAAGGTTTTCTGGTCATTACACAAGATCAGATTGTTCCAGTTTCAGAGAAATCTGTAGTTTGGTCCTGTGACGCACTTAATGTCTTTAGTCGAATGATTCCTATAAGAAAGACTCACATCCTGTCTGTGTGATGCCATGATACTTAATTCCTTGCTTGGTAGAAATCCTGCATAGATACTACTGTGGTACCCCAACGCTTAAGGTACTGTAGCTTAATACGGCTTTCCTGCAAGAACCGGGGGCGTTTGTGCTTTATCCGTCACTATAAGCGAAATAGGACGTAGGAATCCAGTTGAAATTTTAGACAGCTCTGCTGGCTTTGAAGCTCCCGAGGTCTAGTGATGCAGATGATGGAACAGCCCATATTAGCAGCCGGGGAGGCTGGGAAAATTAAGGTGTTTTCAGTCAGCAAATATCTGAGTCAAGACGTCGACTCTGTCTGTGTAAGATTCAGTCCAGTGGTGAAGGTCCACAATGCCCTAAAGGATGACAAATTAACTGATGATTTTATGCTGTGACAGCCAGCACAATCTGATGAGAGACTATAGGTATGACCCTCAATTGACCTTCATAATCAGTTATAGAAGTCTGGAGAGGCAGTTACAGCTGCCCTGAGAATGACCTTCATTGACCTTGAGAATGACAAACTCTGATATTCTGCCTCAGAGCTCAGAGGGCATGAGCCACATCACCGTTAAGAATGATCCTCCACTGTGAAACCTACAAAGGGATGTTTCAGTCACTCTGAGTGATGCTCCTCACCCGTCACACAAGTGCTCGTAAAGAGGGAGCAGGATGTCAGTTTGTAAGTCATGTTGGTTGTAAAAATGAAATGAACCCATTTGCATGAGGATAGCACCCATGAACGGCCATATCTGTGCATATTCTGGATTTTTCTCTTTTCCCCTGGCTGGGACAGTAATGTTCAGTTTAGCCTCTTTGCACTCATTTCATTGGGAGACTGAGAACTCCTCATCTGCAGAGAATTAATGGCAGCAGGCTGCAATGCAATCGTTCCTCCTCCTGAAGGAGAGAATGCGATGATACGGCAAAAAAAATAAAAATACAGCAAGGTAAAAGGCTGGCATTCAGGAAGCCGAGAAAGCCAGGGTGATCTCCAGGACGATGGCAGCTGTACAACCAACGCAGCAGGTCTGGCTGTCAGATTAGTATCGATCTTCATCCTGTGGTGTAACCCTGATATACATGCATTTGGGCTCTTTATTAATTTGTTGTTTAAACAGGTGGGTATTGATTTCTGAGTTGAGTTCGCAGATGAATGTTAAGTTACCTCTGGTGTTACATACAGTATGAAACACAGTTCCATGTTCATTCATTCATTCATTCATTCATTCATTCAATGACATTCATTCATTAATTGTTATTCACCCTTCATTCCTCTGTTGTCATTCATCCATCAATCATTCATTGACATTCATTCGTTCATTGACATTCATTCCTTCATTGTCATTCATCATTTATTCGTTGTCATTCATCCATCATTCACTCGTTGTCCTCACCATTTGTTCAATATTCATCAGATTGTTAGCAGCATAATGGCAAATAGACAATATGTTTTGCGGAGTGACTGCCGTCACGTGACTGTGTATATCTGGGGGTGGGGCTTGTGCCAGTAACCTCTGTCTGGGGGGGGAATGGGAATCAGAAGTGCATCTGTGTGCCAACAGGGCTGTGTTACGCCCAGGCAGGCTATAAAAAGTGTACTGCTGGATAATGTTACATAGTCTGTCTGCAGGCTCAGCTCCCCTGACTGCATGGGGTGTTGGATACGCATCCCTCATTCTGCTGGGGTCCCAGCTTCACTGAAGGGGGTGTGGCCTTCCCCCTGACAGCTACCAATCAAATGTATGCGGGCCAGGGTGTTCCTGTGGCCTGATCCTCATGCCTGCCATAGGCTACTGCTGTCATTTACATATTCTCACATTTGCATATTCTGTTACTGTCCAACTATAGAATGTTATAGAAAATATTAAGCAAGAAAGTCGTGGTGGTCTGGTACTGGTTTTGAAGTCTGGGTGCCTGAGGTAATTAGAGATTATTTTCTCTGTGACGTACGCATCCCATCTGTTTTAATGTGTAATTATAGCCTCTTGTAATTTATTATCAAAGCCAAAGCTGCCCTTATAACAATGAAACATGTTTCCAGACCCAGTTGAGTGAACCTGGGCCAAGGTGTGTAAGTTGTAGACCTGTTGTTTTGCAAATTACAGTGTATTGGACTGGAAATAATAACGGAGCTGACAACGGTGATAGATCACCCGAAATGTGGCATGAAATTCTCTCAGCTGGGCTCGCAGAAGCCATGCTATTGCATATTACTTTTGGCAGGTTTTTATTGCTAAGCAACAGAGGGCACTCATTTTTTACTCTGCTTGCTGTTTTGTGTTTATGTGTGTAAATGGATGCTGCAATTTGCTTTCTTTTTGCCCGTATTTTTTTTCTTTGCTAGCGCCTCTTGCAGGGTGCGTGTAGTGGCACAGTGGGTAGCGCCGTTAGCATCGTTCCTCTTTGGTGAGAGTTTGATTCCCGCCCCTAGATGTCCGTATGTTCCCCCAGGAACTTTCCGGCAGTCCAAAAACATTACATTAGTTTGTCTGGAGATAAGCAATATTTACACAAACTTTCAGGCAGCCTAAAGGGCATCAGGCCTAGAACTGAATAATGGCACTATGGGGCTGAATGATAAGACATCTATGGGCCGGTATTGATACAGACCTTATCAAGCTGCCTGGCTCCCTGCCCTGCTATGGAGTGTCCCAGCACCACACTGATCTCAATAGCAAAGCAAAAAATAAACACAGAGAAAGCTTTGCTTCACCAAGGCGGCAGCATGGGGGCTGAGTCAGAGCCCCTGCCCGGGGCTGGTTTACCTGTCTGAGCCCTGACTCGTCGTACTGCCCGCTGCACAGCGAGCTGTCATGGCTCCACAGATGCAGGAGGACATGCTGGATATACTCTGGAGATGCCAGGATTTTTCAGGCCTGTGTAGGATCTGGTGGGGTGTGGGGGGGGGGGGGGGTAGAAGAGCGACGTGGAGGGAGAAGTGTGGAGTGATAGAGGAAGTGTAGAAGAACATCAGTCGGAAGAGGAAACGAGAACTGGCAGAGGGAGGGTATTAATCTGCAGACGGAGGGCCAGGCACATGCACGGGTCTGACGAGCGGCTCGCGATGCAGCAGACGCGGCAAGGGCTGCGGATGTGGCAGCGTGGAGCGATGGAGCGCCGCCAAGCCAGCCGGGCACGTGCCAGGCAATGAGTCAATCAGCTGGCAGACGTTACGCAACGCTGGCATGGCCTCAGCAATCGAATAATTATGCTAAATCTGGGGGGAACTGACACCTTCCGTGACCATTTAAGAAGAGCAATCGCGCTGATTCAGCTTCCTCTCAGAAACCATGGACCTGATTGGTTCATTGCTGATGATGTCACAGTCCTCCTAGTATGCAAATCGATCACTATGGATGACAGAGTGTAGCTTCAAGACAGCTAGATTCCACTATTAAGACACTGTTCAAGTAATAGTACAATGGATTCCTATCTTTACACTTTGGAGTCTAAGAGTCCAATTATCCCTAACAACACGTTCTTAATAAGTCTTAACAAGCAATTAGTCACACTCTGAGTCAATAATTGAAAAAAAAAGTATTTTTCAATTTTACTACTGCTTTTGACAGCTAGTTTGCGGGTGCCACATATCACTGGTGGCAATGAAAATTTTAAGTACATTGAGGCTGAGCAGAAATGAAGGTCATCCAGTTCTCAGTGGGGGGCGGGGGGTGTTTAAGAGGTAGGTCTACGTGGCTTTATGGATTAAGGGCTAAAACTGGGCCCTAAAGCAGCAGAGAAAGGATGGTGTTGGACCTGTCATGTCCACACTGGCCGGTCAGTGGACTGGAGGTCCTTCACCCACAGTGGTTGTTGTCATTGACAGTGTCCTGCCTGCGCTTTGACGAGTACGTCTGCGTTTGCTCTCTGCAGGCGCTGTGGGACAAGTGATTATACAGGAGCTTGTTTTTACTGCTTTCAGATTTCACTTGTGCCGCATTTGTCCTCCCCGCTGTTTCAGTTATGAAGACTATTTCAGACAAAAATAAATAGAAAGCAATGCAGCATTAAGAAGAATCAGAAATAAATCATGTTCGTTCCTCGCGGTTGTTGTTTTGGCTGATGTCACGGCCCTCAGGATGAAGGACAGCAAAAGTCTCAAAGCAAAGGGAAAGACCATTAAGCATTAATGCGCTAGTGCCTTGGGTGAAGGTGCGGAATTCTGGGATACTGGAGGACTGAAGCAAGTTGGAGATGAAGACCTGCTGCCAATGGGCACCTTTTCCCATTGTGTCTTTACTGCTGCTGTTAGCAATGATTAGTCTCCATCTCCGATGGCTGCTGCAGGCCACTTGTAGAGCCAGCCCATGAAATAGGCCAGCAGCTGCTTGTCTGGTTCCAATTAGCATTACTCTTTGAAGCCCCCCCACCATTATTTATAGTGAGGAATAATTTGCATATTAATCGGCGTCTTCGCCTCTTATGAACTGAACACAAGCCTGGTCGCCATCAGCTGTCAGTGCATAACCTTGACACGCGACTCGGAAGGGAAGATGTGGTAGTAGGAGCTAGAGCCCAGACTCATAATGGAACAATTGTGCATGGGTCCACTTGTTTTTTGTAATTCTAGAACTAGTTTTGTTACAACAGTATTGTTTGTTTTGTGCTTTAAGCCGAGGCATTGCAGCTCTGTGGGCCCCAGCATGAGAAGAAATCCATATTTTAGTCCCTAGGTGGTCCTGCAGGGTCATCAGATGTCCACTGCCGTGCCATACATCAGGCAGTCCAGAATGTGCGCTTTGACTCGGCACCCTACTACTTTGAATCGGCACCATGGTGCTCTGACTCGTTGCCCCCTGTGCTTTGATTCTGCACCCTGATACCTGGTACATTGACTCGGCACTCCGGTGCTTTGACTTGGTGCCCCATTGCTTTCACCATGATGCTTTGAGTCTTCACTCCGGTGCTTTGACTTGGTGCCCCATTGCTTTCACCATGATGCTTTGAGTCTTCACTCTGGTGCTTTGACTCAGCATGCAGCGTTTCCTGTTAGGGAAGCTTTCCTCTTCGCCCAATCCACGGATGCTGGGTTGGGCAGATGCCCCTGTCGCATGCTTGTGGGGCAGCTATGAGGGGCTGTCAGGGCATCTGTCACATACAGGAGTACGACGCAAGTAGGCTTCATGGAGGTCCAGACGGTGCTCGATCATTAGAGAGACCTAGAGGTCTCGGGGGTCACCTTTAGGAGACCTACCCAGGTCTCCAGTGCTTTACACCAGAGGGCTGCCTATATGAAAGAGCAGCACCTCAGTGAAATTCATTTATATTGCTGTAACATTTGAATGCTGGAAGAGGCATTTTTATACTGGATGTCATCCTAGATGAGTTCCGCTTAATCGCTCAACCACAACAGCCAACCGATGTGGCTAGCGGTGAAAGCCTTTGGTCAGATACCGTGGGCATGACTGCTTCTCCATCCCTATTGGACCGCCATTCTGGTCACATGACTGTGGCGAGACCCTGCCAGGCCCTTGCATCTCCAGCAGGACAACAGACAGCTAGTGCCCAGCCGCGATGCCAGGCACGTCAGGTGATGCACGCATCATTTTGAGGGAGATAAGTATGACTGGCACTTTATACGATGCTAAATAATGAATCCCTGAGTGTCGTTACGCAAATCATTATCTGCCCTTAGGAGAGAAACCAGCAAGCTGTGCACCTCAGTGAGAGAGGATAATGTATCCTACATGTTTCCCTAGGTCCCATGGCCTGTCAGCAAAGGGACCTTATTCACCATGTCCATGTAGCATATTAGCACCAGTGCTGTCACAGATTCGCCTGGGTGTCCAAGACTAACCCCACAATGTTAGGACAGCATTGAATTACTGACAGAATAGGAAGTGGTTCAGCAAATCAGGACAGAACACACGAAATGCACAACAAGTCACATGAATGCAGTGTAAATTATGACTAATCGATAATAAGAATTCATGCTAGCAAAGCTTATGAGTGCTTATGCTATTACCTCATTGCAAAATAAACCCTGAAACCCACGCAGGCCTATTTTCTCCATTTAGGAGTCTCTGTTTTATTACCCATAATGCCTTGCCAGTGTCACTGTGGTGAAACAGACAAAAAATGCCACTCTAAGCATGTATTTTTGCCGAGTGATGTTGTCCTTTTTTTGCTTCGTGGTAAATAATTAATGTTGCATGCTGAAAATTATCTAAGGAGTGTGATGCAAAATTAAAAGGTATCGATTTTTTTTGTCCCACTGCAGCCTTATGAAATACGCAGGTGAGGAGGGAAAAAAAAACACGTTTTTATAATAAATTTCATGAATTACAAAGCAGGAAGTGAGGCCATTTTAACCTTTCAAAAATCATAAATTGGGAAGTAACAACTAAGCCTTGGTCAGATCAAAGTCAAGTCAAAGTAAAAGCTTTACTGTCATTCGGACCGTACAATTCGAGGGTGCAGATAATCTGCTTTGCAGTTTCGCTTAGAAAGTCTGAACTCTAAGCTCCTGTAAATGACTGAGAACGTCTGAGAACCGGGACAGAGCTGAATGATGTTCCCCTATTCCCCTAATTCTTTAACAAGAGCATTGTCACCGAGACCTGTTGAGTAGTCATGGCAACTGACACTTGATAACAGTGATTTTACAGACTGTCAGAATACCTGAGCATGTAGCTGACGCGAGCTTGGGGGTGGATTTGTATTAAAGAAAGAGGAAGAAACCTTTTGATCCGCGTCTTGCTTTGGAAAGCAACAGATACCAAA
Organism: Brienomyrus brachyistius; assembly: GCF_023856365.1. Lineage (NCBI taxonomy): Eukaryota > Metazoa > Chordata > Actinopteri > Osteoglossiformes > Mormyridae > Brienomyrus > Brienomyrus brachyistius. The sequence goes on along the minus strand of NC_064535.1, from coordinate 8,301,534 downwards.
CATGCTAATTAATCTGCCTTCAACAAAAACAATGTGGATTGACATCCACGAAAGCAGGCATCTATAATAAAGCTGAGATCCTGTGCGCAAGTGGGCAGTAGTTTCTCCCGGCGTCCCTGTGCTTCTGCAGAACGAGAGCTACTGGTCTGCATTAACCCTAATGGGGAGAAAATGGAACCAGGCAAATGTTGCAGGCGGGCATTTTACATCGCATGACAGGCCAGGCAGTGGAGGCCTGTTCCTATGTAGGCCAATGACAAGGCAGCAGGAATGGAGAAGCACGCAAGTTGTTTTTATACGAAATATCAGCACGATTTCAATTCATTTAAATGAATTATAACTATGCACTAAGCTGTAGTGTCTGGTATTCCTAAAAAGGGATAGAAGGATATTCAAGTACAATGATGGTGAATGTCAAGAAAATACACGGGCATCTTTTGTTAAGTCTTTTTTTAACGGCTTATCTTAATATTGCACATCGTAAAGGATTAGTTTCTGAGTGGAAAAGCCCACATAAGGTTTTATATTTAATTTTATCATTGCTGACATGTCACTGTGAAAACAGATAACATTAAATCAGATGTTTTTCTGACAGATAGTGTTTAGTGTTGGATTTATGTTTTGTTTTCTTTGTCCATTGCTATCGGTATCCAAGACATGACACATAACCAGTGAATTTATCATTTGCAATCACTATATTATAGCTAACTTTTGAAATGTACTGCACCACAGGCTGGGAACCATGAAGGGATTAACTGGCACTTCTGGATAAATTTTGAGCTGTGACTCTAGGTCTCACTGTCGAAATTTCTGCCCAAAGTAGGATAAGTTATCTGGCATTTTTTTTAGTTTCTGCTATATTTACTGAAGGGTTTACTGTTATGGTGAAATTTCATCAATAGCTCCGTGCAAAACATTCTCCTGTATGAATCTCATTTGCTCTACAAAGACGTCAGAGACGTCAAAGTCATAGTTGTAGTATTAAACCCATCAAGGAGCATAACTGAGGGTCCTGATATGAAACATGACCTCATAATATTTGGATATTGATGCTTCAGACTGTAATAGTAATACAGGTCCTTGCAGTACGGCTTTCTATGGCTCCACAATAGAAAAGGGGCATTAAACTGAAGGCGCTCTACCCAAGGCGTTGTAGTCAGATGCCATTAGAGTACATAAAGCAGGGGTATCCAATCTGATCTGCAAAGGGCCGGTGTGTATGCAGGTTTTTGGGGTAACCTGTAGGTCAGCTGTCCAAACCCAGGTGTGAGGACTCTTCAGCCAATCAGTCCTCTAATTAGTAATCTAATTAGGGAGTTGCAGCAAAAACCCACACACACAACGGCCCTTTGCGGATAAGATCGGACACCCCTGACATAAAGTGTGCAGACAGCTCTTTTACACTAGTCTTCAAAGTTAAATCCTGTGCTCTTTAAACCTACTTCCAAAGTCATGGATCAGCTGCGTTGCAGACTCAGAAGGAGTCGTTGCCGATGTTAGCAGGTCAGTGCAGGTGCAGGTCCCGCTTTGAGGTCTTAAGATGTGACGCTATGAATCATTCATGACCCAATATGTGTCCATTACAGGAGAATAATTGCACAAAAAAGATGAGCCCCATGTGAAAGAGGCAGATGTTCTTTCTAAGCTTGAAGCCGAAACTACTGCTCATGTAACATTCCTGGTCTTTCTGTGTAGCGCAGAAGAACAAAAACCTGATTCCTCTAAAGTGTGTGTGTGTGTGTGTGTGTGTGTGTGTCAGTGTGTTTGTGCATATCATTTCAGGTTGGTGTTAACAGAAGACTCCTTTTAACACCACGTAAACACATTGAATCACACCTCCAATTGCAGGTGATCCTCTATTGCTAGACAGTGTGAAACCAGCGGTGTGTGTGCTGGGGGGTGGTGGGGGGGGCATGAGAAGCAGACAGGAAAGCCAGACACTTAAATCTAGCTTAGCAGGCTGTCACCGTGGCGACCGCAGCCTCAGAGAATGGCTGTGACTGACGCTGAGACCAGGTCTTGACCCTCCCCGATCCCATGTTAGCCAGTCCGTCTATAGCTAATGTTGGCTTGCTGCAGAAAATGACTGCTTGGGTACTCGCAGAATAGACTTTTGAGAGAGACAGGCTCATTCCATTGCTCTGACACAGCAGTGATACATATTGTATGAGTAATAGAGGAATTGTATACCCTTTGATCTTTCCTGAGGCCTCAGGTTCACAGCTGAAACAACACAGAAGTCTTTCAAAATATTATTATTATTATTTAATTACTTGTCTTCCTGTTGGCTCAGCTTTTACGGGTCTTTGTCCACTGCCTCTTTGTCTCTAGCCTTCATGCTCTGAATAGGACTTTCTGCTGACTATCTACTTGTTGCCTCCTCATCAAGCTCTTGAGAACATCATCCTGTGTTTGTTCTGCAGTTCTGATGTCGGCTGGCTGTTGCACCAACACCTGTCGAAGTGTGAAGCTCTGGGACAGGTAGGAACTTCACAAACCTTCAAAGGAAGCACTCTTTCATGCTCTCGTTAAAACACATTTATGCCCGTACCTCTATGAAAGGTCACCGACGAAGGTACCTATCATGATTTCCCTTACAGTTTTGACGGATCTTGACTTTCGCTGAGACTGGGTCCTTCTGTAGGCCCGAGAGGTGGTTACCTCCTGGCCCAGCAGAGACGGGTGGTGCTCTCCATTCTCCATTCAACAAGCTGCAGTTGCCCTTGGATGCAAACCCTTCCCCAGAAAGAACCACCCCTCATGAGAGGCAACCCCACACGACATCATAAGTCGCCCTCGATCATCCATGTGTCCTTGTACTTTCTGCTTTATACGTTGTGTCTCTACACATTAAAAGCCTGCCATGAGCATTCTGTGGGATAGACTTGGGTATAGACCTACCTCCTTGGAGAATAAAGCATATAACAAAGCAAGAGGCAAACATTTTGCCCTTGTTGTTTACAGCATTTACTCTACAGGATGACTTGAACCCATATCTGTTGAACTTCAGAGCTGGGTCCATAGGCGTTCATCAGTCCTAAGAGGGTTTGGGGACTGAGGTAAAGCCTTTGCTATCTTCTCTCCCAAACACTACCTGCTCCTCTCAACTGCATGTGAACTTTCATGTCCCATACTGGTGTTACGTACAAAACATCACAAACATCTAGATGCTGCCCCTCTACCATACCCAGCCGCTACTTACTAAATTTTCTGTGATTTTTTTTTTTTATTATTGTTGACGGAAATAACTATATAAAACAAAGTAAAACAAAACTTTATGTTTTTAAGAGATGTAAAGAGTAGTTTAACAGTTTAGTTTTCTATATATATAACTACTATTATTATTATTATTTTTGATGTACTGATAATATTATTATGATAATTATTATACCCAGAGATGAATGTATAAGATAATAAAGTGTCTTTTTTTCTATAAAATGTTTGAAAGGTGCTTTTCACACAGAGTCACAATATATGGCTTTCATTGCCTCTCCTAAAACACATTCACACACATGTACACAGGCTTACGCAAATGAAAATGCTTTGAAAGAAAAACATGCAAGACCATAGTGCAGCCACTAATCCAGTGTTGCCCAGCCCAGTCCTCAGGGAACCCCGGACAGTCCACGTTTTTGCTTCCTCTCAGCTCCCAGCACACCTGCACCAGGTATTCGGTGTTCCTGATTGGCTGGGAGCTGTGACGGAGCAGAAACGTGGACTGTCCGGGGTTCCCCCGAGGACTGGGTTCGGAAACACTTCGCTAATCTATGTCAAAATGTGTGCTGGCTATCAGGAAAGAGCGGGCCTCCGCTGTGAAGAGCTGTGTATGCAGCCTCTGCCCCAGTGCATTGACCTTTAAAGACGCGAGGAGGGCGGTAGGGCTTCAGAGGACCGTGTTTACATACCTGGCTGGGGTTTGAAGCGCCAAAGCAGATTCCCTTCAGTGAGCATGAGTCATTTGGCCCTGGACACCTCACCGATATGGTGCTAGTACAGAAATTTTTAATACTCACCGTTTGTTATAGGATCCAAAAAATAATCATGCTTGTGAAACAATGATTTTGAGAAATTGTGAATATTGGCCTGAACACAGCTGTGTGTTTGAAACAGTTCAGCTATAGATTTGGTCAGGGCAGGGTTGGAGCATCTTTCAGACGATGGTAGGTTAGCATTGGAGCATCTTTCAGACCATAGGGTAGGTTAGCATTGGAGCATCTTTCAGACCATAGGGTAGGTTAGCATTGGAGCATCTTTCAGACCATAGGGTAGGTTAGCATTGGAGCATCTTTCAGACCATAGGGTAGGTTAGCATTGGAGCATCTTTCAGACCACAGGGTAGGTTAGCATTTGAGCATCTTTCAGACCATAGGGTAGGTTAGCATTGGAGCATCTTTCAGACCATAGGGTAGGTTAGCATTGGAGCATCTTTCAGACCACAGGGTAGGTTAGCATTGGAGCATCTTTCAGACCACAGGGTAGGTTAGCATTGGAGCATCTTTCAGACCACAGGGTAGGTTAGCATTGGAGCATCTTTCAGACCACAGGGTAGGTTAGCATTGGAGCATCTTTCAGACCATAGGGTAGGTTAGCATTGGAGCATCTTTCAGACCACAGGGTAGGTTAGCATTGGAGCTTTTTTCCATCCATAGGGTAGGTTAACAAAGCAATGTGGCTGATCTTCATGTCTCGGTCTGAAATGGCTGCCCTTTGTTGAGTTTGTACTTCTCCATCAACAAACAGTCCTCTAACCTTTAATTGACAGCAGTTAATATTTTTATTTATAAATACTGAAGCTGAAGGATTCTACGTGGCGTTCCAGGATTCACGGGAGTAATAAAGCACAGCGATCTTTTAGAAGCAGCACACAAACTACAGCTCCACCATGTCAGAAAGCAAAACATTGGAGGCATTCATGGTGCTCTGTTAAACCAAATATCCCTACACAGGTGTGTAGTTATGGAATGATCCAACTGACATAATGATGCAAAGTTACAGGAAGTCAAAAACTGGTTGAATTATCTGGCTAAGAAATCTAGAGCAGGATCATTTGCACTCCCTTCCATATTGATTACCCTTCATTTGTCTGACAGCGGTGTGAATGTTCCCTCTTGAGTAAAACTGAAAAAAGTGTATTAAAAATCATGTGACGTCAAAAATAAAGAACATCATTCTAGTTCTAGTGCAGTGAGTCTTATTTAACATATTTTCATGCCAGGCCCTTCAACAGATGTTGAAGCATTTCAAACAGAATGCAGAAGGTCCCCGAAAACATGCAGGACATTTCCCATTGAACAAAAGGGAACGCTTTCATTTCTGCCGCCCCATGTGAAATTTCTGTGCTCTAGTCAGACTCGAGGATCCATCTTGAGTTTTGGCCTGCATCAATAGAATCGAACGTTTTTGGATTGTATTTAAGGATCCCAATCCGGGACGGGTTAGGACTGTAATCACTGGCATTCATCGCAGCCAGCAGAGACGAATAAGTGAGCTTTCCGGTTCGGTCTGGTCCTCGTGAGGCAGCTGCTCCATCATGTGGCGTTTAATGCCGGCAACTCTATTTCTGGTCATGCCTCTGTCGCAGTGTTTCGCTCTTTCTCTGACATTTCCGTTTTAATACGCTCCCCAAATGACAGATTTTCACATCTTGGCCAGATTAAGAGTGGGAACAAAAAAAAAGAACAAACTCACAGTGGCGGGAGAGAGTGCCCTTTTGCCTGCCGCTGTGATTAGGGTCGCGGCGTATCTGCGCTCCTTACCGCGATTGCTTTGTGCGTCTGCCGTCCTCCGGAGGCCAGCGGCAAATTCATTGGCTCACAGGTCAGCAGAGACTAAGATAAAAGGCCCAATAACCCCTTCTTCATTAGCTGTTCGTTTAAATATTACTCCTCCAGGAAAACTGGCACACCGTTTAAAAAAGCGAACGCTGTAATTACTATGCTGAGAAGATGATGGAGATATGGCATGATGGCGCTTTCCTCTGGACGCCTTTCAGATTGCCGTCCGACACTCGAACGTCTCTTTGCAGGAGGAATCAGAGAGAAGCTGTGAATAGGCGAACATTTAAACCAGGGATGCATAGTGAGGTTATGGCCTATCATGTGCCCATCCAAAATACACGTACAAGGATGGTTCTGTGTATAGCATTCTTGCTTCGCAGCTGTACGGTTTGGAGTTTGAATCTCCATTCCTTGTGTGTGGAGCTTGCATGTTCTCTCAAGAGGCTAGGCTAATTGGTTGATAGTGTGTGTGTGTGGATTATGTTTATATTACATTGTGGGGACCAAATATTTTGACGTTTTGACTCTTTCCCAGCTCCACACAAAGATCTGTGAATGCAATCAATAAACTAAAAATGCAACAAGTCTCGTATTTTGTTTGGTTACTTATGGTTAAGGTTACGGCTGGGTAGGGTTAAGGTCGTCATGTTGGGATTAGAGTTTTCCCCATAGAAATGAATGGAGAGTCCCCAAAAAGATATAATTACAGACCTGTGTGTGTGTCTGTGTATGCTCTGCGATGGACTGGCATCCCTTTCTGGGTATCCCCAGCCCTGTGCCCTATGCTGCTTGACATAGGCTCTAGGTATTTCCATGAGCCTGACTTGGATAAAAGATGGAGGTGAATTTCAACACGTTTTCTTTATTCTTAATATCAGTTTATATAAGCCACTGAAATCAGCCAACTATTAAAGGACGTTGCACCGGTGCAAGATTCCACGAGTAAGTTGTGGAATCTTCTTGTGAAATCTTCTTGTAGAATCAACTAAAAGGTTGGAATCTTCATGTAGAATCTTCTACGCAAAGATGTGCAAGAAAGCACCCAAAAACGAGGTCACAGCACATGCACAAAATAACACCCCCTCCCCCACACACCCCCTGCCCCTAATGCTGCAGGGCTGCACCTATTGGAAGCACTGAGCCCAATCGAGGCCTTTCGCTCTCTCTCTCTCAGACCTTCTTTCCCGCTCAGGCCATTTGTACATTGAACACGTTGCATGTTTTCATGTTCTCCCAGCATTCACATAGATGATCCAGCGAGAGATGCCTTTCACACGTTGTTTGACCTGAGGTGTGTTTCACAGGTTTACAAGCTAAAGGACGCCGCCCACTGGTGGCTCTGAGGGGTTGGGTATCTTCCCGGAGATGCGACAGTGTGAATAAAAGTGCATAGGAGAGACGTGCACTCCTGCTGACGTAGGCCAAGGATACAGGCCATAGTCCTCTTGCCATCTGTTGCCTCCCTCCCCTCTACGAGGGACGATCCTGAATCACACACATTGAAACCACAACTTGAGCTTCTTTGCTTTTTGTTGTGAACATCGCCCCCCCGTCACACCTGCCACCTCTGAAGCCTTCGTCACATCACTACAGTCAGCTAGCGGAAGCACCAAGCCAGCAGGCCAAGTCTACTTTGGCCCAGATGTACCTTTGCCAGCAATCTGACTGCAGCCAGGCCCCAGGCGCCGGTCGCGCGCCAACCTGAGAGCGTATGCAGCCTCAGCTCGCATAGACGGGAGCCCAGCTTCAGTCCCTCTCATGTCTCGCTGCTCTCCACAGAAAAAGCTGTTCAAGAAGACTAACACTTTATTGATCCCCATGAGGAAGTACTCTTTTCTCCTCCCCCATCCTGCTCTACACAAGACAAGAGCTTGGGGGTCACAAGAGCTTGGGGGTCACAGCGAAAGGCATCCATCCATCCATCCATCCATCCATCCTTTCATTTTTCATGATTACTTAGCCGTTGCAAGATTAGAATGATTATTTCCAAAATTACACACACTGAGGCCTCCAAACCTGTGGTGGTGTAATGTAAAGGCTGGGTCAGCTCTACCTTTTCAGGGACCCTAGGCAAAGCTTTGCTTGGGACCCCCCCACAAAGGTAACTGATGATCATTTCACTTTCTCCACGACGCAGGTAATTTGGAGGCCCGGAGCAGCTGCCTGTAGTTAGAGTCGGCCCTCAGTGTGCAAAGGAAATCAATAATTCAGCCAATGGGAACTGGGTTAAATCAATCAGCGATTGGCAAGGCATCCATTATGGGTCCCCCAGCCTCATTGCTGACTCTTTGCAGATATAAACCATATCACGTATCTCAATGTCAAGCCACAGTAGTGGAGACCTACTACAGTGTTGTATAACCATCCCCAAACCACCAGCAGCTCCATGACCAAGCCACAAAACACTTTTTTCTTTAAACAATTCACATCATCTGCTTCGCTGCCGTAAATCTCATGTCTGTTGCTTCCATGCATTTTTGATGCGACACCCATTTAACTAGATTTAAACATTTACGAGCTTGTCGGATTCCCCCGTGTCTTTGAAAAGGGTGTCGATTTCACCTTGGCGACCGCAGGCAAAAATGAGACTGTGGCAGGCCTCGAAGGAGACTACTTCTCACCTACTGTCCTCTTACTCCGGTTATCTGAGCCGACGTGTGCTTCCAAAAAGCCTTTCAGCAAGGGGCTACACCGTTGGGCCAGAGCAAATTCTGTAGCCTTACTCTGAGCAGGTAATCGGAGGTGGAGAAGCTAAACACCCTTTTAGCTGCCCTTGACTCTTTGTATCTGAACTTGTGCTCAGGTACCTGCAGTTGTACGTGTAGGAATGTAAGGCTTCCTTATCACTCACAGGGGCAGTAGGGTCAGGATGTTACTCTGACATCATCTCTGTGTGGAAAATACCTCCCAAATACCTGCACTCCACTTCACCTGCACTTGCACCTGCCTAGACACTGTGGGCATACCTTACTGTGCATGAGAAACTGCTTCTCTAAAACAACTACCCCAGTCTCTAAATGAATGGGTGTAATATGGCCGCACGACTCGCCGTGAGCGTAGTGTAATATATACTGTGTTTTTTAGGTAATGCACTGCCCATGATTTGTCTTCACATGAGAAATTGCCCAGATTATGCAGCACAGAAACACTGTTTACCTCCCTGTGGACCAGAGTACAAGCTGAGCTTTTTTTGGGGGGTGGCAGGGTGGAGCTGAGGACAGCCGGAATAACAGAACCCCTCCAGCACACACACATGCGTACACACCAGAGTCGGCAGCAGGACAAATGCGACAGCCGGGCCCATGATTTTCACGGGGGGGGGGGGAATTCAACTTGTCGACTGCTCACCACAGAAAGCAGTCATCAGTCACTATATGCCTTAACCATTTTTTTTATTCAAGTGTTTATTTTATGGGGGGCCATAGGCATTCATTTGGAGCTAGGACCCCTCCCCGGATGCGGAAACAAGGGCACACAAGGGCGACATGTGCTCCACCTCATTCTCCCTGATCTAACGGGGTGGGGTTTCTTCGTACTTTGACACAGAAGCCCTGGTGAGAAACCTGATTAGACAGTTTCATAAACTTCCCCGTTTCCATTTTGTCTGATGCAATCAGAGGCTGAGCGACCAAGAAGAAACAGAGAATATATCGTTTATATACGATGAACCCACCAACCTTCTGCAGCCACAGGCTGTGGGTCGGTACTGGGGATTGGGAAACCCCCAATCAGACAAGCTCAGGACTACTCCGTCCCATTTGGAGGGCTCAGTAGTGGCTCTCTGGGTCATGCCGCTTGCCAATTATAGCCATGTTAATTGGTTCCTGTGCTTGGTCGCAGGTGATGAATTGGTCACAATTACACAATCCCCTGTCGGGTGAACTGAGGCGTCCCGACACAGCGCCTACAGGGAGCTGACAGGTCAGCTTCATTAGATCTCCCTGTCACACGGTGGAGGACATATTGATCAATAGCACCCTTACGGCAAACCGAGGGCCCACTAATCGTCTCTGGGAAGCTTGTGTCGTGTAGAGAGGAGAAGGTGCTTCTGCTGCAGCCAGGTAGCCTTTGATGCCTAAGTTGTAAATGGAAAACCTGTTTCCAAAGCTCTGGGAACAGACGAGGTGAAATGTGTTTTGAGTAGGGGGGAGTTCCGGCTGCCACAGCGGCGACGTGCAGGAGCGCCCAGAGGAGATCAATATGTCGCGGTGCATAAAAGGTGGGGAACCACTGGTATAGAGTGAGTTTTACTTATGGGGGTACTAACATGGCTGCCTCATGCATCACTCTGGGATAGGCTCCCGACCCCCTGCAACCATGAGCAAAATAGCCGGTTACAGAAAATGGATGGATGGATGGATGGATGGTACTAATATAGATGGCACTTAATATTGTTAGAGGCACACTTATGAAGCCACTGTATCCTCAACCACATTTTTGACTCTCTCTCCCAATTACTGCATTTACATTGCAGTCCTACTATTTTAATCAAAGTTAAAAAAATTTACCAATTTATACAGCAGAAGATAAAACCAGGCATTAGAACAAAGCCCTTAGCAGACCACAGCTGCTTCCTGAATCTTCCAGGACGCTTTCCTCCAGAGGTTAGCATTTAGCGTGATGGAACATAGTCGGCTCAGCAGCCAGTTTCTGCGGTTAGCTAGATGCTACAAAGCCGCTTTAAAAAACATCGTTCCCTGTTTAACGGAGAGCTGCGCTGCTCACCGCGGGGTTTCGTCGCTATTAAAAGGCACGTCCGCCTTCATAAGTAACATATATGCGGACGCTGCTCTAAACATGCAGATACACAGCGAAGCGTTTCTCGCAGATAAGCAGCACGGAATTTTCACGGATAATCACGATGCCACCCCCAGGGGTGATCTTTTTCTGTCCTTCCTGTGAGACCCGCATTTATCATTTGGCAGAAGAAGGCCGTATTCTACAAATGGTACACCCCCCCCCCCACACCCGCAAATCCTCCCCCATTGTAAAATACAAAAGGAGATTCCGCCCTCCAGATCTCCACTGATAATCTCCATGAGGTTGCTCGACATCCAGCTAAACATGTACAGTAGTGTGGGCGATAAATACAAGCCACCCACTTCTTTTTCTGGATTTTTCTCTGCTCCCTTCCTCCCTTCCACTAGCGTGGAATCAAAAATTGCGTACACATTGCCCCCCCCCCACCCCCCCGTCTCAGCGCCGTCCAAAAAAAGGATCCTTCCTGAATCCTGAAAGTGGGCCAGGAGAAGCGCTATCATAAAATGTACATGCCCCCACCCCTCCCCCCAGCCCTGTCACCAAATCATATCATCATCCCCGGGGGAGGCATGGTGCCGCAGGCTGGGCGAATCGGGTCAGCGCGTGGGCCCCACCTCGCGTCACACGGATGCTGAAACCAGAAAAAAACAGCAGGGGAAGCCGAGAGAGTCCATTATGACATCACTCCCCTGCCCCCCCCCCCCCACCAGTCAGAGTGCCGGCATGCTGTCGGAATGCAGCCGCATGTTCTCGGCTAAATTATCCCCCATGCGTGGACGCGGAGGAGTAACGGCAGCACGGGAAAGCCTGGTAGTTACTAGGTGCTATTTTTCCATGGCATGCCCTCCAATATGCATGTTGCCCAGGTTCACTCGGGACTAAGAGGCTGGAAAGGCATCCAACTCAAAACAAGCGCAACACAGGCTCAGCTAGCCTCCACACGGGGCAATTTCCTGTTCACTCTGATGAATACCAACTTTCGATACGAATTGAAATGATCCAAAACATCGCCACAACCAGCAGGCAATAAAAGAAATTATCGCCGCTTTTCTTTTCAACAGCCGGAGTTCATATTGACTGCGAGGTAATGAGCAGGAAGCGAAACAGAAACAGAGGCTGCTGTTCATTATGTGGATTTTTAATTGGGACTCTGGTTTAATTGGAATCTATGGTTATCACAATGTCTAAGGCTACCGGCACACCCACACACACAGACACACACACATACACACACACACACACAAGAAGTACTCATATTTATTTTTACACTGCATGCCAGAGTCCTGGTTCCACGATTCACAGTACCGTCGTGTGTTGGTTAACAAGCAGGAGCACTGGCCTGGCTGAGATATACGTCCATCTAGAGATAAATGAAGCAAGCTAAAATTTAAATATGGGACAGCACCTGATCAGTACTGCAGCAAGGAATTGTGGGAAAGGCGTGGCGGCTTTCTGCTGCCGCTGAAAGAAGAGCGTGATGCAGGCGAGTGAACCCTCCTCACCTCAGCTCCCTCGGGAGAAAAAGCCGAGGTGCCGAGGAGCCAAGAGAGCAGCGACGTGGAGGTAGGTGGCTGTCGAGGTCCAGCTGACTCATCCGACAGTCCAGTGGTGAAAAGGATCCACTGTGTTCTGAGAGCTTCTGTCCTAAATTCCACTGACCCCGAGTTCATTCATTAATTAGACTTTGATAAACATCTCAGCCTCTAAGGACGTGACCTCCACGTCATCCTCTGTCTCACAGCACAGCAGATTTCCGTCTCGAGGAAAAAAAGAACTCTTTGCCAACACAAAAAAGCTAAAATTGTCTTCCTTGACTCATTTTGTTTTACTCTTCTACTGTTACATGTAATTGGGTAGCAAGCAAATTTAAATAATTGTTTATAATCGCACATAATGACAGATGGTTACAGTAGGACTGTTGGATTGATGGCCGTTCTACGCCGTGCGTGGTTTATTCAATTAGAAGTCGCCTAACATTTGAAGCGTAGGTAAATGTTTAGGCTGGGTGAGCACTCCCAGAGAGTGACACACGGCTGACAGCCAGGCATCGACTACGCTTCTCTAAAAAGCTGCTGTACCGACATTCACCGTCTGCAGGCAGAGAGCAGGAGAGACTCGGAAGGAGGAGGGTGTTTAAGTGGAGAGAGGGATATTAATACTTTGGGCAGCATTCCCTGTAAACAACTGTGTTTTTTTTTCTCATTAGGAAGTCCATCCGCACCATCCTCCTCCCCCCGGCCTGTCTTGAGCCAATTATGTCCAAGTGTGACTGGAGATTCCAACCAAATTTAGTTTGGGCCCAATGTTTGTGCAGCAGACAGAAATGGTATCAGCGGCCATTGGACCTTATGTGGCCGCAGTTCCAGAGGTGCGACACCGACGGCCGACCCTGTGCCCTGATGCCAAGCGGCACTTTCATCTGCATATTGTGATAAGCTCGTGTGTCACGTCAAAGACGATAATAGCACCTTTTTCGAGAACAAAAGTTCCACTACTATGGGGAACTCACTGCCAGCGCAAATTCTTATTGGCACAAACGAGGGGTTCAGTCATTTACATGGCACTTTCAATCAGAGTCATATGCTCCATGACGAAGTATCACATGGTCACTACACTTACTGGTACACAATACAAACATTATATTAAAGGAAACAACACACATGGCTATGCGGGGCACCGCAAGGCATGCTGGGAACCCGATAAGGTAAGTCCGAGAGACAGCTAGCCGGGCAGTTTCACCATATGTGTATTAAAATCGGAAAAGAGAGAAAAATGAGATACGAAAATGAAGGAATTACTCATACAAAGGGCAAATAAAGCATCATTTTATTTCGGTTTCATTTAATTTCAGCTTCAACCCTGACATCAGAGGACTTCAGGCTAATTCCGATTTCTCTCCAAACGCTTAAAAAAACAGGAGCAGAATTCATGTCCTCTCTACAGGCACTTCACATTAGGATTAAATACTACAAGCATTCATTATTTATACATTTAATCAGAAAATGGAACAATTTTTCATGCTAATCTACATTTTTCCCCAGACATCATGATTAGCCAGTGTTGGGCTTCAATAAGTTGTCATGCTTAAGTGCTGCTTCAAAGACGTCCTCAGCCAGAGACAAAAAGCGACCAGCCTCTGAAGGCGACAGCATAAGTGCTGCGTGTCCTCAGAAGTAGGGAAACGTCGGCGTGTGAATCGCGGGCCTGCAGATCTCGACAAACCATTCGGAGGAACTCGGCTGATGAAGCGCTGATCGTTGAGGAACAGCGGTTTTGCTGAAAGCAGACACATTCACAGCTGCTTCGCTGTCTGCCGAGAGGCGGTTACTGTCTTATTTACTGACTTGGAAAATGAGCTGATGGAGTTTATTTTCCAAGAAACCCAAAGCACTTCAGCAACTGGGCAAGATATAACTGATTAATTAAGATAGGTCTGATATAGGGCTTCTGAAGACCTCTTAACATTTCAGTTCCTGCTATAGCGTTGCCTAAACAACCTGCAAAATCATATTATGCTGGGGAATTACTCAAATGCTCCATCTCAAAGCTATGGCTGGCTCATTACCTAAGCAGAAATCGAAAAACGCATTCTGATCTGGGCCCAGATTCAGGCAGCTCTGCTTATCACTACAGCCCACAGCCGAATTCCACACAAAAGCCTCTAACCTCTCCCCTTGGGTATGGTGCATGTCACACTGAGAACGGTACGTGGGTAACTGGGAAAGATGCATGGTGCCTTGGGAACAGTGCAAGATGCAGGCTCAGTCGGAAAAAAATACACATGTTTTTTATGTTAGCCTAATGTTGGGTATTCTCCAGTTTGTCCAATGGAATGGGTGGCTGCTGTCGCGACTGCTATCAAATCACAGCTGGCACAAAACAGCAATCAAATGTATGAAAGACAAACCATTTCAATGAGTGAAACTAGCTAAGCTAACTAGCATGCTAGTGCACTAGCAGGACGGTATCAGCATAACAGTGGGACTGGGATTAATGTGAGAATACCTAGGGGTAACTTATAAACCAAAATTATATTTTGCTTTCTATTTCTTGAAGACCAAAACCATGACAATGGGCGTCTCATCATCTGGGACACCTACAAGAACCTCATGATACCAAAGCAAAGGGAAGATACAGAGATTTTGTTTTCCGAAGGATTTGGCACCTACCTAAAACCAGAACATGATGTAGAGGTCCAGCATGACTAAGGCTGTGTTCAAAATCGCATACTTACTCAGTATGTTCTGAATTTCACTAGAGGCTTATTATTACTCCGTTAATGTAGTATGTACTATATATTTATTCGCAAGAACAGTATGAATGGACTTCGGACACACTGCAGCCACCATCTTGCATATTACCTCTTAAAGTTGGACAGAGATGGCACTTTGTCTGCTATCTTGATAAAAATTTATCAGCAAGCAACGTCCTTCGCTTCTAGCTACAGCTTCAGTGGGCTTGTGGGACAGTATGTTGTCCATTGGTTGCCCACTTTGGAATTTCGCAGAATGTACTATGTCATACGTGACGTCGTTCCATTTGCCTACTGTGTCATCGATACTGAGGATTCAGACATGCTGCTCACATAGCATACTATATTTCCCGACTACTTAGCAAATAAGTATGCGATTTTGGACGTGCCCTCATACTGATCACTTGACCTTGGGACCATGGGCGAACACTAGCATAAGTTTTCTTGCTGCTTCTAGGATGGTGATGTATTTACTGAAATAAGTAACTAGTCTTTTAAAAGTAAGACAGGGCCATAAAAACAATAATACTGATGTGTACCCTGCTCCAAAGTGATTTATGAAGCTGGCTGTCTTTTCGAGGATAAGGGTTCGAATTTGTTTCCTCCGTGACCCAACAGATATCTGTTT
The DNA here is from genome assembly GCF_023856365.1 of Brienomyrus brachyistius. NCBI lineage: Eukaryota > Metazoa > Chordata > Actinopteri > Osteoglossiformes > Mormyridae > Brienomyrus > Brienomyrus brachyistius. The sequence goes on along the minus strand of NC_064535.1, from coordinate 8,286,116 downwards.
TACCACATACCACTCAATCTGGATTGACAGTTATGAAGTGCTCTTGGCAGGTTTGACAGAGCAGAGCCCAGCATGAACCAAAGGTTTGACGTGCTGGTTGGGGATCTGCTCAGCACTCCTTCTTCATATTTAAGTGTGTTTATGGATCACATTTCACCTGCAGAATAAACAAACATTTTTATGATTTGATTCAGGGAACACACTGTGAATGCTTCCCTGAATATTAGTCAGTTTCTTTCGGTGAAATGTTTCTTTTTTCATAAAAATATCCTTCTTAGCTAGCTGCGGCAAGTTTGCTGAAAAAAAACAGTGATACCTGTTTTTTTTTTGACCGTACAAGACAGAAAGAGGACAGTTAGCAGTGATGCTGATAAATATCTGTCTATGCAGACTGACCTTCTCAGTCCTCATTGAACATCATCTGAATTCTCTGTTACGGAAATGTTATGTTTGATACACATCACGCATGAAACACAGCCAAGATAATTCACATAGTTCACACATAGTTAGCAAACAGAGAGAGGTGATGTAGGGAGATGGCTAACCCTGCATATCACCGAATGTGTGCCCCGAAGACTGCCACTGGTATAAGTAAGGCAGATATAGCTGTGGCCCAGCTAGCTAGCTGTTTGTGTTACTAGCCGTGGCTAAGTTAGCTATCTGTTTGTATGGCTAGCTATAGCCCAGCTAGCTAGCTTTTTGCGTTGTTAGCCGTACGTGGCTAAATTAGCTATCTGTTTGTATGGTTAGCTGTAGCCCAGCTAGCTAGCTGTGTGTTGGTAGCCGTGGCTAAGATAGCTATCTGTTTGTATGGCTAGGTATAAGCCAGCTATCTAGCTGATTGTGTTGTTAGCCATGGCTGTTAGCTATCTGTTTGTATGGCTAGGTATAAGCCAGCTATCTAGCTGATTGTGTTGTTAGCCATGGCTGTTAGCTATCTGTTTGTATGGCTAGGTATAGCCCAGCTAGCTAGCTGTGTGTGTGGATATGCTGTAGCTTTTATCCCAGATTGCTGACAATTAGCTGTGCAGCAGTGCCCAGCGTGTTTTCCTCTTTTCCTCCTTAAGAATCTTGGTATGATTAATACTGTATGGGACTCTTGAAAAGGCAGCTATTACCAGTCATTTAGGGAAGCTCTCTTCCGAGATGAATAGCAATGCAACTGGGACGAACCCCTGGCAGTTTTTCATAACATCAGACACCGCTATGTCAAGTGCAGCTCTTTATCATCCTCTGAGACACCATTAATTTAAACATGGCTGCCTGAACACCCCTCCCCCCCAACTGCAAGGAATGTGGCATTGAGAGTACCGCGTCATGTCTTCGAGTGGGTCTGTGTATCGGTATCTGTGAGGTGCCTTTCTTTCCTGGTATCTCCTCACACGATAAATGCTACTAAACCTGAAAGACCTGCCTCCGTTTCTCACGAGCGATCGGTCGCCCCACCCTAAAAGCTGAAGGTATTCTTATCGGCCCTGGCGGAAAAAGAGAGAAGCCATTTATAGGACCTGGATGAATTATCTTGTGGGGGCAAGGTTTTAGTGCTAAAGTTCATCCATATATAAGTTCCTTTCCTGCCATCAGCGTATACTATCACAATCATCTGCTGAGTTGCCCAGGGTTGTGGATCAGGAGGTAAATGGGTGTTAGCCCAAAGCCCAGAAGGCTTTGCCTCGCCAGGCCGGATGCCCCCCTCCACACCCCACGCAGGCCTCGGGAAACCGGCTGCCAACCTCCCTGCGATTAGCCAAACACGCCAGCATGCGCCATGGAGGGAGACACGAATCCCGGTCCTCTGGGTCCAGGAAGTGCTGGCTGCGAGGAATATCCGCATAGTTCATGCGTCGCCTGTTACGCACAAGCACAGCAACACGTCGTTTGCGGCATTAGTGCTTATCCAGTGCTTAAAGACGACTTCCGTGGATTACCGACTTGGGTCTGGCTGAAAACGAACGGCAGAAGGTCTTTCCCCTTGAATGTTATTGATCATTTTAATCAATGTCGGCTAGCAAAAATGAAGCTTTGATGAGCTGCCGGTGACACGGATGAGTTGAGCTCGGTTGAGCCTCTTGAGCGAAGGGCATTGGTCTGAGTGCATGTTCCCAAATGCAGCAACAATGTCAAGAATGTACATTACTCTCTTGAGATAACTGCCTCCTTCCACCCCAGCAGTAACTGGCACATATTTGCATCACCTCTAGGGCCATATCCAAGCTCTTTCTATAAATAATCAGCCTTGGATACCGGCAAAGCCCAGCAAATGCAAATCCAACCTAGATATGGGATTTCATGTTTCATTGTTTAATTACATTTATTAGGCTACTGGAAATGGGTTGTGTTTAACGTGAAACTCATAAATATAGGAGACAATTTAAATAAATGTAAAAAAATATTTTTGCATATGCGTTTCAGTGGAAATTTTGCTGAAAAGGAAGCAAAGTAGTGGTTTACTTGGTTTTAGTCTTAACAGCTATGGTGGCATGAACTGCAAACTGTAATTGACAGGTGTTATGCATTTAACCCAGGCTACAATTGAATTCACCTGAGACAGACAGGTGCTTTCTGCTAGAACAGCATGTCCTGGAACACAGAGTTAAGCACTCTCATTTAGTTGGACGTCTAGACGAGCGCCACCCTGCCCCAGACACTGTAATTACCGCTCCAGGACATAAATAAGAATTAAAGGCCCACCAAGTGGCTCTCAATTGTGTTAGCCAGACAGAGGAAGGCATGTGGAGAGAGGCCTCCATCGCTTGATTAGCTGCTTTGCAGAAGGCTGTTGATCTGTTATAAAACTGTTAGAAATAGATGTAGGGCCACATGGTGCAGGAAGAAATGGGAGACAGGAAGGTGGACACAGAAATGCATGAAGCAACAGCTAAGGGATGCTGTTCAGATTTGTGCAAAGCAAGTAGCGGGTCGGACAAATCAAATGCAGAAGTGTTCAGGTAAGACCACGGCTCGTTTAAATCGTCAGATCTGTGCCCTGATGCCCCGACTCCTGACATTCCAGAGCAGCGTGTGGAAAGTACAGTTAGCACAAGCTGTGCTCCAGCAGGGGGCAGCACTGTCAACCTCCAAACAGATCTCTTGGGCCTGACACACCTCCCCAATCCCTGGAAACCTTGTCAAGACCATAAGGAAGGTACACATACTCCTAAACCTGCCCACTCAAATTAGGAGCCCCCTCATCAATGAAGAGGATCCCAGAACAGAATTAAGATCCAGTCCTGAAATTCAGTCCAACATGTATTTCCGCTACATAATCAGTAGTCTCATCTTATATAAATAAAAAGATCCACTCCCACACAATTTCACAGCCTAGACCAGAGACGTTAGGCCTGTCAGCACACACAAATGATGACAACACCTTTCAGCCACCAGGCACGTCCTCTTACTACCATTATATGGAAGTACTGAGTTCCATTCGCTATATTCTTGCATATAAATTTGAAAGCCACTCCCACAAATACATGACCACACCCACCAGTATCAGTCCTTTTGTGGTGAGATCATTATTACTGAGTACTAAGTGCCATCAATCACATACCAAAAATCACTAAAGACTTTGGCAAGTGGCTAGCTATGGATTTTAGTAGCGTCATAAAGTCATTCAGTTCACAGGAATGGAATGTTGTCAGGCATAATTGTTTGATCTTTGTTGCAATAGACATGCTACTCTCTAATTACTTATGTGCTATGCAGTCTAAAGCGACACAAACGTTAAAACAAACCTCAGAGCTAAAACCTAATTCTAAATGCCACTCAGGAAATAATGTGATCGACAATGTATTTGGTGTGTTTGGTGTCTGCTGTCTGTAATTCAATCAGGTAAATCCCTAGTGTGAAGACTGAGATCCAGGTACAGGAAGTAGGAGCAGCGGGCTTTCTAGCTTGCCACAGGAAAACAGGGCCCTGTCAGTGCGCTGGGCAGCTTCTGTTGGGAGAGGGACTCTGTAGAGAACACAATCCTTTGGCCTTAGACAGAAAGAGAGCCTGACGATAGATAGATAGATAGATAGATAGATAGATAGATAGATAGATAGATAGATAGATAGATAGATAGATAGATAGAAAGAAGGCGGCCCCACAAACGCGGCCCACCCCTACCCCAATTGGAGCATAGGTTATGTAGATAGTGTGGCCTAGATGTGCAACACCCTGGAGCCTCACTATTGTGGGAGAGAACAATGATTAAAAGGTTACTGTGTAGAATAGTGCTGATATCACTGACACGAAGGCTGCACATTTAAATCCCAAGAAAACCAGTCATGGCAAAAAATAATAAGCTGCATACATCAGACTGTAACAATAAACATCTTACTGCACAATTAAGCAAAATGATACATCAGTGCAAAAGTATTTATGGGCAGCATTATGGGTTTGTAGGTAGTGTGTGTGTGTGTGTGTGTGTGTGTGTGTGTGGGGGGGGGGGGTCCCTGTATTTATTGTTCATGTGGCTTTTTCCCACAAACGCCAGTTTCTTCCCGTCATTCAAAGATGTGCTGTTAAAGTGAATTTGTAATGTTAAAATCTCTTTAGTACAGCGTTTCCCAGTCCTGCAGACAGTCCGTGTTTTTTCCTCCCTTCCTGCTCCCAGTAGGATAATGTGAGAAGGGAGGTGGGAGGAAGCAAAAACGCAGACCGTTTGTGGGTCTCCGGGGGCCGGGTTGGGAAACACTGCTTTGGTGTATCTATTGTGTTCATGCAACAAGGGACTGGCATGCTGTGCAGACCGTGCCCTGCCTTATGTGTCCGACCCCTAACTGACTTAACAGCCATTAGTATTGGGAGGATGGATGAAAGCATAAAAGAAAATACACACACTATGAGAACATTAAAAACACATTCTTGAACTGCTCAAATAGACCCTCACCAAAAACAGAGAGAGAATTCCATATATACCCACACAGTTGGGGGGGTGGGCACAAACCCGGCGGGGGGGGGGGGGGGGGGGGGCAAGCCCACAGCCCTGGATGTAGGAGGAGACAGTTTTAACCACTTTGCCAGCTCACACATTGTTATTTTGAATTTAAATAATAAAATCCTACAGTTGTTAGCCATGCAAGTACAAAAGTACATGTTGTAAATAAGTGGTACTGACATACATGGATATATTCCCAGAGGCTGCTTCTGCAAAGCGCCGAGCATCTGGAGGCTGCGAATGTCACGGCCCGCTGACTTCCCGAGCGAAGACGCGCTGCGTGCAGCCGATGTCGGGCCTGCTCCCTCCGACAGCCGCCGTTTGATTTCTGCATCTGTGGCGGTGCCTTGCCCCTCCATTCAAAAGGGTGAAATATTTTGTTTGGCTTTACGGGTGCTTTTCACATTAATAGGCCGACAGTCACGGCTTGGCCAGCACGCGATCATAAAGGAAAACAGATTACTTAAATATCTTACTTATAATGCCAATTGAAAGCTACCTGAATCCATCAGTACAAAGAGTAACTCCTTCCAAAAGCAGCCATCAGTCTGGCTTGGGTTCAAAAGGAGAGATTCCAACATTCCAAAGCAAGGCTTCTATCGTTTCACTGTTATTGACTGGGTTGCATTTCAGAGATGTATAGCTGAAGCAGAGGTATAAAATACCTGGAGCTGGTTACATTATACAGCAGTGTCTGTTCAGGTTGTCTAATGATAATCGTGTGACACCGGATTGGTAACCGGGCCAGTATGATTGTTCCGGAAGCTGGCTACAGAGTGTCTGGCAGACTTCTGTTGCTGTTGCGTCACCATCCCGGATAGAATGGCTACCTCTTCCTGCAGGGGGCAGTGTTCTCCGGTGGCCAGCCAAGCTCGTGTTCAATGACATCACTGCATTCCCAACAGACTAGTCTATTTTGATCATGCGAGGGGGGATTCAGGGGGTCCCAGGGAACAGACTGTTATGTCAATACGTGCAGTGTGCGATTGATGTGGTCCCGGGCTGGGTCGGCTGCCCTCTCTCCACATAGACGGACAGCCCAGCTGGGGAATCCGCACTCAGCTGGGGTGGGGCCTCTCACACACCACTGGACTCACAGGCACAGGGACCGACACACACAGAAAGACGCACACAGGCACACAGAAATAGGGATTAACACCAGCACACACGTTTGTAATTAAATCCTTGTGGGGACTCTCCATTCATTTCTATGGGGATAACTCTAATCCCAACATGACGATCTTAACCCCCACCTAGCCCTAACCCTAACCCCTACCCAGCCCTCACCTTAACCATAAGTAACCAAACAAAATACGAGACTTTTGCCATTTTTACTTTTACTTTTAAAAATTTATTTTTGATTGCATTCACAGATCTCAAACTGTCAAAAAACAGGTTTTTATTACATTGCGGGAGACATTTGTTCTATTAATTTAGTTAATTTGGTCAACATTTGGTCCCGCCCTCCGTTCGCGTTTCCATTCCATTCACCGTGAATTGTATTTAACATTCTTATTACTGTTGGGAATAAGCTGTCTTGATGTGCAGCGCCTGATGGACCTGTAGCATGCCTGATGATACATACATACCTGCACAGAGATCCATGGATGCAGCCCAGATGGTGCCGAGCTATTTGGACAGAAATACCCACATATTTGTGCCTGACTATAACCTGGCATATGTCGCATATGTTGTGGCTCTTGAATATCTATAACTAGATTGATCACGTGGTTCCTAACCGCAAGTACGGATGATTGTAGATTTAGTTTCCAAGGATTCTGTCAAACAGAGAGCAGGTAGCCAAGGCAACAGTGCAAGCCTACTGATGGCCCTCGGGTATTTGCAAGTACCATGTAAGTAAGCAGCAGTCAGGATTATGGGTGTATTGAGGCTAGGATAACGCTGTTACCCTCAAGCGATATAGGGGCTATGAACAGTGTAAGGTACGAGTCAAAGGTTTGGACACACCTGCTTTTGAGGTATTTGTCTCTGTGTCATCTCTGTTATTCACCTTATAGTAGATGGCCTCAAGGCAGTGAAGTAATACATACTGAAAACATTTCAAAATTTTCTTACATTTTAGACTCTTCAAAATAGCCCCCTTTTGGTTCAATGACAGCACAGCAGATCCTTGGGATTCATTCAGCGAGATGTAACCACCTGGAATGCTTCTCCAGTCCTGAAGGAGTTTCCACAGGTTCTGGCCAAAAGTTGGCTACCTTGCCTAAGTTGGCTTATTCTTCGATCCAACTCATCCCAAACCAGCTCTGTAGGATTTAGGCTGGGGGGGGACTTACTGTCATAGAACTCCATCTCTTTCCTTGTTCACAAGATAATATAATACTTACTTAACCTCGAGGTGCACTCAGGGTCGTTATCTTGTTGAAAAACAAATGACTTCCAGTAGGTGTGTCCAGACCTTTGACTAGTACTCTAATTGTATTTTCTTTGCCTTGTTAAACAAGGTAAGTGGAGTGAGCAACTTCCAGCTGTCCTGCATGCATCTAACACCCCCATGGCAGCAGCTGCCCCCATCTATGTGGCCCATGCAGGACAGGCTCACTCGCCTATGGGTGTCAGTAGGGAAGTGACTTGGTAGTGGTAAAATCACTGCTGTGATAACTGCAAAACCTTTTATAATGCGACTGATGGTATTTTATTACACTGGAAGCTTGGTAGCTTAGAGCTATACAGTGACTCACTGGGTAGAACGGCAGCCACAAACCTCTAGGATATTGTGGTCTATTCCCAGTCTCTCTCTCTTTCTCTGGCATTTCGATGCTCGCCTTCTGTGTGGTTTTCCTCTCACTGTGAACTGGTATGTCCAGTTTTGTTTACATTTCATTTATTTAACAGACACTTCCACCTACAGGAATGTATATTTTTCAAAAGCATAGTTAGCCAGTCCCTGCAGCAACTGGGGCTTAAGGGCGTAATTCTTAACGGTGACATCACTCTGCCAAGTCTGGGATTTGAACCAGCAACCTTCTAATCACAGGCACAGTGCCCTAACCTTAACTGCCTTGCCTGAAATTCCAGTCCAGGTTCTCTGTGCTTCCCAGGATAGGCTCCACACTCACCTGAATGCTTTACTTGATATGTATGTATGGAAGATGGATGGCTTAGCTTTAACCCACGTACTGTTTACAGTAGAAGTTATTATTTGCTTCCCATGTTAAAGCATGTGTAATTGTTTACCATGACTTTTTAATACAACCTTTATAAAATTCCGGAACTTATTTGCATATCCAGTATGCAGTAAAGTGTATCCTTTTAGTCTTTATCGCGAGCTCTAATTTGCAGTCTAGATAGGAAAACGATTTTTTTTGGTTATGACACATTTTTATAACCTGGTTTTAGAATCTGTGGGAGCATTAGGTTTTGATACCGCAAACCATGAGGACTGACGCGTTCACTTACTAGCATGATGAAAGGATGCTAAGAATATCTCACCAAAGCAGTGGGTGCTGAGACTGAGGTAATAAATAAATATATATAAATATATAGCTATGGGCTTATCTGTAGTAACTGTGCCCACAGTAGCCCAGCTTTCCAGTTGTATCATTGGTTGTATATAAGGCTCTTCAAATCTGGCCCTCGATTCCAAATCCAGACCTTGTTTTCGGTTCTCCCAGGTAGCTTGTTTAATGATTACTCGTTCTGATTGGCCAGAGGCTTCACACCTGGCTCACAGGTAAAGGAAGGATGGAAAATCAGCAGGGCTTGGACCTTGAGAACCGTAATTTGAGTAGCCCTGATGTAGAGGATATGTGTGGGCGGGCAAGGCTTCTGACAGGACCTACTTGGGCAGTAAACTCATCGGTCTCAGAGTGGACAGGTGTCAGTCACCCCCACACACAAGGTCCAGTCTACTGCCTGTCCCTCACAGTCGTAATCAGTTTTCTCACAAGATGTGACTGATCGTTTATCCAAACAGGTGATTGCTTTCCTCTGATTTGTGGCTCTCAGCGATGCCCTCGGGAGCAGTAATTTACAGCAGTTCAGGGATTTACGTCCTAATTCAGCACCCAAATTCTTTGCCCGTACATCCGGATCACCGTCAGCGTCATCAATCACTGGGCCTTTGCTCACGGTGCAAATTGTGCACTATAAAATCATGAGAAAATTTAATTCCCATGAAGCTCAAACCTTTGACCCCCTCAGTGTTGACGCATAGGGGTTTAACCGAGTGAACACGACGTCCTTACCCTACAGGAATGTAACGCAGCTGCATAGCACCTGCGCTGATAATTTGTGTACCCCTTGCTCTACAGTTGCACCACACTGAGCTGAGCCATGCAGACAGGCAGCTAATTCGGGCTGCTGCATTGCAGGAGTAACTGCGAGTTGCCCTGAGTGACCAAACTGTAGGGAGCCACTTTGTAGGGTCACAACATGAGGCTCAGCCTAATAATTCATGGGGACTGAATACGAATGTGCTTGCAGCTGCTTACGAAAGCAGCTGTGACACACTAATGAGCACATCAGAGCTGGAACCCGATTTGCTGTCAGATCCATCCATCAGTAAGGAAGAGAGCTGTGGGTGGGTACCAGAGTGATATTTATGGGTGGGGCTTGAGACAGGGGTTGGCCCTGAGATCAAATAGGATTGAAAATAGATGGGATGAGCCTAATATCAGAAAAATCAGGTAATAATAACTCATGATTGCGTAACGCAATTTAAGACAGAATTTAAGAGATATTTAGCAATCAATGCATTAAAGAGGATTATTCTAACTCACTTATTAACTTACATTATTGTTCATTATTATAATTCTGCCACTCTAATTCTAGTGTGATAGCCACTAACAAGACCTCGAAAATGATCTCTATGATGATAGTATGAAGCGTGTAGTTATCCAACATGCAGCTGAATGTTAGATCGTAGTATTTAAGCAGGCAGATAAAATCACATATTTATAATGTTTTGGGGGTTAACTTTGGAAGAAAAATTGTAAACGATTGTAAACGAACTACAACCATGTTTCAAATTTTTCATCAGCAATAGAAATGAGAAGTTAGAGCTACTTCAGATCAATATTATAAATTACTTTCGAAAATATGTGCTTGGCTGTTTGTCAACGGTGAGTTTTTGAATTAATAATATAAACAACACACAGTTAGACGTTTTCATGGGGCTAAATGGTCAATGTCTTCACACTATTTGAAAATATAAAACTTCACACTACTTGAAAAGAAAAAAAGAGAAAGTCTTACATAAATACAGCAGTCACACCTTTTTTGGATATTAAAAATAGGTGAATTACTTGCCTTTTTTATCCTAATGTAAGATGCTACAAAAAACCAGGATCTTGAGATGGCAAACAGACCAGCATGACCCGAGTAATGGAAGAAATCCGGAGTGAGTCAGGCAGGACAGCCAATCAGGTAAGGGTGTCAGAACAGCACCCAAATGTCTTGCCCCTCTTTCCTGAGCTGGCCGGTACTGTGATGGCCTTTTTCAGGCCATCCAGTCGAAACCTGCAGGCATCTCTGAACACCCTGTCGCTCTTTTCAGTGAGGACTAATCCCAAAACGTCTCTGAGCCGGACTGGGAAGGATCCCCACATCCTAGTAGATGGCCAGGTGGCTCCAGCGTATTTGTTCGCAGCCCAGTTTAGAGGGAAGGCAGCACTGACCTAAACATAGGTAAACTTGCCTGGAATTAATAACAAGGGACTGGCCTTACGTAAGAACTGGAGGGCAGAATGGGGTCATTGTGTTGGAACCCTGAGAATGAATTAGGGAGGAAAACGGAATCGTATAGAGAACTATTTTCCTTTCTCGTTTAAAAGGAAATCCACAAAGCTACACCAGCCATTGTGCCCTGACTCTCTCTCTCTCTCTCCTTCTATTACACCAAAAACATGCTTTATACCCTTAATAATTAATTACAAGTGTGTTTTAGGGATTGTTTCCCAGCCACACTCCTCCCCCCAATGCATCCACACTCACCTCATGTCCCACAGACACCTTAAAGGAAAACTGGGTTAGACAGAACCATGTGACACAGGGTATTTGGGTAAGAGGATTCTGAATGGATTTCCCCCTTCCTTGTGGAGGAACAGAGGTGGAAGGGGGAAGGCGAACTACAAAACCCAATGGGGAAATGAAATAATCGTTAACCTGTTGTTCTGGCTGGCACTAAAAAATTAACAAAACTGCTCTCAGCCCAGGGCTGTTAAACAGTTGGGTCCCAGCGTACAGAAGGGAGGGGAAGTGCGCACACTCATGTAAATATCCAGATAAAGTGATGATCAGGTGGGAGAAACTTCACACAACCTGATTAAAGATACAAAAGATGTGAGAGGTAAGGAATGCTAGAACACCAGTCCAGATGCTAAATATTTTCCTATTGGTGCATAAAAGTGAAATAACCATGAAATAACTGGTAGTATTCGGGTTGCCCTGTTGACACATAAATAACTCTTGCATCTCCATGGTTAAACTGGCTGCCCACAGCATCACCAACCTCACCTCCTTCTCCAGGTTCACCCTGTGGGGGACTAGCATTGACAGTCTGGTTACTAGACTTTCCCCACTCCTTATCAGCACCTAAAGGAGATGTTTAGCAAGCAGTGCCAACCTTACACTAACCCCACACTTGTGCTACTGACCTGGTACCTGGCATTACACCCCCTAAGGGACAGATCTACCCCATTTTAGCTCCTGCTCGCTGAAACCCATATCTGCAGGATTTTTTTTCCCTTCCAATCGACTAGCCGTTACTGACTATCAAGCGGCAAAGAAGGATAGCAGATGGAAGCCTTGTATTGATTTCCATAGCATCAGTGCCATAACAGTAAAGAACTGTCAACACCTTCCTGTCATTGTTGTTATTATTGAGCAGGTTTGTACTGCTAAGATAAACACCAAACTTGACATTCATTGCACCTACAACCAACTAACCTTTTGGAGATGGATGAATGGAAGACAACCGGCACCCTACCACAGGACTTTATGAGTAGCTGGTTATGCCCTTCGGGCTGGTAGATGCTCCAGTGGTATTCCGGGCCTTTGTAAATGATGTTCTGAGAGACATGCTCCATTTATTTGTCATTGTTTATCTAGATGATATACTGATATATTGTTCTGATGGAGAAACCCATGATCAATAGTGTTCAGGCCCTTCAGAGGCTCATGGACAATGAATTGTTCATGAAACAGGAAAAGTACGAAAGGTGATTATGGACCGCAACAGTTTCCTGTTTGGCAGTCTTCAGACTGCCAAATGTCTGAACTCACCTCTGACTAGGCCAAATTTTTAAGGATTCATTCTGCAGCTGGGTTCTACCCTGAAAATTGTGCGCACAACTTGTGATGATTGTCGTGAGCACGACACTTGGGGCATTATAGACAACTGTCTACGTATGACAGCGTCCTGCGTCAAGTCAGCTTACAAAAGATCCCTGGCAGACTGCAGTACACCAGGTGAGGTTAGAAGAGACACGCGTAAGGAACACCTAACACAATAAATAAGTTCTCCACAGCTTGCAGTTCACTGATAATTAATGCTAGCAGTGCAATTGATGTTGCTTCTAGCACAATTAAAGATCCTTGTTAGAAAAACACATAAATAAAATATCTGCTTGCAATCCTCAAGGTTGTTGATAGAATTGCCTGTTTCATAACTGGCATAAGGTCTCAGATGTAGCGAGGCACATTGTACTGAGGACTTAATTGGCTGGAAATCAAAGCTCGGGATGTCAGAGTGCTGTCATGTGACCACATGTCAACATTATCTACTGAATATGCTGGTGGCTGCCTCTTGTGACACTCCTGTGACCAATCAGCCTAAGCAAGTACTATAAATGCCATCTCAGATTCGGCTTCTTTCGCATTCCAGTCGCAGCTGGCCAGATGGGACAGATGCCGAAGCTGCCAGCTAATCGCAACAAACATTGGCTTGGCAAATGTCATCTGGTCAGATCAAACTGTGACCAGATTTGAAGTCCCAATATGGGTCCTAAGCTGCATCACCAGTGGGAAGACAAGAAAAGCAAAAAAGAGACAGATGGTGTTGGAGTAAAACTGCATTTCTTTGAGATGCATTTAAAATGTTCTCTTCTGCCTTGACATTCCCCATTCTACTCAGTGGGCACTTTATTAGGTATGTCTAGCTAACACAAGGTAGAGGGGGCTCTTTAAGAGTAGAGGGGTTTAGAGCATTGTTTCTATAACTGGTCATTGGGGACCCCCAAACAGTCCACATTTTTGCTCAGGCAGGGACCTGGGAGGGAGCAAAAACATGGTCCACCTGGGATTCTAGAGGACCTAGTTGAGAAACATTGAATTTGACTTGTACTGAGCTGTTATTTTTGCACCTGTAGATTTCTTATGTATGACGGCCATTTGTTTCCGACCGCTCTCATTAACAAGGTGTTTTTTTTGTTTATCACACAATTCTTTATAAATTCCAGACACTGTATGAAACTTCACACAGACATTGTGTGAAAATCCCAGAAAGGTGGCTTTTTCTGAGATACTGGAAGCACCACGTATAGCACCAACAATCACACTACGTTCCAAACGACATAGATGAGGTGTGTTAGCCGTTGTAATACTCAGTTGAGCAGTAAGAGAACTTGACCCTGTTTGTATTCTGTAGAAATTCAGGTGCAATAACATTGTTTACTGCTTGGAAGAGCAGGATGTTTGCCTCAATAAGTGTGCAATTATATAAGTCAAGTCAAGTGGGCTTTATTGTCATACCATGTATATACAGGTGTACAGCAGCATAAAATAATGCTCCCCCAGTGCAACATGCAAACAGCAGCAACATACAAACAGTGATGGGTGGACGGTTTTAACAGGACTTAAAGAGTAAAACACAAGACAGTATGAAATGCGTGGGCAAGACATAAGGATTTATATACATATGTGAACAATGAATACAGCACCATAAAAGAGTGGAATAAAAATAGTGGAACTGAATAAACAAATAATAATAAGTCAAAAAGAATAAATGTAAATCTATATAAATGAATAGAATTTGCTTTAATTCTGGTCTTGTGTCAGATGAAAGCGAATGCATTGGTACCATTTTTTATAAAAGTTATCGTACACATTTTCTCCAGGGATAGGACGTACTGTACCTGAGTGTCAAGGAAGGTTCCTTTAAAGTAGTTCACAGACGGTAGCTGTGGCGGGTGTGAGAATAAATACCCCCAGGCAGTGGCACCTTCATGAGAACTGGCCCCAGAGATGCTAATTTTATTCAACATAACCGGCATGAAACAAGGAAGAGGGAGGAAGTCCCCGGGAAAGAGAGGGAATTACGTAGAGGAAGGGCCCTGAGGAGGTGATGTGGGAGTCGCTGGATACGGTCAGGTGGGAGTGGCTCGAGATGGCCGAGTGGGAGTGGCTGGAGGCGGTCAGGTGGGAGTGGCTCGAGATGGCCGAGTGGGAGTGGCTCGAGATGGCCGAGTGGGAGTGGCTCGAGATGGCCGAGTGGGAGTGGCTCGAGATGGCCGAGTGGGAGTGGCTGGAGGCGGTCAGGTGGGAGTGGCTCGAGATGGTCAGGTGGAAGTGGCTCGAGATGGCCGAGTGGGAGTGGCTGGAGGCGGTCAGGTGGGAGTGGCTGGAGATGGCCGAGTGGGAGTGGCTCGAGATGGCCGAGTGGGAGTGGCTGGAGGCGGTCAGGTGGGAGTGGCTCGAGATGGCCGAGTGGGAGTGGCTCGAGATGGCCGAGTGGGAGTGGCTGGAGGCGGTCAGGTGGGAGTGGCTCGAGATGGTCAGGTGGGAGTGGCTCGAGATGGCCGAGTGGGAGTGGCTCGAGACGGCCGAGTGGGAGTGGCTCGAGATGGCCGAGTGGGAGTGGCTGGAGGCGGTCAGGTGGGAGTGGCTCGAGATGGCCGAGTGGGAGTGGCTGGAGGCGGTCAGGTGGGAGTGGCTGGAGATGGTCAGGTGAGAGTGGTGTGAGATGGCCGAGTGGGAGTGGCTGGAGATGGTCAGGTGGGAGTGACTCGAGATGGCCGAGTGGGAGTGGCTGGAGGCAGTTAGGGTGAGAGTGGCTGGAGATGTGTGGTGTGGGAGCAGCTGGAGACAGTTGCTGCCATCCTCTTTGGGTGCCAGGTTCCAGAGAGGGAAAATGAGAAACAAATAGCAGACAATATCACAAAAAATGTACCAAACCCACCCCCAGGTTGGCAAATTTACCGACCCCATTGAAGTGTTGGCCTCCTTGCTGTTGGATCCATCCCCCACCCCTGATCAGAACTAAACTGAGCACAGTGGTGATCCTACAAGCACTCAGGTTAATGGTGCAATGTGGACAATTCTTGTATGATGATGTCACTTCTCTTTACAAAAGACTCTGCCACACAAGCTTGAGATTCCTGTATCCAAAAGTGCATCAAGGCTGTTTATTCAGATAAACTATTTCAAATAACCTTAACATTAATTAGGATTCATTGTAGCTGCCGTATAACGTGACTTAATACAATGTGAATTCAATTACAACATGGACATCATCATGGCTTCTGAATATATTGTACAAATGATTGGCTGAAAATTACATAATTTTGATCTGCACAACATCATTAAATACCAACTGGTTTCTCTGGACAGTAGCAGAACAGTTATTATAAATATTAGGGCTGTCAGTCAATTAATTTTCTTAATCGCGATTAATTGCATAAACTAATCAGATACATTGTCTAAATCAGGTTTCAAGTTAGAAATATGCAGAAGTCAGTATGGTAACCTCAAAATCCCCGAAAATGAACAATGTGATACAGAAAAGTCAATAAATGTGTTGTCTTAACCTCAAATGGGGTTCTAAGGTAGGCTGTGGAAATGTTAACGTTAATGTATAAAAGTGGATGCTTTCATGTAATGTGAGTTAGACAATCCAATCCCATCCCATCCCATGGTGAAATCCCTTTTTTGTGGGACAGCGTGTGGTGCAGTGGGCTAAGCCTGTGTGCCTTTAAGCAGCAGGTCACAGGTTCAAACCCAGCCGCAGCATGTCTGTGGGTCCTTGAGCAAGGCCTGTAACCCCCAGCTCCCTGGGCGCCATTGCAGGTGGCAGCCCTTCGCGGACAGCTCACTCTACATGGAGCAAGCTGAGGGAGGCGTAAAGACAATTTCCCCACAGAGGGATCAATAAAGTATCAATTATTTACTGACCTTGGGATTTGACCCAGTGATCTTTTGATCACAAGTGCTACACCCTATACCCACCCCCCTTGACTGGAAATAGTTTGTTGGTTCTATTAAAGTCATAATGGGTTTTAGTGGCTTGCTGTACATTGCAGGTATCATAAATTGCATCTGGGTGCATTTCCCCTCTATTTTGGTGTAGATTACAGCAAAACCATTACATGCCTACATTGTTAATAAACACTACATGTATCGCTATCAGGAGAACACAATCCTCATTATACCACTAATCTAACTTTTCCTCCTAGTTCCTGCTGCTTCAGAGCTTATAAACCTCCACCCCTAGCCATTTCCCAAACCAGCCATTCCTTTTCCTTGCTGGTCCCCAGACTGTAACCCCCAACCATTTAACATCCCTGTCTCTTAGCAACATCTGGGTGTGACATCAGGATGTGTCTTGTTCGGCTGTATTCTCGTACCCACTGGCTGATGAGCGCCAGGGAGTCTAAATTTGAGCGCTTTAGCATCGCGCTAACAGAGGACAGAAACGACTAGGCTTTCTGCGCTAAAGCCGAGGTCGAGGCAGACAGCTGGCAGGATGTGGTTTGGTGTTAGCCAGCTGGCAGTTTAGCGCTGTGCATACATCTGAATGAGCTGAGAAATTCAGACAGCTTTTTTATGTACTGCAGAAGAGTAAAGTTAGAGCGATGCTCACTGTAACCCACTTCCTGTTCATTCATAATAACCAGCGTGTTGGGAATTCTTTTGGGACGAGGACAAATGAGTCACTGTTTGTGTGATGATCGATGCAGCACGGACAAGGGAAGCAGGATCGGGGTAATATAAACGGATTTAATGTGGAAATGAAGGGGCATCAAATCCACAGCACTACAGTGACAGAACTAGGGAAACAGCCTTGAACGTGGACTAAATACAGGACATGACATCAGACTAATGGAAAACAGCTGGGCACAATCGGGGAAGCACACGTGGTCGATCAGGGGGGCGTGGCACACACGGGGATCGGACGCGCAGGTCATGACAGTTTGAGCCCGTTCTGTGACGTATGAAAGTCAATCAGCCAACCATAGCCATTGCCTCTTGATGACATAAAGGCTTTAATGTGTCCCAATACCACCCCACCAAAATATACTTCCCTCACATACCTTACTGCATCACCAGACATAGACAGCCCAGACTGATTTCAGGGTGGTGGATGTGGGACATTCGGGGTAGGGGGGTTCTTGCTAGCCTACCCCACCCCCCCGGCAAATATAGCATTTTGTTTTTCTTTTAAATACCATATAACGTGGTATAATTTCTGGACAGATTGATGGTATTAAAAATGGCACGCTGCCGAAGCCTAGTGTCGACCTTGGGGCAGCGGTGGTGTTGGTGACACAATTTGCTCCGGGAACATCTGGGATGGGAGGGGTGCAGGTATCACAGATCGAAGGCTTTCCCCAAGATGCTTGAGTTAGTGCTGAAAACGGAGCCTATAGAGCCAATGTCACTCAGACCTGTGGTGGCAATATTTCTTGCTGACTCCGATTTGATTTCAGCTCCACGAAACAGCATTAAGGTGATCGTTCCATCCCTCATGCCACCGTGGGCATGGCCAAGAAAGCCGTCTCGCTGGCAGACGGCGTAATAATCGGGGATCAGCGATTAGATATGCTTGTTAGAGGGGAAAACGGGAGGCTTCATGGATATTACAATCCCCGGAGAAAAGGGTAATTAGAACTTAATGAGCTATGATTGCTACAACTCGTTTGGTATATTTTTAACCGTGGGTGCATATGCTTTGGAAACTGCGGTTGTGGCAGCTCAATCTGTCACCTCGTGGATTTGTGATCAATGACGCCTTGTTTAATAATCAATGGGATGCTTTAGGGAGGCCTGGACAGTTTTAATTCCCCTTTATTCATGTTTATACACGTCTCTCTGGGTTATTGATCGCCGACAGGTCTGGAGACAAGCTTGGCATTTGATGAAACAGAGCCAACGTGAATTGCCTTTGATGCGGATGTCAGAAATGGGTGATTGATACAGTGTGTCATGTCACTGGGGCATCTTAGAGTGAAAAAAGAGTTTCACTTTCACTGGAGAGTCCTGTAATTGAGCCTAAAAGGCGTCTGACATGGTGTTGGGGTGTGAGGGGGGGGGGCTGGCTGGTCAGTTCTTCTTGGGTGTGCTCATACGTCACAGTTATCTGCTGCACTCACTGGAATCGTGTCAGGTTGGTGGGCAGGGGTCGGGCAGTTGCGGGGACCTTTATTTGGGGGATGCAGTGTCCTTTTCGGCCGAGAACAGCATTAGGGCCGTAGCCAACCTGCTCAAATGCAAGCAAATTGCCCTTGTGATTGGGAACTGAAATGAAAACCAAATGTACTCATCAAAGAGGAGAGCCACAGGGCAACTTATTGACACACTGACACCAGTCCCCTGACTCAAACCTCCCCCATCCAGAAAACACATCTATATGAAAATAAAAAAAAAGAAATTATAATGAGTGGGGGGGGGGTCATAGCTTACAACCAAGAACAAAAGGAAATTCTAGACAACCACAAAAAAAAATGCAACAGATTTCATTACAATCACTGCTATGAATTTACTACACTTTAATTACTGCCTTGTAATTACTCCATTGCAGTTGCTCCATTGCAATTACTGGTAAAGCCAGCACTCATGTTTCAGTCAGAAGTATTGGTTTTAGATTTAAGGACATATTCCAATATAATTCTACAAAACTGGATCCTTTTCAAAGTGTGGAATGATATGGAGACAGATGCAGTTTGGTGAGCCCATGACACTGGGGTTGTTGGGATGGTCAGTCCACTCTAGTGTAGAAAGTGGATATGCAACATGCATATGAGGAGGCCGCAAGCCCAAACCCAGGTAGGGTGTGATATATGAATGCAAGTCATGCAGGACAGGCTGTCCCAATCCAGGAATATAATTAGGACCATGCATGTCAGAACAGGACAAATAAGCGTTCAGGAGTTGCACAGTCCTGTCAAATGACATGTTAATAGAAACCGCCACCTCGACTCTAGGTATCGACTTCACTCCTGTGCTTCATTCAAGGGGACAGATCTACCTCCAGGATGGATACGAAGCCACAACTAAACCACACACAGTATTCATCATGCTCACTCAAGTTAGTCAAAAACTGTTTTGTATACATGAACTATCTTTACATCACGGCACTGTTGAACTTTTAAATCAGAAGGGTGTTCATTAATTTCTGTGACTACAAATGCAGTGCCAACCAGTGAATCACAGTAGTATAGTAAATCGATGCGTGATTATAACCATTAATTTGAAGTAACGTTACTTAAAGTAGAACACAATTTAAAATTGATCTAAATGTTTAATTGTTGCCGCTGCATGTCAGCTGTTCTTTTTCTCCCCAGCTGAGCATTTAAAGGGGAATATTGTGCCATTTGTCATGCAATAACCCATAGAGAACCTACAACAGTAACTATCTACCATACTGGCTTCTTATCATAAAATGTAGCATGATACACATTAAACATTAAACTATCTGAAGATGATCCTCACACCTCACTCTCAGACATTTCCCTCATGGGTTCTACGTTAATACCTGACAGCTAATCAACTTATGAGTGCCTATATATGTGCCCTGCTACAGACGGGTATCCCATCCAGGGGAGAACCCCACCCTCGTGCCCTATGCTGCCTAGGGTGGGGTCCAGATCCCCCTCCCCCATACTCCCTGTAGCAAATGACAAGGATGGGTGGATGTTAGAAGGTGGATGGATGGATGGATGGATGGATGGATGGATGGATGGATGGATGGATGGATGGAAAAATTGTATTATTTGCCTGATTTGTGTGACATATATATATTTATTACGACACCTGGGATGTTCTTTGATGAAGCTACCAGTGGCCTCATAGTTAAATGTATGAACATTAAATGTTTATTTCTGTGAGAGATCTCTGCAATAAGTATCATACTTTAGCTGACCTCCATCTTAGTGGTTAGTAAAAGTTTATCCTCCTGTGTTGGCTGACATTGATTTTTATTTTCTAGTACCAAGCATGATTCATTGCCCTGTCAAAGCCGGATGTCACTCCCACTTTGTGGGTAAGTTCTCATTTGTCTCAGATGCCCAAAAACACACAGTGTGTCACAGCTTGTGTGTATTTCTGTCAGGACTTACCATCAAACTGCATTCCACTATGCCACAGATCCAGCAAGCCTGCTCCCATTTAGTGACTTATTGCCCAAGCAAGTAGCCTCTGATATGCGGCCCATGTAGTCACAGCATTTAACACAAAACACTGTCACTGACAGCCAGTGAGGACGGAATAGCTTCTATTCTCCCATTAAGCTGTCAGCTCTACTTCGTGTTCTACAGTTCGGAACAAGGCCAGAACAAGCATTCGGTACATAAACCCGAATAAACAGAGGCTTGCTTATGTCTTAAACATCCTGTTATTCCTCAGAAACTTATGTACTGCTTGTGAAGTAATCACTCTTTGGACCGAGATGACTTTTGTAACCATTCCCATAAACCCATCCTGACAGCTGATAACTTCATGAAAGCGAGGGTAGATGCTTGTGAGATTAAATTACACTAGATTAGATTACGTGCAGCTAGCCAAGGGGGAAACGAGCCTTCAAATTTTGTCATGGGTGAGACGCACCTTTCGCTGTCAAGCACTACCTGGATTTACCAATCAAAGAGCTAAACAGAGGTGGCTTAAATCAGTGATTGGCAGCTCAAGGTAAAGCCTTGTCCACTATAGCAATCCACAGCTGCATTGAGGGAATATTCTGGCTCCTCTGCAGAGCTCTGACTCAGACACCGTCTGCGTAGTATGAGGAGTGCAGTCTGAGGCTGTGACATCAGAAAAAAGGGAACCCGGACTCACCATTATTTGGCATAACAGTACGATTCCGGAACACATGCATTTTACATTGTGATAATGCGGTAATACTTTCCTCTGGTTTCCCCCCACAGTCCAAAGACATGCTGAGGCTAATTGGAGTTGCTAAATTGCCCGTAGGTGTGCCTGTGTGAGTGAATGGTATGTGA